>NW_022437002.1:2251673-2317412 GCF_009761245.1 Sapajus apella
GACGGAGTTTCGCTCTTGTTACCCAGGCTGGCGCGATCTCGGCTCACCGCAACCTCTGCCTCCTGGGTTCAGGCAATTCTCCTGCCTCAGCCTCCTGAGTAGCTGGGATTACAGGCACACGCCACCATGCCCAGCTAATTTTTTGTAGTTTTAGTAGAGATGGGGTTTCACCATGTTGACCAGGGTGGTCTCGATCTCTTGACCTCGTGATCCACCTGCCTCGGCCTCCCAAAGTGCTGGGATTACAGGCGTGAGCCACCGCACCCAGCCCTGAAGGAAGAGTATTTTGAAGACCATCCTCTATGTGGAAAATAAAAGAAATGCAGTCCAGGAGCGGTGGCTCACACCTGTAATCCTAGCACTTTGGGAAGCCAAGGTGGGCAGATCCCTTAAGGTCAGGAGTTCGAGACCAGCCTGGCCTACATGGTGAAACCCCATCTCTACTAAAAATACAAAAATTAGCCAGATATGGTAACACATGCCTATAATCCCAGCTACTCAGGAGGCTGAGACAGAATTGCTTGAACCTGGGAGGTGGAGTTTGCAGTGAGCAGAGATCATGCCACTGCACTCCAGCCTGGGCAACAGAGCGAGTCTCTGTCTCCAAAAAAAAAAAAAAAAAAAAAAAAAGAGAGAGAGAAAAAGATGCAAACTGCCTGCCTTTGCTTTAAGTTGGCCTGAGGAGACTCGCCACCGCTGCTCAGATCAACTATCGGAGCCGTAAGCACAGATTCTCCTATGTAAGAATGATCGTGCTGGAGCTGCCAAGTGGCCATACAAACATAATACCCAGTAGTGATCTAAGCCCAGCGCTGAGCCTCTTCATGTTTGTCCAAAGCTCTCTTCCTAAGGCTTTAGGTTATTTAGAACAACAGCAAAGGCCATTTACTTTTTTGCAGTATTCCAATGATGCTTGGTTTTGGTGCCCTCTGGGTGGCATGCCTGGAACCCTGATCTATGGTACACAGGTTCTCTGCCTGGGATCCATATCCCTGAATTCCACGCCCATTCCCAGATTGGGAAGAAAAGCAGGGGAGAGAGCTTTGGGAGGGCCCTTCAGAACAAAACATTACAGATGATAGAAACAGGGTGGGCAGCTGGATCAGGGGATTGTCAGTAGGGTATGGAGGCAGAAGACAGGGAAGAAGGCTTGGAGGAGGCATCAAGTTCCAGAATGAGGATTTGGTAGCAAGAAGTCCTAAGTGAGAAGGCAGTTTCAGCAGCATGGTGGAGACTGAAGCTGATTTATAAGAGGTTAAAGAGCAGGTGGGGGTTGAGCAGGTACAGCTTCCTAGGAAGCCCAAATGTGAGCATTTCTGCATCAGGCCTCCAAGCCCCCAACCTACCCCTACCTGTATCTCTCAGGTCACTTCCTCCAGTGGGACACACATGTCCCCTCCCACTCCCTTTCCAACAGAGCCTTCCTTGCACCCCTGTACTAGAACAATTTCCTCCCCTCTTACCGCCAAACCCTGTATTGAAATCCAGAATCTTAGTATTAGAATATACCTTAGAAGTCACCCAGTGATCAACTCCTTCATGTCATATTTAAAGAAACTGAGGCCCAGAGGAGGTGGGTGACATGTACGAGACCATGACAGGAGCAAGAGAAGGACAGGGCGCATCGGCCATCTATTCTTATGACACTGCTGCATGACAAACCAGTCCCAACTCCTGGCTTAACACCACACCATTTATTTTCACCCTGTGTGTGGTCGGCAGCTATGGCTCTGCTGATTTTGGCTGGATTCAGCTCAGCTTGGCACCAGACCACAGGTTTGGTTCAGATCTGCTCCGTGAGTTTCTCATTCTTCTGAGACCAGCAGGCTATCCAGGGCATCGACTTTCACAGGGTTGGCAGAAGCTCAAGGGGGCAAACCCAGCCACACGAATTTAAAACCTTTGCTTGCATCACACCTGCTAACATCTCATTGGCCGAGGCAAGCCCCACGGCCAAGTCCAAAGTCAAGGAAGATTTTGTGGCAAGAAGAAAGAATGAGAGGGATAAACAACTGGGCCAGTAATTCAGGAGACCACCCTGAGTGAGGACTAGATCAGGTGTTTAGTCTCTTAGCTAGACCCCTTCCCTCGTTCTTACATACAGACTCCAAGCAGTGCATTCAGGGTTTAAATAGCAAAGCTGTATTGGGAGAGGCAGTTTTACTCAAAGGTTTCATATAAAGCCAAGCTTCCAGCCTTGCTAAGGCAAGGGAAATAAGGACTCAGGAAACAGGGCTTTCACATAACCTTCCAGAAGAATCTACTGGAAGACTTGAACCACTCGACTAAAAAATAATTCAAAATAAAAAACTCACACTGCTAAGGCTGTGGTATGGAAAGACTGGAAATACTGAATCATTTTAAACATGAAATTAAACCAAACTATAATTGTGGTCACAAAACAGGACAGAATTATTATGGCTCTTGAAAGAAAAGCTACATAATAGTAAATAATAATTTGATGATAATAAACTGGAGCAAAAGTCCCACCAATAAATGAGAGATGGGGTAGGAAACGGGGTAGGGTAATCCGTCTTCATGTCCTCTTCTTCCATGGTAGACAATCAGTAGGCACAAAGCTGATCAGTCTAAACCCAAGGTTTAAATGTATAAAAATAAAATTTAAATCAGAGCACATACCAACTAAATTATAGAAGAAGTGAGGGGGGAGGACAAATAAAAATAAATCATAGACTGGGCGCGGTGGCTCAAGCCTGTAATCCCAGCACTTTGGGAGGCCGAGGTGGGTGGATCACGAGGTCAAGAGATCGAGACCATCCTGGTCAACACGGTGAAACCCCGTCTCTACTAAAAATACAAAACATTAGCTGGGCATGGTGGCGCGTGCCTGTAATCCCAGCTACTCAGGAGGCTGAGGCAGGAGAATTGCCTGAACCCAGGAGGCGGAGGTTGCAGTGAGCCGAGATCGCGCCATTGCACTCCAGCCTGGGTAACAAGAGCGAAACTCTGTCTCTAAATAAATAAATAAATAAATCATAAAGCAAATAACAAATGGTGATATTGATTCTCCCTATCCACGAGCATGGAATGTTTTTCCATCTGTTTGTGTCCTCTCTTATTTCCTTGAGCAGTGGTTTGTAGTTCTTCTTGAAGAGGTCCTTCACATCGCTTGTAAGTTCCATTCCTAGGTATTTTATTCTCCTTGTAGCAATTGTGAATGGGAGTGTATTCATGATTTGGCTCTCTGTCTATTGTTGGTGTATAGAAATGCTTGTGATTTTTGCACATTGAGTTTGTATCCTGAGACTGCTGAAATTGCTTATCAGCTTAAGAAGATTTGGGGCTGAGATGATGGAGTTTTCTGAATATTCAATCATGTCATCTGCAAACAGAGACAATTAGGAAGCTCTGGCCAGGACAGTAAGGCAAAAGAATATTATTTCTACAATTGTGGATTGGAAAATGCCTTCTTATGCATATCAAGAAGGCTGGAGACTATGAAGACAGATGAAATTAACCCCAAATCAGAAATTTCTGTATGTCAGTGGAACCATTGACCAAACAAACAATCACACAAACAAACCCACCTTACTCTTGATGCAATGCAGGATCCAGGGGCTTCTGGGGCCCTGGTAAATGTTTTCTGTTTCTGATATGTTGCTGTTTATTATATATACACTTTTCTATTAAACATTAAAGATATGCCATAAACAAGGTTTATATGGCAGACATTTTCCACACACATAGAAAGGGGTTAATCAACAGTAATGCACACAATGTTACACATAATGTTAATAGAAATGATTTTTTTTTTTTGAGATGGAGTTTCACCCTTTTCACCCAGGAAGGAGTGCAGTGGTGCGATCTCAGCTGACTGCAACCTCCACCGCTTTGGTTCAAGTGATTCTCCTGCCTCAGCCTCCTGAGTAGCTGGGACTGCAGGTGTGTGCCACCATACCGGGCTAACTTTATGTATTTTTAGTAGAGATGGGGTTTCACGCTGTTAGCCAGAATGGTTCCAATCTCCTGGCCTCATGATCCACCTGCCTTGGCCTCCCAAAGTGTTAGGATTACAGGTGTGAGCCACTTGGCCCAGGAATTCTTATAAGACAACAAGATGAATATGCAAAGCACTCATGGATTTCCAGAAAAGAAATTTCAAGAACCATTAAGCAGATGAAAGGATGTTTAGGTTCTCTACTCATCAAGGGGATGCATATGCAGAGAGAGGCTTGTTTTCCATTTGCTGGATAAGTAAAGACTAAGAAAACTGTCAAACCCACTTAGCTTATTGGAAAATGGGCACTCTCACGCACCGATGATGACAGTGCTAATTAATTCGACATTTTCAGGAAGGAGTTTGGCAATACATGTGACAATGTAAAGGGATCATGCTTTTATCTTGAAAATCTCATTCCCAAGGATTTTATTGATGGGGGTGGCCACACAAGTTAACCAAAAAGAAGGATGTGGCCATGTTTATTGCAGCATGATTCACTTTATAAGACCAAATGGAAACAAATAGGGAATTGATTTCCTAAATTAGTGCAAATCTATAAAATGGAGTATCATGAGATGATGTCAAACAATGTAATCCTGCAGCTATTAAAATGGAAAGATATCTATAGCACCCTGTTGAGGGGAAATAGAAAGTGAGCATGAAAGTCCATTTTTTGACATCAAGAAATAGAAAAAATGATATCAACCAAAATGTATTTGGGTGGTATGAGTTGGAGAATTTTTTACACATTTGTACTTTAATATTTGAAATGTTTATGATAAAACATATAGTGTTTAAAAACAAACAAAGCCTTTAAAAATGAAATCCAGCTTATTGTTTTAGCTGAAAAAAACTAGAACAACAATTATGCTAATAAGCCACACTAAATTTTGAACAGAAAAAAATCTTTACAATGAATTTTCTCTAAGTTAACCAGAATGCTTTGAAAATTTAACTTAATTATCCTTGCTTTGAGATTTGGTAGGAGTTTTGATTTTATTATATACGTATCTTGAAAGCACTGTATTAAATAGTGGAGGACGGGGAGTATGTTGTCTGCCAATTACTTACAGATTAGATCCTGTTACAAGGTTGGACCTGTTTCTGCCTGGGGACCATATCCCAAGCTCATTCATTCAATGATTCACAACTATTCAGGAATGCAATTCCAAATTTATGCCAACCCCAGGATGAGCTAACATTTATTGGATATTTACAGTGTTCTAAAAGTATCACATTCTTTATTTTATTAATCCTCACACCCACTTTATGCTGTAGGTACAATTATTTATGAGTAAACTGAGGATTGAACCATTTAAGAGACTTGACTAGGATCATGCAGTTTGTAAATAGCTGAGCTGCAACATCAGCTATGCCTCACTCCAAAGCTCTGATAAACAATATAAGGCACCAAGAAATAAATCTAGTAAATTATGTGCAAAACCTTTAAAGAGGAAATTATGAAATTTTACTGAAGGACATAAAAGGAAAACTGAATGGGGGGGAGCTATAACATGCTAATGGGTAGGAAGGACCAATATTCTAGAGATGTTAGTTATCCCCATGCTAATCCATAAACACAATACAACAACAATTTTTTAAAATCCCAACAGAGCTTCAAGTGAACATGACAGGCTGATTCAAAAGTTTCCAGGGAAAATAATTTTGAAGGGCAAGGACAACTTACCTTTCCTTAAACCAAGATTTGTGATTAAGTTCTCGTGTTTTAGACTGTGGGTGTTAATGTAGTACAAGGTAAATAGGCTCTGGAGAAATCAGACAGAGACCCAGATGGACACAGCAACCCTACATACGTGGAGGAGATTCCATAAACAGGAGGGGAGAGGTGAATGAATCAACAAACAGTGCCAGGAAATTGTCTGTATGTTGGGGGGATGTTCACATCTTACACAGAAAATAACTGTATAGGCCAGGCATGGTGTCTCACGCCTATAATCTCAGCACTTTGGGAGGCCAAGGAGGGTGGATCACAAAGTCAGGAGATCAGACCATCCTTGCTATCACAGTGAAACCCCATCTCTACTAGAAATACAAAAAAAAAAAAAATTAGCTGGGTGTGGTAGTGCACACCTGTAGTCCCAGCTACTCAGGAGGCTAAGGCAGGAGAATCCCTGTAACCCGGGAGGTGGAGGTTGCAGTGAGCCAAGATTGCACCACTGCACTTCAGCTTGGGCAACAGAGTGAGACTCCAGCAAAAAGAAAGAGAAGGAAGGAAGAAAGGAAGGAAGGAAGGGAGGGAGGGATGGAGGGAAAGAAAGACAGAGAGAAGGAAAGAAAGAAAGAAAAAAAGAAAGAAAGAAAGAGAAGAAAGAAGAAGAAAGAAATAGAAAGAAAGGAAGAAAGAGAAAGAAAACATTCGTATAAAGTGAAACTCTACTGCAGAAAATGATGAAAAAATAAACCTTTAAAACAATTAGAAAAATTAAGAAAAAATCTCTATGATCAGGAAGTGGAAAATAATTTTTTACATGAAACACACAAAATCACAAACTGTAAAGGGAGAGATTGATAAAATTGACTGCAGTGGAACACTTCATTGTGATAAAAGACCCATGATGGAAGTTTTTTTAAAAGGCAAGACACAGACTGGAAGAAGAAATTTGCCATACATATAATCAATAAAGAACTATCCTCCAGAATATGTAAAGAATTCCTAAACATTATTTTAAAATGACAAACTACCCAACAGAAAAATGTACACAGAGAAAACATGCATGGCCAATAATCAAAAGAGACATGTTCAACCTTACTAGAAAACTGAGAAATGCAAATTAAAATAATGATATATCATCTCATATTCTCATGCACAGCAGGTGGAAGTATAAATTGTTGCAAACGCTTTGAGACCTGGCAGCATCCTCCAACGTTGAAGACTCAGGTACTCATCAACTCAGCAATTTCACCTGTGGGTATCAACCACAGAGGAGCTGGGATGAAAACACAGAAGGACATACAGACAGGCGTTGTTGTGTGCAGTAGAAAAAATGTAACATCTTCAATAGAAACATGGTTACATAAGCTGTATGATCATAAAAGAGGCTGGGCACAGTTGCTCACGCCTGCAATTCCAGTACTTTGGGAGGCCGAAGTGGATGGATCACTTGAGGTCAGGAGTTCAAGATCAGCCTGGTCAACATTGTGAAATCCCATCTCTAGTAAAAATACAAAAATTAGCCAGGTGTGGTGGTGAATGCCTGTAGTCCCAGCTACTTGGCAAGAGAATTGCTTGAACCCAGGAGGCAGAGGTTGCAGTGAGCCGAGATTGTACCACTGCACTGCAGACTGGGCCACAGAGACCCTGTCTCAGAAAAACCCAAAAATCATAAAAGGGAAAACTACAGAGTGGTTAACATCCGTGGATTATGTCCACAGATATCAACCCGTGTGAATCTCCTACAGGCAATGATGAGAGACAAAAAGCAATGTGTCGGGATAGAATTCTGATGACAGACGCAGGTTCAAGGCCAGCACTGTTGCTTTCCAGATGTGTGATCTTGTACAGGCTACCTTGACCTCTTTGTTCCTCAGTTTTCTCACCTGAAAACGGGGGATAACAACACCTAAGTTGTGGTAAGGAATGAACACATCATTGCATGTAGCAAACATTTGGTAAGAATTAACTATTTGGAAGATGTACCTGTTTGATGGGTTAGAAATGGTGGATCCCTCTGCAGATGCAGGGTAGGGAATAAGATTGGACACAGAGTTCAACTGCACCTTGAACATTTTATTTCTTTCAAAAAAAAATAAGGATAAAAGAGTAGCGTGAGAAAGTTCCTTTATGGTGTTGGAATCAGGGTGTTATCGTCGGGAAAAGTCCACATCAAGACAATGGACTTCTCAGCAAAGCCGATTTTACTTCCTGCAGGATGGGTGCAGCTCACTGGCAGTCTTGCTGTGAGAGCACACCTGAACAAGGAGACAGGGACATGTATAACTTTCATAACCTGATGCAATTGCCCTACTGCTGTATCCAGTTTCCATTGGCTGGAACGGGACCTCACATTCTATGCTTGACCCGATTGGCTAAAAACTTGGAAAATTTCTAAAAAAGTAAAGGCAGAGGAGAATAAAAAAAAAGAAGAAGTAACTTAGGAATGCTTAGAGAAGGGGTGACATTTTCAAATAAGGAAGGGGAATTAAACTTTGGCCTAAGACTTGCCTGGGCTAGTCCAGGCATGTCAGGGTAAACATCTAGGTTAAAGGGTAAGAACTAAGAACATGGATGCACTTATTTCTACATTATGACTAACAGCGACTTTCAGATTATTAGCAAAAGCTTTAAAGTAAATTAACCTTTGAAGAAACTATTATTTATTCGTGATGAACTAAAAGGAAGGCTTTGAAGAAGAACCTTTTATTTATTCTTATTTCCTGCAATGGCAATGGACAGTTTGTATCTTGATTGTGGTGGTAAATTCATGAATTTATGTAAGTGAGAAAACTTCATATACAACACACACAAATGAGCGCATATAAAAGACTGCTGTCATCTGTAATCTGTAATCTGAATAAGGTCTGTAGTCTGGTTAATACGATCACTCCAGTGTCGGCTGGACCCCTGATTTGTGTATGGTATCATCGTTCTGTGAGATATCAGCCTCGGGTAAAGCTGGGTAAAGGTTATACGGGACCTCTCCGTGCGGTTTTTCAACTTCCTGTGAATCTACAGTTATTTCAGAATTATAAATTATTTCAAGATAAGGGAAAAGAAGTGAAGAATCTGAAGTGAATTAGCAAACCTTTATGAAATCTCCTTGGGGGTATTTGTGTTTGCAGTAGTAATAATAATGAAAGCAATCACTCACAGATTTCCCTATGCCAGAGGATTTATCTGTATTAACAACTCTAAGGCAGGCACTGTAATTATTCTCTTTTTACAGATGATGAAGGTAATGCACAGAGAGGTCAAGCAACCTACCAAAGATAGCACAGCTTCTACAATAGGGCACTAGATTCCAACCCAGGCTGCCTAGCCCTTGAGTCAAGGCTCTTAATCGTTTGTTCCATTGTGGCACCTCTCCACTCCCTATCATTGTCTGTAATCTACTTTATTTTTAAAATATTCATTTGTTAAAAGCTGAAATAAATAGTGGAAAATATTGTTAAAAGCAGAAATAATAAGCCTTGCGTCATGGCGTGTTTATAAGTATTCAGTGACAGTCATGGACGTGGCTGGGTCTGAGGGGCCTCGGGACCAGCTCCTGGCTGCTCTCCCCACAGCTGTCCCGCCCACCACTCCATCATGGAAGGCCACACCGTGCCCGGCACTCTACAGTCTACAAAGCCGCACGCTATGGTGTACAAAGCCTTCTGGAATCCGTGTCATCCTATTTATGGCTGCTACCGGTTGCAGTATCTCTTAGGGACACTGTAATGCACTGCCCAGACCCTCCATCCAGGAAGGAACCCGCTGCCCCAGTGGATAGGGTTTACTATCACCACACAACCTTCAACTGTCCCCACTTCAGGGGCTGCCCCAGTGGCAAAGAGCACCTCACCACTGACATGCCTTCCCAGAGTACCCTGTGCCATGATTGACAGACAGAGGTGGGGTATGTATGGCGACTGGGCAGGCCACTCCAGGAGCCCTTTTGTTCTGTGGCTCCCTGTGGGGTCAGTGGTCTCCATCTGTGCTGTCCAGGCCTGCTTCCGTCCCTGCCTTCCACAGGCATGGACCCCAGGAGCACATCATAGCACACATTCTTCATTCCCTGCTCCCCAGGGAAGCTGCACGAAGACGGGTCCCAGGAGACGAGGGCCAGGGCTGAAGGGCTTCTGGAGAGACGTGATGAGGCCAGATGAGGCATGGAGCCCCTCCTGAGCAGGCCCTCTCCCCCAGCAGGAGCGGAGTCGCCTGGCTTGTACAGCTTGTGGACAGGAAACTGGGAAGCCAAACCACAGAGGGCTAGGTGGGGCCCCAGGGTTGCCCCAGAGAGAGCTGCCGGCCGTGGGCAGCACCCTTTCAAGCCTCAGGGACCATGGGGTGGGCGGGTCAAGGCAGCGCTTCGCAGCTTGTCTCTTATTTTTAGCACAGTTGCCTCTGCTACAAAATTCGTTCTTTTTAAATAACTAATTTCTTAAATTATTTTAAAATAATTTGAAGCATTTTCACTGCCTTACGGCCTCTGGTTCTGTGCAGCAGAATTTTGTAAACAGAGTTGACTCTAGTTTTCCATATTTGTAACTTCTTTCTCCAATGAAGAGAACCCTGGCTCTCATTATCTCCCTGTTTGAAATCAATCTGTCCAGCCTTTTCAGTCTCCCATGTGCCATGCCACATCACCCGTGGTTTCCCCCTACCCCTCTGGGGTCATTTGTACCCTGCATGTGGGAGGCATTTACTAACTGTTCATTTGGAGGAATAAGTGAATGAATGAATGAGTGAATGAATGAATGAGTGAATGCTGTTCATCTCCAATCCCTAGCACAGTGACTATGGTGATTTAAGATAATTACATTATTATTAAATGAGCAAATAGATACGGGAAGATCAGCAGAGCCCCGTCACTCACCATTCACCATGGATCAAGCCTGGAATTCGACTTTCATGCGTCTGTGAACAATATTTCACTGAACCATGGGAAAGTGTCAGCAAGATTGTAAAGGGCGTCTGTCTTATTAATATTCATAAATTCAGAGACTCATTGGCCTGGAGTAGACTTCGGTGATGACAGAAACTGGGCGAGGGTGTGAGAAGAAGGTGAAGGTCAAGAAGCAGCAAATACACGATCAAGTGTTTCTTAGTTGACACAAGGGACAACGAAGGAAATGAATGCTATCACCATCCCCATTTTCCAAAGGCGGAAACGCTCTGTAACTGGGATTGCCCCTGGTTTTCTCCCTTTCTCGTACTTGTTGCTCCTTTCTCTCTCCTGTTATCCTCAGCATATTTCCCCGTGTAATCAGAGAGATGAAATCTTTTGCCCACAGTCACTCAGACCCATGGTGGAGAAGGTAGGTCCGTGCACCTGGAGGGCTGGGTTTGATAAGTTCACCTCCAAGAAATGCTCCTGTGGGCATGGGTATGGTTCCCAGGATGCCACTTCATCAAACCGAATGGCACATGTTCCATGGGCTGTCCCTGGGCTGGTGAATTTTAGGTATCAACTTGACTGGGCTAAGGGATGCCCAGATCACTGGTAAAATATTATGTCTAGGTGAGCCTACGAGGATGTTTCTGGACAAGATCAGCATTTGAATCAATAGATCGAAAAAAGATCTGCCCTCATCAGTGTAAACAAGGTGTCATTCAGTCAGTCCATCAAAGATCCAAATAGCACAGCACATCAAAGGAAGGGAAAATTCATTCTATCTGCCAGAACTGGGACATCTGTCTTCTCCTGCCCTCAAACATTGGCACTCCTGGTTCTCGAGCCTTTGGACTTCTGGACTTACACCATCGGCCCACCTGTTTCTCAGGCCTTTCAACTCAGACTGAATTACACTAACAGCTCTTCCCATATCTACCTTCAATACTGGGTCTCCAGCTTGCAGATGACTGACTGTGAGCCTTCTCAGTCAGCATAACAGCATGAGCCATTCTCTAAATAAGTAAAATGCTTTCTGCTCAGTCAGAGGATCTCAAGCCCCCAAACAGCTCATCTCTCTCTGGGTTGGGCTGAAGACACTTCTCCAGCTGAGACTACAGGCTGTGCCTTGTGTTGATGTGGGGGATCCTCAATAGACAGGGCCCTGGCTGAGCAGTCCTAAAGATAAACAGCCCAAAGCACTTGTTTATCTCCAGAGGCTGTGGCGCGGCACCGGAACTTGCCCCTCTCTCCTTGTTGAAGTTCGAAACAGCACTGAGAATAAAGGGCAGGGTGGAGGTACATTTGTTCAGGCTGCAGGGATCTGTTTTGCAAGCAGTCCAAGGGGATAGGAGGGCCGTAGGGCTGAAAAGGGAAAGCTGTTAAGGCTGCCATAGGGGTGGGAAGCAGGGGTGAGGAGAACATGAGGGCCAAGCCGCCTGTGGGGGGTCCTGGAGCACACTGTGGTACAGGAGCGCTGGGGTCAAACTTGCCTTCTCACCTCATCTGAGTTTATTTTGGAGATCTTAGGACATATACGACACAAGAAGAACACCACAAGAACCCTGTGAGGTAGACATGAAGATCCTTATTTTATGAAAAACAAAGGCCCAGAGAGACCAAGCCACTGCCCAAAGTCACACAGAAAGTGGCAGAGTCAGAGTCTGAATGCACACAGGCCAGAGTGAATGCTGACTGAACGCTGTGCCCATTGCCTCTCAAATCTTCTCAAATCTGCCCGGTGCTTTGTTTCAGCTGCTCCCTGATGCAGCTCCATTTATTCTTCCCTGGTTTTGCTCATATGATGAATTCCTCCCGAACTCCCTTTCCCTTCCCTTCATTTATCCTACAGATATTTATTTACAAACGACTATGTGTCAGATTTGCAGTTAGGAGTTGCAAATACGATCCTTGAATCAGACACTAAAGAGTTTAGCAACCAGTGTACATGAAGGATATTTCTATGACTCCAACTATATTGTGTTCAGCAAAATGAAATCTAAAAAAAGAAAAATATAGTGATATAAAGAATACAGACAATTTTGCCCAAGGCCCTTTGCCAGTTTTGGTGGTGAGTGCTGACTTCACAGCCTGCCCTGATGTTAGACTCGACTCAGCCCTGGCTGGGTAGAAAAGCAGAGGCTGGGAGCCTGGGGGTGCAGAATCAGTCTGGCGAGGAGGAACAGTATGAGTGAAAGCAGAGGTGTAGAAGGAAATCATAAACATCTCCATGAGGATAAAGCATCAAGTATGGGGTGAGAAGAGGGGAGGGGAGGGGAAGGGCAGGAGATGTGGTGAGGGAGTTGACAGTAGCATGCAATGAAGGCCCTTGAATGCCACACTAAGGAAGATACAGGTTATCCTGGAAGCCAGAGATTTTCACTGATGTGCTTCCCTTGAGGGACCTCCGGGGTCAGAGGTGCCCCTGTGAGGAGAGACCAGAGACAAGACAGCCTCAGACTCTCTTTCACTATGAGAAGTTCTACTGCCATCAGCTTTAGATTTGGGGGGTTCCAGTCAGATTCAATTTGGAAAAAAAAATGTATTTGACTCCTAATGATACTCATGTTCAAGGGTGAATTAAAAAACATTAGAACACTGCATCAGGTATATTTTTGCTCTGGTCATAATGAACTAACAGGAATGGAATTTACCCTCCTACCTCAAGCAACCAGAAAAGTGGATGAAGCACTACAAACAACTGCGTTGGACTTTCAACAGGTGGCCACACAGCAGTGAAAACAGACACAGAAAGAGAGCAAGTGAGCTGTGCCCTATAGCTGTCCCAGATCGCTCTTTGGAAGTGGCTTCCAGGCAGCAAAGAAAGGAGGGAGAATTGAAAAGGAGCCTAGTAGCTTTGATGATTTGAGGAGAAAGAGGACAGAACTTGAGAAGGTCAAGTTGGCTAGAAATTGAAAGACAGACTATTGAAGAGGGTGCTGCACAGAAAGGGACCTCCAAAGACTTGAGAGGGGTCCCCTCAATAATCCATCTAAGTGATGATTTACACATATGTGAAAAAAGTACCTGGGGTCAAGGTAAACAAAAACACCAGAAGAGGGGATACAGAGGTATTCTCAAAGCTCACACAGGGTGGGGAGCTGGGGGGTAGCTTTTGTTCCCACCAGAAACAGTGAAAAGACTTCATAGTAAACAGGGCATCAGGTAGACTCCTCAGAAGGCTGTGGATTAGAAGTCGGCATTAATTAGCCCTAAATAAACTCTGCTCTATATCTTCTCTAATAAACTTAAAAGAAAGCCTCAAAATTATCCAACTGACTCAAAATAACTGCTTCCCAGAACAAAATCCAGCACTATTTAAAGACATACAACAAAATTAATAACCAACAACATAAAATCACAATGTCCAGCATCTAACAAAAAATCGCAAGGCATGCAAAGAAGCAAAAACGTAGGACCTACGATCAGAAGGAAAAACACGTCAATATAAAGGGATCCAAAAATGATGACTATGTTGGGGCTACTAACTAAGGACACTAAAATAGCTATTGTAAATGCACTCGAGTGTTTAAGAAAACAGAAGAAAATTAACAGGCTGAGTTTTAAAAACCCAAGTGGAACATCCATAGCAGAAAAATACAATTTCTGAACTGAAAAAAATTACATGTGATGGGATTTACATCAGATTAGATCCTGCAACAGAAAAGGTCGATGAAATTGAATACGTAGCAAAAGAAACTATTCAAAATAGAGCAGAGTGGGGAAACACCTGAAGAACAAACAAAACGTCAGTAACCTGTGGAACAATATCCATTGTCTTAACGTACTTAGAGCTGAAGCTCCAGAGAAGAGGAGAGGATGTGGGAGAAGAATGGGGGCAGAAAAAATATTTTAAGAAATAATGGCCACAATTTTTCTAAATTTGATAAAAATTATAAGCCTCAACATCCAAAATCGTAACAACACCAAAGCAAAAGAAACATAAAATAAATCACATAAAAGCACAGCATAATGAAATTCAGAAAGCCAGCAATAAAGAGAAAAATCTCAAAAGGAGCCAGAAAAAGAGAGAGATAATAGACAGGGGAACAAAGATAAGAATAGAAGATGTCATGTTAGAAACCATACAAGGCATAAAACAATGGAGCAACATCTCTAAAGCAGCAAAAGAAGAAATTTAAGATAGGAGTATAGAATTCTATACCCAGTGAAATGTCACTTAAACATACAAGAAATGAAGACTGCTTCAGAAATAGATGAAAGAATTCAATGTCAGCAGAACGGCCTCTCAAAAAAATGTCAAAGAACGCCTTTTGGGTACAAGGAAAATGATAAAAATAGAAGTTGGGATCTACACAAAGACCTAATGCAAGCTAGAACAATAAAGATTTTTTTTGTTTCTCATATTTAACCTTTTAAGATAATTGACTGCTTGAAGTACTAACAACAATGATGTATTGTGGGGTTTGTAATATATGTAGTAATAAAATATAAGAAGCAATAGCACAAAGGATAGGGAAATTGAAAATTTACTGTTATAAAGCTCTCATACTAATATTATTTGCAGGTATACTGACAGATTAAAGATGTATATTATAAATGCTTGAGCAACTGGTAAAAATACACACAAGTAAAAAAAAGAGATATTGCCAATAAACCAATAGTGGAGATTGAAATGAACTTACTAAACATTCAATTAATTCAGGAGAAGGCAGGACAAGTAGAAGATGTTATGAACAAAAAGAACAAACAAAAGCAATAGCAATATAGTAGATTTCATTTCAACCTTACCTACTATCATCTTACATGAAATAAAAAATTCAAGTGAGAAGTCTAAGATTGTCAAAAAACCATTAATAAATGCATTAAAATCATAATATATACCAAACATTATCATAAAATATCTCTAGATATAAATTTCACAAAATATGTGAAAACTAAAAAACAATTTGCTGAAAAAAATTAAGGAAAATTGAGATATGTCAGAACTGAAGGCTCAACGCTATGAACATGTAAGTTTTCTAAAAAGTGATCTGCAAGTATAATATGATCACAAACAAGATCTCACCTGACTTTTTGTTGAAAGGGACAAGCTGATTTCAAAACATGTGGAAACACAACAGACCTGGAATATCCAAAACCATTTGAAAAAGCAGAAGAGTTGATTTATAGTAGTTGGTTTCAAGAAAATTATAAAGCTACCATAATCAAAGAGTGTGGAATTGGTATAAGGACAGACATATAGAGCAATGGAACAGAATAGAGAATAGGAAAAAAGGTCCATAAGTATAAGTTTGATTTTCTACAAAAAGTTAATTCCACGGGGAAAGGATTATCTGTCTTCTCAGCAAACTGCTAGATCAACTGAATGTTTATACGGGGGGAGAAACACACAACCATCCTCAACCTTGATCTCACACCTCTAAGTAATAATAGATTACTAAAACTAAAACTTTTAGAAGAAAACATGGAGAAAAGTTTTGTCGCTTTGATTTAGGCAAAAAAAAAAAGCATAGAAAGTATGAATTGTTAAAATAAAAAAATGATACACTAGACTTCATCAAAATAAAAAATGTAGATGCTCCCCTGCTGCTCCAGCGCCTGGCCGTGTTCACTCCTGTTCACACCAGTGGGCTGCGGAAGGCTGGTTGTACCTGAAGGCTCTGCAGGAAGGCATTCTGGGTATCACTGGGTCTTCTTGGAATATATGGTTTGGGACACAGAGATCTCCATGGAGCACACCCAGTCCAAGACAGCCTCAGCACAGCAGGTGCACAGCAGCGTGCACTCAGACGCTGGGGCACATGCTTGCTGCTAGTGTGCCAGGAAAGGTCCTGATCCCACACACTGCTTGTTGCACTAAGAAGAGTTTTGCACCTCTGTGGGAGAGGGTGTGCCCAACAGTGCAGGCCCCTAGCTGTGAGTTCTGTGCTTACACTTGTAGAAAGACAGTTTTCCTTCTAAACTGTGACCTTAGGCCTTGAGGACTTTTGCATACCTAGGAGGTTTATTCTATTGGATGGGTCCCCTTCAGTTCAGAACCACAAGTGGTGTAACTTGACCTACAGCAGCATTCTCTGTGCTGTTGATATTTGTTCTTTGGCATAGAAGCGGGAGTGGATTTCCTCCCTTAGGGTTTATCACAGAAGGACCAGCCCCACCTAGGGTCTGCTCCTGTCCTTGGCCGGGCTGCTGGCCAGAAGGGGCATAACCAGTGCCAGTGCTCAGGCCATTCCCAGGTCGTATTGGTCAAGCCATTCTTGGGCCAGCCAATTAATTTAGGATGTTTATACTTCTAATAAAGTTGATAGGTGTGAAAACGAGGTTTCCAGTAACAGTTCAACCACCAAAAGGAAAACAGCCTTTCCAGTGTGTTGTTACGGAAGCTGGGAGGTTGACATATGGGCACCTTGGATGGGATTGGCCTAAGTCACCTGAGGCCACCCACAATGGAGAGGAGGCGGTCTCCCAGGCCACACTGCTGCCCCTAAGATGGAAGCTGCTGCCACATGCCAAGGCTAGTGAAGCCCACGGAAAGCCAAACTAACTCAGAAGAGTGAAAGCCAAATCCAAAAGCTCTATTTTGAGCTCTCTGCACATTCAAAATTCTTAAAATGTGTTGATAGGAACAGGATAATTTCTTAAGGTAATAAAGGTTCTATCTGGTATGTAGAAAGGTTTTTTGAATTAAAAATGAGTGCTCTTCAAAAGAAGCATTTAAAGAAAATGGAAAGACAAGCTGCAATTTATTTGCAGAGCATAGACCTAATAAATTACTTGCATCTGAATATATATAAAGAGCATTAGTAAGTAAACAAGATCTGAATTAATAATTCACCAAAGAAAATATATAATGACATATAAGTAGTCAGAAGATATTTAACAGCATTAATCATCAGGGAAATGTGAATGAGATAGCACCATGTACCCGCTAGAATGGCTAACATTAAAACCTGATAATAACAGATGTTGACAAAGATGTTGACTTAGTGTAATTCTTATACATTGTGGTATAAATGCAAAACGGAACAGAATCTTTAGAAGTCAGTCTGGCAATTTCTCAAAAAGTCAAACATGCATCTATCCATTCCACTGCAAGATATTTACCAAAAGAAAAGAATACACATGGCCACGTAAAGATTTGTATGTGAATAATTGTAGCCCCTTGATTCATCACAGCCCAAAACTGGCAAAAGTGCCCATCAACTGGCAAATTCACAAAACATGGTATGTCCATACAATGGAATACTACTCAGTAATAAAATGTATAAACAACTGATATGCACAACATCATGAATGAATCTTAAAGACATTGTCCTGGATTAAAAAAAAAAAAAAAAAAAACAGATACAAAAGACTGAATACTGTATGATTTCGTTTATATAAAATTTTAGAAGAGGCAAAACCATAATGGCAGAGGACAGATTAGGTGGCAAAGGCTATGGCTTGTGGAAGTCATTGACTGAAAAGAAACAGGCAAATATTTGGGGCATAATGGAAGTGCTCACATTGTGATTGAAGAGTGGTTAAAAACCTATATACTTATGTCAAAATTCACCAAGTTGTATACTTAAAATTGATGCATTTTATTACATCTACATTATATCAATAAAGCTGACTTTAAAAAATACATACTTAAAGTGGCTTCCAAAGTGACTCTGGACTTGTGGGTGTATAAAAGGCAGTCTGGGGAAACCTGCTGCATTTCCCCAACATTTTATGTCCAGAGAAGCAGCTCCCATTAAAAAGCAGATGAGAGGGAGTTTCAGCTTCTCTTTTTTTTGTTAGTAACTAGCTGGGGGACTTTGAAGTCAGGTTTTCTTTCCCCTGTGTCTCAAAGGCCTCCCTTGAAAGATGAAGTGGTTAGACCCTCAGAGGCTGCTGACCCTGCCCTGCCTGGAAAACACATGTCACCCCCCTCCCCTTCCAGCTTCCTTCCTTCCTCTTTCCTGGCAATCTCTGCTGCCTGGGCTCCATGTGCTAATTTTGACCACCTCACCCAGGAATGGTCTGGTGCTATTTAAAGCTGGTGCTTCCATTTCCTGGGACCCCCACCCTCCGGGAACCCTGCACTCATTCTGCCTCTTTAGTCATAAGCAGTGCTGCATGCCAAGGACAGGAACAGTACACCATCCTCCTGCTAACTCTGCCTCATGCAAATAGGTGTCAACTCACTGCAAGAAGCCAAGAGCCCTTGTAACAGGGGACTCGCACATAATTGGAAATATCTTTAACACCCTATTGATGGCTTTTCCTCCTATTGCTTTGCGACAAAATGAAACAGTAAAAAATATTGATTTTTCTCTGGCAGGGAAAGGGGAAAGAAGGCTAAGTCTTAAAATGAAATTATGGTTATTGTTCTCCTGGTAGCATTTCTTCTGTGCCACCATGACAGATGGCTCTTTAAGTGACAACAGATTTGTATTTCATTAGGACACTTTGGTCGAAAGATTGATGACGCTTCTTGGAACCTCGCTGCTCGTCCACGGGGGCAGATGAACAGGGCTAGATGCTTGTAAAGATCCAGCTAAAATTAGGCAGCTGCCGACAGACGCCGGATTCGCAATCATAGCGCATCGATTTCCAAAGTGATGCCAAAACCCAGTGAGTTTTATTGGCCTGCTTGTTCCGTGTTTGTGGAGAAGGGCCTCACTAATGAAGTGGTTCTTCTCTGGGGGAATGGAGCTCTTTAAAGGCAGAATTAACTTTTGGCGTAGATGGGGAGTCAGAGGCATCCTGGACTCTCTGTACATCCTTAACTGGTAGCTCAGTCGACAGGCCTGCGTCATCACTGTGATTTTCAGTTGCCCTTTGTGAAGCACCCACTGCTCTCCAGATACCGACGAGCACCCTGGTCACTGGGGACAAGCGCAGGCTCCTGAGAGGGGATTCTAGGTCAGATAGATGAAAGTGGGTTAGATGGTGTGACCCAGTAGGCTGAGCGTGGACCCTTACCAGCCAGTGGAAGCCTGGGGGTTTCAAGCAGGGATTCGGGACCCCAAGTGCTTGAGTTTGAATGCTGACAAATCCATTTACAGCTGGGGGATGGGGTAAAGTGTTTTATCGCTCTGTGCCTCAGCTTTGCCATCTGTAAAATGAGGATGACCATTCACCATTAGTGAATACAGGCATTTGAAATGATAGATGTCCTCAGTTAACGTTAGCTGCTGTGTGTCATCAGTTCTGGGCTCAGACTGAGACATTGCCACTTCCTCGCTGTGCATTCTTGAGTAAGTGACTCAAACCCCCTTGCTGCAGGGAGGGGATGATATCTTGCATGTGTGAAATGCCCCTCCTGGGGCTCACTCCAGTTACAGGGCTGGCAATGAGTCAGGAAGGTCCACCCTGAGAGAAGAGCCCACCAGCCTTCCAGGGCCTGAGAAGTTGGCAGAGGCGGGCATTTATTTGCAAGAGAGATGGTTGGTTATCGCAGAAAGAGTGTGGGAGAAGGAAAAAAGCGTCACAGCCTTTCCATCCATCTTAGTAAACATCATTGATTTGAGGCAGGAGTCACTCCAGGGCTGCAGACACATTGATGGATTGGGCCTTTTAATGTGATCTGTGCTGCATACACAGTTGGTTCTAAAACTGCCCCCCTGGCAGGCCTGAGTTTGAAAAGCTGGTAAGGAAGAGGCACAGAGGTAAAGCTGCAACATGAAGACGTCAGGTCACACCCCAGGAAGGACATCATTTCCATGGCAATTTGTCAGATACTAGAGTATTTAAGGTTTGCACAAATCTAGAAATAGTTCTTGTTCTATAAGTAACTAGCATTTACTGAGTGCACATGATAGGCTCGGCCTGGCTCTAAGCACTTTCATACGTGGGCTCCTGTAAGTCACGTAACAGCCCTATGAGATAAAGCCTATTTTTCTCATTCGCATTTTACAGATCAGAAAGCTGAGGCTCAGAGGAGGAGGCTGAGTAACTGGCTCAAAGTCACAGCTAATAACAGATGGAGTCAAGATTCAAACCCAGGCCTCGTTCCAGAGACTGCTCTCCAAACCATCTTGGTGCATTCCCTCTGTTGTTCATTCATTCATTCATTCATTCATTCATTCATCCATTCTTCAAGCATTACAGAATCCTGCCTGGTGCCAGGCCTTATGCCAGACACTCGGTTCATAGGGAGGAGGGAGGCCCAGGCCCTGCCATGCACTGCTGGGTAAGGATGTCGCCTGGGCTGGGCAGTTGCACTCACTATTTGACACCCGCCTGGTGCTTATTCTCCTTTCTCTCCCTTTGGCCTGTTTTCCTGATCTGGTTCAGAAAGCTCCCAGTCCCACTCCCTTCCAGAGTTACAAAATAAACCCTGCTGCATACATGGGAGGCTCTTAACCAGGCCTGCAAAGGCTGGGGTACAGTGCACATCCCTGCTACAGTCACATCTTCAAGGGGAAATCAACATCCCCGTCTTACCTACATGGCAGGGAGATTTTGAGGATTCTCCAAAGGCATGTGAAACTGTGAGGGCAGCATGAGAATCCAGTGCTCTGGGGCCTGCTGGGTACAGGCTTGGAATATTTTTCCTATTCTTCCCTGTTCTTAGGGCCACTCCCAAAGGAGCCTGGGTCTATGGAGAATCATTTTGGTGCTTCTGCTGCCTAGTTGGTCCCTGCGGGTATGAGAAGTGTCTCCTGGCACGGTGGAGTGGCACCTCTCCAACCTGCCACACAGGAGAAGTGGAACCTCATCAGCCAGTTCTTTAAGTCAGGAACATCCCAGCTTGGCATGATCATGTGCTTCAAATACATTAGTTACTGCAACATTTGTCAGTGCTGCCCCACTGGTCAGGTGCCTGGAAGACTCCAGTGCTTGGATCTACCATCTGAGTCTGACATGAGGCTGTGGTTCATCAGGCACATCAGAATTTTCTTGTAGATGAGCAGGGAAGAAATGGGGGACCATGATTAAGACTGAGCATTCTATATCTTAATTATAGGTCCAAATCTTGAGACATACATCTCAGCTCTCTTTGTGCCTCATACGGTAGGCTCAATAATGGCTTCCCAAACAGGGTCACATCTTACTCTCTGGAACCTCTTCATTTGTTATCTTATGCGGCAAAAGGAACTTTGCAGATGTGACTAAGTCGAAGCTCTTGAGATGTGAGTTTAACCTGGATTATCTGGGAAGGCCCAGTGTAATCACAGCGTGCCTTATAAGAGGGAGGCGAGGCCGGGCGCAGTGGTTCATGCCTGTAATCCCAGTACTTTGGGAGGCGAGATGGGTGGATCACGAGGTTAGGAGTTCGAGACCAGCCTGGCCAAGATGGTGAAACCTTGTCTCTACTAAAAATACAAAAGTGAGGCGGGCATGGTGGTGTGTGCCTGTAGTCCCAGCTACTCTGGAGGCCGAGGCAGGAGAATTGCTTGAACCCGGGAGGCAGGGGTTGCAGTGAGCCAAGATTGTGCCATTGCACTCTAGCCTGGGTGACAGAGCGAGACTCCGTCTCAAAAAGAAAGAAAAAAGGAGGGCAGCAAGAGGGCCAGAGAAGACAATGGAAGGAGAGGTAAAAATTGTCAACTTAAAACTTAAATAGCAAACAGAGAGAGAATCTCTAAAAGAAAATAACATTTACTCAGGAATAGGGGATTGCAATTGGAATATATTTGCCATAGTAAACTGTGTATGTATTCAGGGAGGTAAAGGAAGACAAATGTTTTTAAAGGGAAAAGGAAAAATCTTACATAATTGTTTTGAGATAATTATCCTTGGATACAAATATCAGTAACATGGGTGATGCCAGTCTGAGGCTCCATAGGCAGTTGCTGGGCAGATGTCCCTGCAGTATTTTTTATGTAAGGTTCAGATGGTCTTTGCATAGGTTGTACTTTTTACAGTCTTTTGTGATCATTTTCATTATCAGGCATTTATGCCTGAGAATCTTCTCCTCATATCTTTCCCCAGCTCTATTTGTTGGGCTTTCTTTTCTTTTATTTTTTACTTTTTTTATTGCATTTTAGGTTTTGGGGTACATGTGAAGAACATGCAGGATTGTAGCATAGGTACACACATGGCAGTGTGATTTGCTGCCTTCCTCCCCTTCACCTATATCTGGCATTTCTCCCCATGCTATCTCTCCCCAACTCCCCACCCCCCCGTGGAGAAGATGTGGAGAAATAGGAACACTTTTACACTGTTGGTGGGAGTGTAAATTAGTTCAACCATTGTGGAAGACAGTGTGGCGATTCCTTAAGGACCTAGAAATAGAAATTCCATTTGACCCAGCAATCCCATTACTGGGTATATATCCAAAGGATTATAAATCGTTCTACTATAAGGAGACATGCACACGAATGTTCATTGTCAGGCTTTCTTAACACAAGTGACTTCATTTTGGTTTTGACAACTTTCACATTTCTACCTTTTGATCAAGACCTTTCTTTAAAAGCATCCCCATCCTGATCAATCATCCTGTAGTTAGGGTTTGATGTCTCTCAGTGCGGGGACGGATCTGTCCCAGTTTCTGATCTGGTCCCATGTTAGATGTAGTGAGTGGTGACTAGGACTCAGTATCAAAACCCTTCAGGCTACATTTGAGCAACCAGGTAGGTTTAAAGGAAGTTACACTCAGACTAAGTCTACCTAAAGTTCTTTATTAAGTTCAATTTTGTCTGTGTTGTAGGTGTTTGCTTTCGTCTCAAAGTGCTGGGCCAGCATTATTGTGTTAGGAGTCATGCTTGTGCAAAAATTTAACAAGGGACAGATACAAGGTTTCAGAGGGGAAAAGACAACGTAAAATTAGTAGTAGTGACAATGCCAGTTTGCATAGTGGTTTTGAGCCATAAACTTAGGTTTAAAGGCAACCAATTGAATAAAGCAAATGATGATTATTTTGTCAAGTGAAAAAGGTAGACATTTAAAGGAGTAAGAGTTGCATAGTGATATGGAGTCTTGTGTTGACACCTTAGGAAAACCTGTCTACAGCATGAAAATGTCAACTTCCGATTTTCGTTTGTAATTTGAATGTCTTCGGTTATGACATCAAGCACTTTGGTGAACATTCTGTGTGGCCCAAACGTCAGGCATGAGACTTGTTCTTTTAAATCTTATCTAGTTTCAGCTTAGGGCTTTAGGACTATAGGAGTTCCCAGTTTTAGTAATTCCATGAAAAAAATTTGGATTGGAGGAATCTAGAATAATTCAGGATCAAGTCCAATCTGTGTAGATAAAAAGAATTTGATGACAATGCACAGAGCTACAATCTAATTATAGGTGTATTGTAGTTTTTCATTACAAATATACCTTTTACTCTCCATATTGATCATGGATGAATCTCATATATAAAAATCTCTTGAGGCTAAAAGGTCAAATTAAGACAGACTTTAAATTTTCCTAAAGTCTTAAGATTTTTGGATCTGCCAGGAAGTGACAGGTTTTTTTTCACTTACTGTAAGACTAGGAACCCTGGAAGCCAGGTATTCTACACACATTCTCAAATGTGATATTCCATTTGAATATAAAGAGCACATTTTAATGCATTTTTATAATTTTTAAATTAAAGTCAAAGCCTTAAAATAAAGAAACAAATGTTTCCAATTGCATCTTGTTATAAAAAGAGAGAGATTTTTATTAAACTTATGCAAAAAAAAATTGCTATAAGAATACTCATCAATAGTTTCCAAATTTTGAAGAAATCAAATGGATAGAACAAGCTAATGCTTCCATCTTTGTTCACAAAATTATGCTTTACCAAATTGTTGTAAATTATAGTTTCAGAGAGAAAATTTTCATAAAAGTGGAAAATAAAACATTTAAGTAAATAACCAACGTTTTAAATGAAAGTCATTGTATTTGTCAGTTGCTTAATCTCATGTAATTAACTTTTGTTCTGCTTGATCTTGATTACTCATTTCATGAACCCATAAGTTTCTACATTAGAGTTTTGAAAAAAATCTTATTTTGTCCATTAATCTTAAAGTTTTTAAAAAATCATATTTAAGAGTGCTTGTTAGAGTCTTTTCCATGAAAAACTATTTTGGATAATAGCCGATTGCAAATACTTTTCAAGAAAAATCAAAACAATAGCTATGGGTGTCAAAAGCTTAGGATGCTCATGATTAAAATCTGATGAAAGCTCATTACAATCAGCAATTGACAAAGAAATGTAGCTATTTTTGTGGTATACAACATAATACACAGAATTATAACTCATGATATATTTTTAGGAGTTTTATACAATTTTGGAACATTCATATCAAGAACACATCCATAAATGTTACTGAAAGAAGATCTAGCATCACCTATCATTTGACATTTCCCATACAATTTACCAAATAATCCTAAAAATTCAATACCTCTACAGGATAAGAGAGGCATTCTTTGAGGCACTTTAGGAGGCCAACTGGAAAATCCCAAAATTAATTCTAGGTCAAAAAATCTTAATTTAGAATTTTGATCTTGGGGAAGTGTACCAAAGGTACCAAAAGGATCAAAACACTTGATCAAAATAGGATCACAGGTCACTGTGAAATAACAATCATTCATTAAACCAGAGTGATAATAAAAAAGCTTCAGAAGCAATACAGAAAGCTAAATAGACTTTAAAAACCTTAACACTTTCAAACCTCAGTTTCATATTGAGAAAACATAAATTCCTTTTATCTTCAGGGCAAGTTATTTCAGAGTTTAAAAAGACCTCTTCCAGTGTGATTGCTTCTCCTTATGAAAAGCCCACTTAAATATACTGGAAGATGAATCTTTTTTTTTTTTTTAAGTACTTGAAATTATCAGACATATGAAGCATGTGTGTCCAAGGTTATGAGTGTACACAGTACTGTAAAGGAATGTAAACAAGAAAACTACTAGCTGAAGCAGGGGAATACATGGCTCTTAGTAAAAGTAAGAACGTGAAGTTTCCTGGTTACATGGAAAATTCAGTATACTAAAAAAAAAAACAAAAAAACAAGAGTACAGAATCAAGTTATACTAGAGGAAAACACTGCTTTTCTAGGTCTTTCAAGACAAAACACCTCAGGTCAAGTCATAAAAGGAGAGTTAGAACCAGAGAAAAAAAGCTACTGTAGCTGATTAAAAAGTGGGAGAAAGCTACTAAACCTTCTTAAGGGAGAACGAGCTGATGGCATGATTCATGACCTACAAATCATGGGCTATGAGATAGAGTAAAAGTTGAACTTTTGAGATATGAATCTGAGTAGACTTAAAAGAAAAACTACCTCAAGAAATGAAATTACTATTTTGAAAGAAAAGACAGCATTTCTAACCTAAAACTAGAGAAATTATATGGAAACTGTAAAATAGAAGAAAGCCACAGTTTGGAAGTTGACTATTAAAGGAATAGATTTCAAAATTAAAAATTATAAAATCTCTTGCAATTTTGGTTAAAAGCAGACAAACATTTCAAGAAAACCCTGTTGTTCTAATACAGGGAGTCAAATTTTTAGTTTTGTATTGCCATATTTTTAATAGCAAAGCTCAATCTTTAGAAACATTCATAAATAATTTCCTTCTAATTATTGCCAACCTGAATATACACTCAATTCTCTTTGTAAATTCATCCTTTGTGAATCTTATTATAATTTACTCAGACAATTGATGACATGTTTAAATTTTCTGCTTTGTCCTATACTTCTTTTTAAAATAGGTCATTTTACTTTAGGAAAACAGTTTACCACATAATGTTTTTTCTCATACAAAATTATTCTCTTTTCTTTTTGACCCTCATGACCAAAAATACATCTTCATATGCATAACTTTCTTCACCTCTTCCTCCTACTTACTGGTTCATTTCTGTTCTTGTTTCTATTTAATTCCTGAAATCAATTTTTTGAAACAAACTAAATAACCTTTGAATTAGACAAAATTATTTTTTTCAAAATAAAAACACATTTAATGCATTTTTATAAATTTTAAATTAAAAACATCTTTGGTACATTTTGTATATAGAATTCCATACATGAATTAGAAATTTAACTCCTAGTAACCTTAATTTTCAGTGAAAATTTACAAAGCAAAAAATTTTGAATTGTTTGTCACAGTAACCACTTTGTAATTCTTTAAAAAAATGTTTTTCTGTAACATAATTGTGTAATGCACATTAATAGACCCAAATGTATTTACTTTGTTATAAAATTTGTGAAGCCAAAACAAAGATATGTTTATGCTCAGCATTTTATTTCAGTTATTTTCTTATTTGGAAATGATTCAGACACTTAATGAATGTTTATTCTTTAATTTAAAACAACATAACTTTAAGGTTTTTAATTACACAAAAATTTTATTTATAAACATTTATTTTATTTAATTTTAATAACTTATTTTTAACAATTTACTTGGATTACTTATTCAAACTGAGATAATAGACAAAGACAGTCATCATGTCAAGTTATTTCCCTGGTAACCATTTTTATATCCTGTGAATAACAGGTGTTACCTAAGTAAGACTCTTGAAGTTAAATATATGAAAATATCTTGCTAATAATTTAGAAGGTACAGCTGTTTTCATCAAACCACTAATATCACATTAGGGTTACTCTTCAAAGAATTACACAAAGAAAGATTATTCTATTTTAGGCTGGGTTTGTAGTTTTATAAACTTTGTGTCAAATCCTGAAAACTTAAAGCCTTGGAAAAACCTTAGAGACAGAGATAAAACTGTCTGACCAGTAAATCCAGGCACAAATTTATGCTGACGATTTTTAAGACATTTTTATTTTTATTTTACCAACTTTTAAAATTAACTTAAAAAATTACTTAAATCAAGTGCACTGAAAGAAATTTCCATTAATTAGCATATAGTTGACATGAGCATTTATCCAAGTCAACCTTAACAGAATTTCTTAGGGGGTTTCTGATAACCTACACCAGATTTCCTCAACATGTTACCATACTTTGGCTCTAGAATCTGACTTAGGCAGTTATACTGCCATCAAAAACCACTTATCCAACCTGGCAGGGAACAGGCTCTCTCTCACCTGTGCCCCATGCACGTGCTATGGCTACACCTGGAGCAACACCCCATCCCCTCCCTCATCTCACAGTCACTTGTCCTTCAGGCCCTTGTTTGGACCCTATCTCTGCTAGGAAGCCATCTGGTTCCTCCAAGACAGGGCCAGTGCCTTTTCTCCGTGCTCCAACAAACACTCTGTGTCCTCTCATAGCTCTCCCTGGCTACAAAATATGCCAATTTAAAATGATTCATCAATTAAAAATGGTGCCAGGACTTTCACGGTGTGAATGAAGCAAGGTGCTGATTTTTCAAAGCATCCGTTCTAGTCTGTTGTAATCACCTACTCTAAGGACTGCTTTCCTTCTAAACTTTATTCTTAGTAACTGGGGAACAAGGCTCAGGGTCATCTGCCCCCCTGGGATACAGCACTGAGCCCAGTACAGTGCAGGAGCATCATTGTTGAATGAAGGAAGCTTGGTCTGAACCACTTCCTGGGACCCCTCACTCTATTGGAACATTCTAGCTGTAAGCCATGTAGGAGATTATCTAAGAGAAACGGAGACCCAGAAAGGCAAAATGACTCAAGATCAGGCAGCAAAGTGCTGGCCCAGCCCAAACTGGAACTCAGGGGACCTAGATTGAATAGTGGTTCCCCAAAAGAGAATCTCAATACGCAATCTTATTTGGAAGAAGGGTCTTTGCCCATATAATTAAAATGCAGATTTCAAGGTGAGATTTTCCTGGCTTAGAGGGGCCCCTCAATCAAATGATAAGTGTGCATAGAAGAGACAGAAAATAAGACACGCAGAGAAGACAGTATCGTGAGGTTGGGACAGAGACTACAAGACTGCGTCTTAAAGCCAAGGAACCCCAAGGATTGCAGGCAGCCCCCGGAAGGTGAGCAAGGCCTCAGGACCACCAGGGGAAACAAACCTGCCAACACATCGATTTCAGACGTCAGCCTCCAGAACTGTGAGAGAATGTATGCCTGCTGTTTGCAGCCCCCAGCTTGTGTTAATTTGCTACAGCAGCCCTAGGAAATGAAGGCAAGCTTCTATCAGCTCCCGGGAGCGTCCATCCCTGCAGTGCCACATTCCAACCTCAGGCCGCAGCAAGTTTGTCAGATAGGGAAGACTATTTATTTTCCTCTAAAAGGCAGTGACTATAGGAGACACCCAAATGTTTGTAAATGTGTTAAAACCACGTTATCAGCACATCAAGTGCAGAACTGTAAACAAGATGACCCCAGCCTGCCAGGCAGTGACAGGGCTGTTCTGCAAATGCATCCATGATGGAGCAGGTTCAACAGGTCCCGCTCAACCAGGTGGGAGATCCTGTGCAGGAGGGCAGGTGGACCCAGAAAGTGAGTTTCAGATGCCCTGACTATTCCAATTTACCAGCCATCAGAGCAGAAGATGAAATCTACATTGTCTCATACACACATCAAACAAACCAGCATCTTTCACTGAACATCTCAAATTACTTTTTCTCTAAGGGGAGAAGCTGGTAACTTCTCATGTGGAATATGACATGTCCTGACAATAGAAGAAAAAATGTTATAAAATGCAAAAGGGAAGGCAAATACAGCTTGTGTGATACAGGATAGGAAAGTTATCAGTCCATTTTATTTAATCCACACACAAACCATGTGGAGCAGGGATTATTATTCCCAAAGCTCTGTGCCTATTCATAGCTCTGTGACTGCTCCAAAATATATCTGCTGCAGGGCCGGGCACAGTGGCTCACGCCTGTAATCCCAGCACTTTGGGAGGCTGAGGCGGGCGGATCACGAGGTCAAGGGATCGAGACCATCCTTGTCAGCATGGTGAAACCCCATCTCTACTACAAATACAAAATGCTTGCTGAGCTGTCGTGGTGCGTGCCTGTGGTCTCAGATACTCGGGAGGCTGGAGCAGGAGAATTGCTCGAACCCAATGGGCAGAGGTGGTAGTGAGCCAAGATTGCGCCATTACACTCCAGTCTGGGCGACAGAGTGAAACTCTGCCTGAAAAAAAAATAAATAAATAAAACATAAAAATATCTGCTACTGAATGAACTCCCATTTTACAGATGAGGAAAGCAAAGTTTAGAGCAGTTAGGTGGCTCCACCCCGGTCTGTTGTCAAAGCACCTCTGACTTCTACCTCAGACAACCAGAGCCTACTCCCATCTCTGCCACTTAACGGGGAGGGTGGTTCTGGGCAAGTCGGCTTGTTGTACTGAGTATCAGTTTTCCCATCTGTACATGGGAACAACAGCATCTGCCTACAGGGTTGTTTTAGGATTAAATGCAGTGACTTGTGTTAGAGCCCCCAACACTGTCACAGAGAAGGGTCTCAGTGGGTGGTGGGGGATTGTTAGTCCTTGGTACAACCATAATCTGAACCCAGGTTGGTCTGAGACAGTGTTGGGCCTGTTTAGCACAGATGAGGCACATGTGCCTAAAGCCTATCTGGGTCCTTTACATGGGTCCTGCCTATCTGGCTGGCTCCTAACAGCTTGCTCTTCTCCACTTGCGTTTTCCATTGCATTGGAAATGAGACTGCTGCTTCTCTGTTTGAGCTTCTGATGCCCCTAACTCAACAAGAAGAAAAAGAGGTTACTCTGCCAAATACAGTGATTGAGCCAAATTACCAAGGGGAAATTGGTTGGTTGCTATACAATTCAGGGGAAAGAAGGCTGTGCCTGGAACTTCGGGCATTCTCTGGGGGCACTTCTAAGTTCCTCTGTGTCCCATAGTAAAGTTTCCTGAAAAATACAGCACCCAAGAAAGGCAGAACCATTGAGGACACAGACTCTTTTTCTTTTTCTTTTTTTGGGGGACAGTCTCACTCTGTCACCCAGGCTGGAGTGCAGTGGTGTGAACTCGGCTCACTGCAACCTTCCCCTCCCAGGTTCAAGCCATTCTCCTGCCTCAGCCTCCTGAGTAGCTGCAATTACAGGCATAGTCCATGACACCAGGGTAGCTTTTGGATTTTTAGTAGTTGGCAAGGCTGGTTTCGAACTCCTGGCTTCAAGTGATCTGCCCATCTTGGCCTCCCAAAGTGCTGGGATTACATGCACAATTGACCAAGCCTGGCAAGGACAGAAACTCTTAAGAAATGACCACTTGGGTTACTCTGTCAGATAAAGAACTTGCCCAACTGAGGTTCTAGGAGAGGGCAAAGAAAATATGGAAAGAGTAGTGGAAGAAGGAACTCATAAATACCAACTAAGTGCTTGTGACCAGTTACTACAAAGCGGACTATTGCGGCTTTGCATATTTTCTCTTCGCACATGTTATGTGTATATATATGTATCAGTTAACTATATCCTTTCTCTCTTACTATTTTATTTTGTTTTATTTTATTTTATTTTTTTATTGCATTTTAGGTTTTGGGGTACATGTGAAGAACATGCAAGATTGTGGCATAGGTACACACATGGCAGTGTGATTTGCTGCCTTCCTCCCCTTCACCTATATCTGGCACTTCTCCCCATGCTATCTCTCCCCAACTCCCCACCCCCTCTGTCCCTCCCCTATTTCCCCCCAACAGATCCCAGTGTGTGATGCTCCCCTCCCTGTGTCCATGTGTTCTCATTGTTCAACACCCGCCTATGAGTGAGAACATGCAATGTTTAATTTTCTGTTCTTGTGTCAGTGTGCTGAGAATGATGGTTTCCAGGTTCATCCATGTCCCTACAAAGGACACGAACTCATCGTTTTTGATGGCTGTATGGTGTATATGTGCCACATTTTCCCTGTCCAGTCTATCATCAATGGGCATTTGGGTTGGTTATATTCAAGTTGTTGGAGGATAACCTCAATTTAGCCTTTAGGTGCTGTGGCAGAATGTAAGGGGTAATAAATATAGTCAGCAATTGAAACAGTAGTGGCCAGGACTCCGTATCTTCATTTTGGTGAAAGAGTGAGAATTTTTCCGCTTGTATAAAAGGTAGCTGCATTGTCTTAGTTGGAAACAGGAGTTGTTTCATTTTTGTGTGGAAGGTGAAGTATGTGTAGAGGGTGCTTTTGGAAGTCAGGTAGTCAAAGGGATGTGCTGTGCCAGGGTTCGAAATGTTGTCTCTCAGCCCCAAATTCTCCCTTTGTGCTTTGTATATCGACACCGGAGCTGGACCCTGTAAACGTTTCTCCTTCTGCACAGTATTATTCTTTCTCAACATATGGCATTCGGCGCAGGGGGAATGCTATGCTGTAGCAAAGGAAGGTGATCTTCCTTCTAATCATGTTGTGTTTCTCCACCTTCTAAGAGGCTGTCAGCAGTGAGATGTGAGATGAACAGTGGTGTCTACCCAATATTTCTGCCACTCCAGTGGACCACTTCCTATAAGCCACCTCTGGTGTCCCACACCCTCTAGCAAGTGTGTCATCCAACCATCTGGCTGGTCGTACAGACCACCTCTGATCTGCACCCTCTGTCAAATTCTGATGCCACCGGCATGCTATGTGTTCCTGTGCAGCCACAGCCTCTCCAAAGAGACCCAAAGCTCAGCCTTGGTGGTAGTGATGGGGGCCTCCTCTGAGTGCTTAGCTCCCTCTTTCCTTGTCCTGTCTCCCTCAGCACTAGAGGTAGTAGCTATTTTGTGCATTTGCTATTCCTGTATCCCAGAGGGCCCTCTTTGACTCCTGTTGGTCGTTCACCATCTTTCGCAAGTTAATCATTCCTGACACCAAATTTTCCCCTGTTCAAGTTACTGGTGGGGTTTCTGGCTTCTGACGGGACCTGGACTTATTCACAGAGAGATTCAGGCAAGCCATTGGGGAATGACAGTGGCAGGACAGATTTTGATCTTGGACAGACTGAGGCCATTTATTCAGTCAACACAGTTTATGGGGGCATCTCCTTGGTGTCCCCACTGTTCTGGGATTTGGGACCCAGAGGTAAACCAGGACAATCCCTGCTGCCACAGAGCTCACAGTACAGCAGAATGTAGGAGATCCTGCTGTTCTGTTGATTACCCGTGTGGCCTTGAGGTGACACTTCATCTCTGGAGAGCTTGAGCGTCCTCCTCTAAAAACTGTGAACAATGAGAGTAATAGAGTTGTTGTGAGAAATTAAATGGGAAAAAAAGCCTACCCAGATGCCCTTCAATTTACAATGAGGTTACATCCCAATAAACCCATTGTAAATTGAAAATATCCTAAGTTGAAAATGCATTTAATACACCTAATCTACCGGGTGTCATAGCTTAGCCTCACCTGCTTTAAACATGCCCAGAATGCTTTGATTAGCCTACAGTTGGACAAAATCATCTAACACAAAGTCTATTTTATTATAATAAAGTGTTGAACATCTTATGTAATTTATTGAATACTGTGCTGAGCGTAAACAACAAAATGGTTACATGGGTACTTGAAGTATGGGTTTTACTGAATGCGTATCATTGTGACATCGTGGAGTCACAAACCATAAGTGGAACCATTGTAAGTCAGGAACCGTCTGTAAATGGACAGGAAATTGGTCCAGAGTAGTTAGGTCGCTGTTAGTAAATTTGTGGTAGACTTGGTTTTTTAATTCAAATATTCTAACACCCAGCCAAGCGTCCTTTCCGCCACTGGTGTCTATAGGTATGGACTCTGACTCAGCCCCCACAGACTGTCCCGGCTCTGGGGGAAGAGGAGAGCTGCAGTGGACTTGACTGCAGCTGAGTCAGGTTGAGCTGTTTCCTGAGTATGACTGAAGTGGGGAGCTGTTGATGCTGCTGGCACTGGGAGCCATTAAACAGGTGCCAGTTAGACCGTGGGGGCCCTTTCTCTCCCAGCTGCCTGGCTTGCTGGCTATGCAGCATTTCATCTTAGAGATGCTGAGAGCATCCCCGCTTGGGATTGCTCAGCTGGGCTGGATCCTTGGAAGCCGGCTGTGGTACAGCCTCTCCCACTCCATCTTTCCCAAAGTCTTTTCTTCCCACCCCTTCTCCTTCTATGTCCATCATTTTCTCTTGCCCCTCTCGCTGCCATTCCTGGCCCCTTTCTCTCCTCCCTTGTTTTCATCTTCTCTGTCTCCTTCTCTCCTCCCTTTTCCTTCTTCCCCTCTGCCTGTCCCTTCCCCCTTCTTCCCCTTCTTCTCTCACTCCTTTTCTGTTACTTCTTCTCCTCCTCCTCCCACCTCCCCTTCTTTTCTCTACTTCTCCTCCTTCGTCTTTCTCTTCTTCCCTTTCTCCCACCTCCATCTTCTTTCCTTTAGTCCATCTTTGCCTCTTTCCAATTTCTGTTCCTTCCATGGAGTCCCTTTGGCCACTCTAGAGAGAGACGACCCTTCTCTCCAGCCTGCAGACCTCTCAGGCTGCACTGAAGTCTTCTTGCTTTAAAACCTTCTGCTGCCGCTGGGCTTGTGGCCAGAAAAAAAAAATGATACTCCGTCTCTCCCTTCTAATTAGCTACTGCCTTCGGCTGTTTGGACGGGGCCTGTGTAACTCACTTTGTTTCTGAACAGAACGACTCAACCTAAGGGCATCCATCAGTCCAGGAAGGCAGAGTCTATCTCAGCAGCACACTCAGCTCCATAACCTGGCACGTGCTGCTTCCTGGAGAAGGACCTCCAGCCTCAGGCTTCTCCTGCAGAGGGCCAATGTGTCCTCAAGTTACAGAGCAGTTGACAGAGGGGGAATGCTGAGCCTCTTATAGCTGGCCCCAGCCTACCTGCCCTGGCCTGGACACAGTGCTGTGGTTATGCAGAGTGGGCACAGGCTTTGGTCTGCAGATCTGGGTTCAGATTGTGCCTTTATTCCATCCTTCACCAACATCTTTGAGCCTCACTTTCCTTGTCTGTAAAATGGGGAAAATATCACCTGGCTTAGGGGGCAATTACAAAGATAAAAAGAGAAGATACATGAAAAGCACCTTGTGCCATTCATGGTAACTGGTACGAGCTCAACAAATGGTACTTTCTTATTCCTCCTCCCATCACCTAAACTTTCAATGCAAACTATATTCAGACCAAAGGAATGTGTTCACCATGCATGTATTTTCTGGCTGAAATGTCTTGATCCTTCTCAGAACTCTTAGTCATGCTTCAAAACCCACCCTCAAATGTCACAGCTCCCATGAAGCATTCTCTGACCACTTAAACCCTTCCCTTCTTTGGTGGAATTAGTGTCTCCCTCATACTGTTGACAACGTAGTCAAGGTTCTTTGGTGCTAAGAGCCAGCTCCAATGCATAGGTATTTAATAATATTTGCTGATACTTCTAATGGAAACAGAACACAAGTGGACCTCATGGATACCAAACCCAAGTGGGAAGCCACAGGAATCAAGACAGTGTCTCTCTCTTTCTTCCCCTCTCCCTTGGGGGCATGCAGAGTCTTGTCTCTGCTTCTCACGATCAATTTTCTATGTCATTGAGCATATGGTTGAAAATGGTGGCCACAGTCCCACTACACATGCCCTTTTGGGATGGCTAAAATGAAATGCAGCTGTAAAGATGCCCAGGGGTCCATTCCTGGGCCGTTCAGTATGGCCAAAGGAGGAGCACCACATAACCAGTAAGAAATGGCACACCTTCAGCAAAGGGTGTGTAGGAGCAATGCTCAGAGAAGGGGCAGGCACATGCTCCATTACGCCCGCCAGACTTCCCAGGGGGTTCTGAGCACATTGCCCTCACAGCCTTAGCATGTAGCATGAGGCTCAGGTTCACTGTGTGTCTATCTGATTTTTTCACCAGAGAGTGAGCTCATCTTTAATGCTCCAGTTTGTTTCATGAGCCGGGACAGAGCAGACGTCAACATTGCACGGAATGATTGCAGGAAAGGAGTGATGATGGTTAAAAAGCAAGGGGAGGCTGGGCGCGGTGGCTCACGCCTATAATCCCAGCACTTTGGGAGACCAAGGTGGGTGGATCACGAGGTCAAGAGATCGAGACCATCCTGGTCAACATGGTGAAACCCCATCTCTACTAAAAATACAAAAATTAGCTTGGCATAGTGGTGCACACTTATAGTCCCAGCTACTCGGGAGGTTGAGTTAGGAGAATTGCTTGAATCCAGGAGGCGGAGGTTGTGGTGGGCCAAGATCACGCCATTGCACTCCAGCCTGGGTAACAAGAGTGAAACTCAATCTCAAAAAACAAACAAACAAACAAAAAAGCAAGAGTTGTTGTTCTCCATGATGCTGCCCCCTCTATTAGAGTATGCTACAAACTCCTTCTTTCTACATTTCCATTATCTGAAGATAATTATCACTAGTTTCATCTATGTCTATATCCACTCACCCCACCATCCATCCATCCCCTACTTATTCATTCATTCATCCATTCCTTTTCCATTTTTCTTCTCACATATTTTCATAATTTTTCTCTCCTCTAATCCTCTTACCACTTATTCACCCATTTGCACACCATCCATCCATCCATCCCACCCATCCCATTTATTTATTCATCTATTATATCCATCCATCCACTTAGCCATTGCATCCATTCATCTATATCACCCATCCCACCTATTCCTTCAACCTTACATCCATCCATCCATCCATTTATCCATTTATCCACCCACCCATCCATCATTTTTCCTTGGCTTTTGTCCCATCTATGTATGCCTGAAAAAAATCCAAGTCTCCAGGAAAGCATCCTCAGTTTCTCCGGAGAGTATTTCATGTGTTTCCTGACAGGACTGGTCAACTTTCCAATGAGCTATCCAGTAGAATCCACCATTTACTTCTGATTTTCCTGCCCACTGGTACTGAAACATACACACATGGACACATACCCCACTGCGAGGGATCACTGCTTCTACTGGGTGCTGCAAGTTTGTCAAACTCCCGCTGGACACCACAGCAGCCTCTTTGTCCCCTACTCCTGCACTGAAGCCCCTCAGAAGCCAACACTTCATTGCATTTCATGGCAATGTGGGGTCCCAAAGCAATTATAATTTGTGGTTGCATTTTGCGGAAATTATTTTTCAAGTGACAGATATCCGGACAAAAGGCAGGGATGGGGTGGAATGAGAAACAGAGATATCTTGAGGGTCTGGGGTATAGTAGGGACAAAATAAACATCAGATGCATGAAGTCATGAATGAGTGGGGAGCTTAGGTCTTGTTACACACCAGAAATAGATGTATCTCTACCTCAGGCTAAATTCATCCACACTGGCATCTCCTGGAGGGCATTTTTCTGCCCTTGCTTTCTTCCCACCTGCGGAGAGACAGGGAGGGGTGGGTGTCTATTTTTATACCTCAGAAGCCGCAGGGGAGCAGAAGAGCAGCCTGCCAGCAGCCAGCACCTAGGCAATCAGGCAGCTGAATGGGACAGAGGGGATAATGGAGGCTGCCACCTCGGTCTCTGACACTGTCAAGAAAATGCCTGTTAGCAGAATTGTGAATGGCATCCTCAGCTGCCATCACTCAACCCAGAGATTGAATTTGCAGAGGACACAGCACAGTATGAGCCACCATCAGTCCTATATGCATATATACACATACAAACATAAATATTCAATATTGGTGGTAGTCCAGCTACAGAAATCCCAATAATTAGTTAATTCCCCACTTAGGAGACAAAGCCTGAAATTGCCAGAGATGTTCTTTCCCAGCATCCTTTACGGCTTGGGTGAAGTCACATACAAATCTTCTCCAATCAAATCCTCCTACCTCCCAGCCTAGACTTTGGGCCAGAAGCCCAATGGGAAGTGATTCTCCTCGCTGAGCCTATTCTGGCAATGGAGGTGATGATGGCAGCAGAGGCTGGCACATGTCCAACCACAATCCATGGGAAATGAGATGGCAGGGGTCCACCTGCAGCCCGCAGGGTCAGTGGTGGTAGCGAAGGTGGTGCAAGCTCTGGGGGACAGAACTTGGTGGAGGAGGTCAAGATCCTGTTGCCCGTGGGTTGATTTAGGGCATCGGTTCTGATGCCCCAACCCCTGAGCCTGGCTCTCTAGCCCTCCCAGTGATTCTGTAAATAACTCCCTATTGATTTAATAAAGTCTTCTGCTTTTATCATACAGAGCTATTTTCCATTGCTTTCAATAGCCACCCTGACTGATACACCACTTCTCTGCTATTCAGACACTCCCTACCTTTAAGGATCAACATAAATGACGCCCCCTTGTATTAGTCCATTTTTGCACTGCCTATAAAGACATATCTGAGACTGGGTAAATTATAAAGACAAAGAGGTTTAATGGACTCAAAATTACATGGAGCTAGGGAGGCCTCGCAATCCTGGTGGAAGGCAAAATGTACGTCTTATATGGCAGCAGGCAAGAGAGAGAATGAGGGCCAGGTGAAAGGGGTTTCCCCTCATAAAATCATGAGATCTAGTGAGACTTACTACCACGAAAACAATATGGAGGAAATTATCCCCATGATTCATTTATCTCCCACTGTGTCCCTCCCACAACACATAGGAATTATGGGAGCTAAAATGCAAAATGAGATTTGAGTGGGGACACAGACAGACCATATTATCCCTCCTGGGAGTCTTCTCTGATTCCCACAGCTTGAGGTGATGGCGCACTTCACCCAGTTTGCCTGTGGCTCCATCTGTGGCACTGGAGCTCCTGAGGGCAGCAGACAGCACAGTCGTCTCCTACAGCCCAGGCAGCACCACAGTCAAGAGCAGGGACTCAGGGCCAGTGCCTGGGTTCAAGCCCCAGCTTTGCTAATTAGCTGTGTGTCACCTTAGGCAAGTTACTAAACCTCACTGTGTCTCTGCTCATGTAGAAAATAGTGGTGACAGCAGCACCTACCTTCCAGGGTTGCTGGGAGGATTACATGTGTCTATATAATAACGTCCTGTCCCAAATGCATGTTGTATGACTCTGTCCCCTGCAATGTGGCCCTTCAGGAACGTGTGTGTCATTCCCACTGGTGGCCCACAGAGTCCTCCAGTGTTATCGCTCTTCCACAGTGTCTGAGTCCTCTGAACACAGTCCACACTATGCATTTCACTGGCTCAAGTCCTCTCACTCCCCTGAGGCTACTCCTGTCCACCAGCGTCACACCATTCCCATGGTGTCTGTCCTGCCGTCGTCTGCCATCTGTACCATCGCAGGCCTCTTAACTGATCACTTTGCTGCCAGAGCCTCCCTCCTGCAACATATTACGTCCCCAAAATGCTGTGGCCCTGAGCACATCCTCCTGCTGAAACTGGAATGGCCCTTAGGATAATGTGTAAACCCCGCACCCGGCATTCTAAGCCCCTCCTGCTCTGACCCCTGTGGCTTCTGACCTCCTGTGCTGCTTCCCCTCCCAGACACCAACACTGCAGTGTCCCTTGAACCTGCCCTTCAGTCCTTGGCATCCTCCGTATCTCTGCCTGGTGAATATTGTTCATCCTCTGGGACTCAGCTCAGAGTTGACCCTGCAGAGCTGACCTTGACCTCCACCCCACAACCCCATAGCATAGGGGTGTCCACTCTCCTGAACAACAACCCTTACCTATGACAGTCCATGGAGCCCCCATGTGTGAGCCCCTGCATGCAGAGCTGGGCTGCTTTCCTCTGAATATACTCATGCCCTCCCAGACCCAGCCCCCAACTCTGCTTCAGGCATGGAGTGTCAAAGGCATCACAGACTGGACATGAGCAAGCCTAGACTCATGAGCTCCATGCTCCCCAGAAATGGGCCCCCTCTGGGCTGCTTCTTCGCATGTCTGGTGCTGCCATCCATCCAGTCACCCCAGCCAGGAGCCTTCTTTCCATCTCTGAGCCGGTCTTTATTTCTGGAACATTCTCCTCCCTTTGACACCTCCTCTGCTCTCCCTGTCAACCAACCTGGCATCCAGTCCTGCCTATGCACCCCTCATGTCTCTAAACCTGTCCTCTTGTCTACATTTCTGGTCACCTCTGGCCTGGCCACTGCTGTCCCCACCACCTGGCCCTGCTCTCCCCACCTGCTCTCTAGTCCTGCCAGTTCTCAGCAGCAGCCAGAGGGACAATGTGGAAACACCACCCCGCCACTCTCCCCCTGCTCCCAGCACAAGACAGAAGCCTCAGTGTGGCCCAGACACCCTGAGACACCTGCCTCCCCACCCCCTCCATCCCCACTCACCACTGCCCTCTGCTCTCCAGCCATAGCAGCCACCTCTCAGTCAAGAAGGTGTCAAGGGTTCCCCTGCCACAGGGACACTGCAGGTCTAGAATTTTCTTTCTCACCACTGTACAAAGAAATGTCTAATTACTGGAGACCTAGGATTTTCTTTCCCATCCCTATACATAATAAATGTCTAAAATTACTGCAGATCTCAGCTGACCTGTCACCTTCTGGGAGAGGACTCCTGCCCCAAGGCTAAGCCCAGGTCCTTTGCAACAGGCGCTCCCTAGGTCCTGCCTTCCCCCTGCATAGCTGATCTCTGTTTATGATTCAAATTCAGCTCTGGGATTCTTTGATCAACAGCCTCCCCCACTTCCACTAGACTTTGAGGTCCCTGAGGACTAGGCCTGCAATGGGTTTTCCTCACCTTGAATTCTCAGTTCCCTAAGTAGGGCCTGGCATGCAGCAGGCGCTCACTAAACACCTGCTTACTGGATGCAGAAAGGAGAGCTACTGTTTAGTAGGCACCTACTGTGTGCCAGTCCCTGTGCCAAGCACTGAACTGCATCAACTAATCCAACCCCCCCCCCAATTCCCAACCTGATCCTCATTGTAGGGATAAGAAACCAAGGCTCAGTGAGTTAAGTGACTGCCCCAGAGTCCCACAGCCAGCTGGTGGCAGAGCTGTCTCAAGCCCATGTACCTCTGAGCCTTACCTCCTCACTCCAGTGCCACTAAAATACAAACTCCCTCTTACCCCCACTATCAGTCTGCCTCACACTTCTCCACTCAGGCACCTGCCTCAACCATCAGATGATGAGCTCCTGAGGGTGGGTACCCCAAATTGTATCCCCATATCCCCCAAACCCAGGGCCTAAGGACACCTTCCCTACTAGATCAGTGATGAACAAAGGAAAAGAGAAGATGTGTGCAGCCTCCAATCCTGGTTTGTCAATACTCAGTGGAGCTCAATAGATGCCTAGGGGTATTGGCTGCATGAAGGCTGGAGGATAAAGCAAGGGTAAGCAAAGAACTCCCATGGGCTCAGTGTCCACATTGCTAGTGGGCTGACTGGGGCCCTGCTGGGTGAGCTGGGCTCTGGGCTGCTGTCTGCCTGCAAGGCTACCCAGAGGTCTCCACCCCCAGCACACTGCTGCAGAGTTGCCCACATGCCTTCATATAAATGTCTCTAAGGACTCAGCAAAGGGCAGAGCAGGCACAACAGCTGCGCTGTCAAATTACACAGTTAGCTCTTTAATGAGGAGCCGAGGGAGCATCCCCTTGGACTATGGGCCTGGGACCCAAATCACAGTGATTATGAATTACTAATCTCCTTCAAAGGCTCTTGAGTTCTCATCGAATGTAGCCACGACAGATCAGAGCCTCTCAGCGCCTCTTGCCAGATTCCCTCTAAATCAATAGATGTGCAGCTGTGGGGAGGAAAACAAATCAGGGTGAGCTGGAGCTACAGGGGGGGCTGGGTGCATGGCACCGATCCATCAGGAGGCCATCCATTCATTCCGATCAATAAACGCCCTAGCCTGGACAGTATTTTTCCCACCCTTGGAGCAACGTGTGATTGTCAAACCCAGAGAGAGGAGTAGAAACAGCCTCTGTTCACTTTTAAAAGGGCCACAGGATGGGCACCAGGAGGCAGGTGTTTCGGAACCAGCTGCTGGCCAGTGATGCCCCAGGGCTGATCTCTGACAGGCCTGGATTTCAATCGGACTCTGACATCTCCAGACAGAAGGGCTTTGGGCGAGCCTCAGTTTCCACACCTAGATTGCTGTGAACGAGGTTGGAGAGGTCAGGGTGGAAACTGGGCCTCACAGGGCTTTGGCAGCAGAACTCAAGTTTTGGGTCTTTGCTTTAGGAGAAGTAGGACCCTCTGAGGGGCTTTAAACCCAGGGAGGACAGGAGTGTTTTGCATTTCAAACAGATTACTTAAGATCTTTATCTCAGCCCTTCTGTGGGTTGTGGGGACAAAATGGTAAAATGCTGCTGAAAAGCTTAGACCAGTGATGACTCAGAGCAGCTTCCAGGAACTGACGGCAAATGTTTTGGGTGGAGTTGCGTGGAACGAGAAGTAGACCAGAGGCTCCAGACAGATGTCTGCAGCGAGGCTCATCAAAGCAGCAGCACCTCCCATTACAGCAATGGCCACACCCATCAGAGCAGCAGCCCCTCCCATTATAGCAATGGCCAGGCTCATCAGAACACCAGCCCCTCTCATTATAGCAGCAGCCAAACCCTTCTGCGCACCAGCCCCTCCCATCTATAGCAGTGGACACGCCCATCAGAGCACCAGCTCCTCCCATTATAGCAATGGCCACACCCATCAGAGCAGCAGCCCCTCCCATCATAGCAGTGGCCATACCCATCAGAGCACCAGGTTCTCCCATTATAGCCATGGCCATACCCATCAGAGCAATAGCTCCTCCTGCCTTCCTGAGTAAGGAGCTGAGCTCTTCACACAATTATACTTTCTGCCTTCTTACAGCACTTGATGAGGCGGTTGTTATTACCACCTTGTGTTACAGGAGGAGAATCTGAGGCTCCAAGAGGTTAGACCATGAGGATCCATAAGGTTAGACTTATCAGTTAGACCATGGAATCCTAGAGTGGGAAGGACCTTAGGGATATGCCCTCCAGGAGGACTCGCATCTCACAGAGGGGGGAAACTGAGGCATGGGGCAGGGCAGTGGCTTGTCCATAGTAAACTGTTCAAGATACTCGAGGGCCAAACAATCATCAGGCACTGGGGATACAGAAATGAATCAGACGCAGCTCCTACCCTGAAGAACTTCCCAGTTCTTGGAGAGGAGGGTATTGGTGGGGGTTCCAATATAAATTATGTTTTGCCATTTACCGTGAAATGGGCAGGCAGGGAAATGTGTGGAAGGCGCAGACACAATGCTGAGGAAGGAGGGATGAAGTCCATGCAGGCTGGGATGACCGGGGCAGCTTCTGGGAGGAGGAGGCAGTGCCAGGAAGGAGTGGCCTGCCTTCCCAGGGCTCTTTCTGCTTCTCCACAGCCACCTCTTACATGGTGATGGTGGCAGTGCAGGATAAAGACATTTTATGTGACAAGTTACAAAACTCTAGCTCTAAAGGCACCTCAGCACAGATGCCTAGAATCAGTCACTGCAGCCCTGTTTATAAATGACAAAATCAGAAACAAATGAGTATCCGTGGACAGGCGGTGGTTAACGAATTGATGGAGCATCTGTACCATGAAATCTGGGCATCTGTTATAAGGAACACTGAGACAGTGTTGAGGGTGAAGAGAGGGAAACGAGATGTGATAAACTCATTGGTGCTTTTGTCCTGGGTGAAGAGGCTGGGTTTGCCTAGCGAGGCTGAAAGAGGGCAGACCTCCCTGTCCCTGTCCTCTGCCAGGCCCCCCTCTGCCCCATGCCCATCTTCCTCTCTTTCCCCTGGCCACATACAAGTTACAGGGACACACCTGTCAGCTTTCTCCCAGCCACACCTAAGGCAACGCCATTCACTTATTCACTAATTCATCCATTCACTCCCATCCACTCATTTATTGAGCACCTGTTATGTGCTAAACACCATGCTGAACCCAAGGAAGCAGGTGCAGAGTCCCTGGGGCAAGAGACAGCAAGGCAGGAACAAAGAACAGGAAAACAGCCAGAGGGGCTGGGCTCAGACGGGAAGTGGGCAGGCAGTGCCAGATGGAGATGGACAGAGGCGGGCAGGAGCGGAGGCTTCATGGAGGACTGTGGCTCTTATCTCCAGGGTAATCAGCAGCCACAGGAGAGTTCTAGCCAGGTAGACCACAAAAGATCACACGGGAACTGATTTACCCAAATCAGTCCCCCAAGTTCAATGCCGGCCCCCAAGTTCAATCTTGCCCTGGATCCCCCAGGGACACAGAAGGGATCAAGGCTAACGGAGCCCCCACTGCCAGGTCCAGGTCCCAGGGCCCAGTCATTCTGGGTGCATGTGGAGAAGACAGTGATGCACAAATATAGTAATTAAATAGGAACTATGTCAAGTGACACGTGCCGTGAAGGAAAATGAAACAGCGTAAGGGGAATAGAGAGGTACAGGGGCTGCTCTGTTAGATGTAGGTGTCATGAAAGGCCCCTGGCAAAGCAGAGGCTGTGCACGACATGAGAAATTGTTAGCAGCGGAAAGTAACCGAGTCACGGGTCTGCAAAGTATGTTAGCGGCGGAACGCATCCAAATCGGTGTGAGTCTGCAGCAGACTCAATTCTTGCCTCCTCAGAAGAAAGATTTCTACTGAGGGGCGTAAGGCAGAAGAGACCGAGGCAAGTTTTAGGGCAGGAGTGAAAGTTGACTAAAAAGCTTTAGAGCAGAAAGGAGAGGAAGGAAAGAAAGTACACTTGGAAGTTAACAGCTGGAACTTCTTCCTTGACAGCAGCCTTGGAGGGGGCAGGGGAGCAGAGGGGACAGCGACATGCCAGGCACCATACCAGGGGCTTTGCACTAAACGTTTATTTTTCACAAAAACATTTGCTCAGTGGTTATTAAAATCCATCTTTAATATTTTAGGAAACTGACATTCAGAGCAGCAAAGTCGCCTGCCCAAGGTCACAGCCAGTGCGTGGCTGAGCTGGGATTCAGCCCCAGGCGAGTCTCACTCAGAAGCCCGTGCTCCAGTGCTAGGGAAGTGGTTACGGGTATCCCTTCGGGTCGCAGCAACCTCAATTCTTGCCTCCTCAGCAAAAAGAATTCGACTGAGGAGCATGCGCAGAAGGAGAGACCAAGTCAAGTTTTAGAGCAAGAGTGAAAGTTTACTGAAAAGCTTTAGAGCAGGAAGGAGAGCGTAGACTTGGAAGAAGGCCAGAGGGTGACTTAAAAGACAAGTGAACCATTTGGCCTTTGACTTGGGGTTTTCTGCATAGCATACTTCCGGGGTCTTGCATCACTTCTGCCAACTCCTAAGATCTTTTGGGAAGCCGCTGATCACTAGTGTTTGTTTGTTTGTTTGTTTGTTTGTTTTTGAGATGAAGTCTCTCTGTTGTCCAGGCTCGAGTGCAATTGCACAGTCTTGGCTCACTGCAACCTCCACTTCCCGGGTTCAAGTGATTCTCCTGCCTCAGCCTCCTGAGTAGCTGGGGCTACAGGTGACCATCACCATGCCCGGCTAATTTTTGTATTTTTAGTAGAGATGGAATTTCACCATGTTAGCCAGGCTGGTCTCGAACTCACCTCATGATCCTCCCGCCTCAGCTTCCCAAAGTGCTGGGATTGCAGAAGTGAGCCACTGCGTCTTGCCAGTTCAGGTGTTTTCTTTTTCTTTCTTTCTTTTTTTTTTTTAAATTGCATTTTAGGTTTTGGGTTACATGTGAAGAACATGCAAGATTGTTGCATAGGCACACACATGGCAGTGTGATTTGCTGCCTTCCTCCCCTTCACCTATATCTGGCATTTCTCCCCATGCTATCTCTCCCCAACTCCCCACTCCCCGATGTCCCTCCCCTATTTCCCCCCTACAGACCCCAGTGTATGATGCTCCCCTCCCAGGTGTTTTCTATTAGAAGATTGCCTTTCCCTGGAGCTGGCTGCGACCAATTATTACTTTAGCGAGACAGCTAACAACCACCTGACCATCACCTAATGGTCACCCAGCACTCCTGGAGTGTCTGAGGGTGGGGCAGGCAGGAAGCCCTCTCCTGTCTTGCTCATACCTGACCAGCTACCCCCTGTAACAAAATGAGAAATGGGCCCTGCAGATGGGTGGGACATTCCAGGCAGAGGGAAGAGCAGGTACAGAGGCGGGAATGTGCCTGTTAGGCATCCAGGAGGCCCGTGGGGGGATGGGAAGCCTTGGAAGGACCCGGCTTTTACTCTGAGTGCCATGGGGAGCCCTTGGGGGGCTTTGAGCAGAGGAAGGACACATCCTGACTTAGGTTTTCCAAGGATGTCACCGGCAGCTGAGTGGAGAGCAGTTTGCAGGGGTAGCAATGGGGGTTTGCGAGGGAGTGGGTAGGGAGCCCAGAGGCTGACACCATCGTCCAGGCAAGAGCAGAGGCTGGCCTCGGTTCATCCTGCGCCTCCTGTTTTATAACCTCCTTTTTCCACCTGACCATGCCTCCAGGACAGCCTCCAGGTCGACACACAATACTCTTCACATCCTTCCTAGCAGCTGCCCACACCATACCATGTGGATGCCTCATGGTTTCTTTCACCACTTCCGCTCCATGGGCACTTCATGTGTTCTTGATTTTCTCAATTATAAACAGAGCTGCAGGGACGGATCCTGGGCACCTGTGCTCAGATGCCTTCCAGCTGGATTTGGGTTACTTAACACAGTGACCACACAGCGTCCTGTCCATACAGGGGAGGTTCTGTTCACTCCTGGGGAATTCCTTGCTCTGTCCCTTTCCTCTTGCTCTTCTCACACCACCCCAGACTTTAAAGGCCTTGTTCAGCCTCGGGCCATGTCCTGGGACAGCACCTGGCCCAGGGTGGATAAAAAGGCCTGTTGGTGAAGCTCGGAGTCCTGGAGTCCCACGGGCAGCCATGTCCCTAGCACTGGAGCACCAGCTTCTGAGTGAGACTCACCTGGGGCTGAATCCCAGCTCAGCCACACACTGGCTGTGACCTTGGGCAGGCGGCTTTATTGCTCTGAATGTCTGTTTCCCAAAGTACTAAAGGTGGATTTTAGTAACCATCCAGCAAAGGTTATTGTGAAAAATAAAGCAAATGTTTAATGCAAAGCCCCTGGTGTGGTGCCTGGCATGTCACTGTCCCCTCTGCTCCCCTGCCCCCTCCAAGGCTGCTGTCAGGAAGAAGTTCTAGATGTGTGCATCTTTGCAGCACCAACAAGATGTCACTGAAACATGGAGTGGAGGATGCCGGGCAGTCAGTGTCCCCAGCTCCATGAGATCCCCTTCCTGCTGGGGCCTGTGTCTGTCCCGGATGTGATGGGAGCCTCTCACTGATTTATGGACATGCCGTCCATGCACTGGCTCCCAGCACCCAGTGTCTCCCGATGTGGGGTGGGGGCTGGTTGATGAGGTCTGGTCCCACCCTCAGGCTTGTCCCATGCTGTCCTATGCTGTTGCCAGTTGCCCCTTCTCAGGCACACTCTGACTTGCCATCCCCCTGCTTAGGAACATTCAAGGGCTCCATGTTTCCTGCAGGAAGCCGGCCTGCTTACCAGGTGAGGCTGCCCATGATCTGACCTGAACACGTCCTGTGGGGAGAGGGAGCAGTGGTTGAGACCCAAACCCTGGAGCCAGGCCACCACAGTCCAACTCCTGGCTCTGACACCTGCTGAGTCAGTCCCATAACCTCTATGAGCCTCAGTTTCCTCTTCTATAAAATGAGGATGGCTTTCCCTCATGGAGTCTACTTCATAGAGTTGTTGTGTGAATGAATGAGTCAACGCATGTAAAATGCATAGGATGCCTGGTTCCTGGTGAGCTCTCTGTGCATGCCCATTCTTGTGATCAGTTGGGTTGATATTTGGAGGTAGTTTATGCATGTTATCCTTCTGGGATCAGGCCTTCCTCCCACACTGCCCACCTTGCCCACCCTGCCTCTTGGACTGACCTCTCAGAGGAACCAGTGCCTTTCCTTTGGAGCTCAGCCAGAAGAGCTGGGTTCCCGTCACCTGTAAGCACACAGGCCAGGCCTGCCCCTAAGCGTCCTCATCCTTTCCTGCTCCCCACCTGAGACCTCTACTCCAGCCCTGTGACTGGCTCCTCCCACACACCAGCACGTTCCCACCCCTGTGTCTTTACTCTTCTGGTTCTCTCTTTCTGAATATCCATCTCCTAAACTCTGGTTCTCCCAAAATGCTGCGTGTCCTTCAACACACCAGCACCCATGAACCTTGAAAGCAGAGCACAGAGGAAAAAGACGGCTTTCATCCCTGCTCGGCCCCTTACCCACTGAGTGAGCACAGATTCCTTGTTTAACCTCAAAAACCTCAGTTTACTCATCCAGCATGTGGAGGCGATAAAAGCAATCCAGTGGGGGTCCTGAGTGGATTGAGCACGACTGTTCACAACAAAGCCCTGGTGCACAGTGGGCGCCTAATAATTGCTGGCTGATGCAGTCAGTACTCAGCTGACTTATGCCAGCTTTGCCCCCAGCACTTCACCTCCAGAAGGGCAGGCGGGAACCCCAGGGAAACCTTACCCAGCAGCCTTGCTTTGGGAAAAAGTAATAGAAAATATTATAATTCAAAAGAGTAAATGTCAGAGGCTTGGGAAGGAGTCAGAGGTTCTGAAAATAAACACAGTCACTGAAAGGAGGTGGGGGGGAAAGGAAGGGGTGGAGGTGGAGGACTGAAGTGAGAGGCAGAGAGGAGATGCCAAGTGTGGGAGAGGCAGAGACACAGAAAGAGATAGAGACAGAGAGCCAGAGACAGAGGGGAGGAGGGAGAGAGACAGGGTCAGAGACAGAGGGAAGAGGGAGAGAGACAGAGCCAGAGGCAGAGATCCTGGTATAGAATTACCTAAAATCTGAATAGGAAACATTTGTCATCTATTGCCTCTAAGGGCAGCCACTGTAAGGCTTCAAAAGAACTTTGTTCTCCACACTTTTATCTTACCCTGAACATTGCCTTTCTATCTATCCCAGGTCTTTAGACAAACTCAACCAATCGTCAACCAGAAAATGTTTAAATTCACCTATAGCCTGCAAGCCCCCCAGCCCCCACTTTGAGTTGTCCGCCTTTCTGAACCAAACCAATGTATTTTTTAAACATATTTGATTGACATCTTATGCCTCCCTAAAATGCATAAAACCAAGCTGCACCCCGACCACCTTGGGCACAAGTTCTCAGGACCTCCTGAGAGCTGGGTCACGGGCCATGGTCACTCATATTTAGCTCAGAATAAATAATATTTTAAAGAGTTCAACTCTTTTCATCGGCAAGAATGATATGAAAGATTTTCAGTATACGGATTTGTCGATTTCTCTTTGCAGTTCTATCTATTTTCGTTTCATTATTTTTAAGCTCTGCTTTTTCATGTGTTTGAGTGTAGGACTCATATTATCTTGATGAATTGAAACCTCTATTGTTATCAAACGACACACTTTATTCCTGGTAATAGCATTCTTTGTCCTGAAATCTATTCTGATATTAATATAGCCACTCTTGCTTTTTATTGATTATTGCTAGCACGAAATATCATTTTCTATCCTTTAATTTTTATTTTTTCCTTTTAGAGAGTAGATCTTGCTCTGTCACCCAGACTGAAGTACAGTAGTACAATCACAGCTCACTGCGACCTTGACCTCTTAGGCTCTAGTGACCCTCCCACCTCTGCCTTTGGTGTAGCTGGGACTACACGTATACCACCATTCCTGGCTAATTTTTGTGTCTTTTGTAGAGATAGGGTCTCACTATGTTGCCCTGGCTGGTCTTGAACTCCTGGCTTCAAGTCATCCTCCTACCTTGGCCTCCTAAAGTGCCAGGATTACAGGTGTGAGCCACTGCGTGTCCTCTTACTTTCAATCTGTTTGTACCTTGATATTTCAAGTGTATTTCTTGCGACACCATATACTTGAGTATTGCCCTTTAATCTGATCATTCCCACACTTAATTGATGATGTTTACACCACTTTCACTTAATGTGGTTATTAATAGTTTTTACGCATAACCTAGTGTTTGTTTTCTGTTCGTCACATCTGTTCTTTGTTCACTTTTTCTTTATTTCTGCCTTCTTTTTAAATGAGTATGTTTCTGATTCCATTTTCTCTCCTTTGTCAGCTTATTACCTATAATTCTTTGTTTTGGTATTTCGGTGGTTACTTTAGGGCCTATTATGCATGCTTTACTTATCGTTGCGTATCTTCAAGTATTATACCATTTCACGTATGAGACTGCTAGACTAGTATACTTCCATTTATGTTCTCTATGCCTTTATGTTACTGACGTCATTCATTTTACTTCTACATATGTTGTAAGCCCAACACAACATTGTTGTTATTCATCTTCAAATAATCAATGACCTTTTAAAGAGATTTACATAATAAAAGAAAATGTTATATTAGCCTGTGTAATTATTATTTCCAGTGCACTTTATTCCCTTGTGAGATCCATATTTTTACGCGGCTTCATTTTTCTTCTACCTGAAAGATTTTATTAAACGTTTCTTGTGGTGTCTATCTGCTGGTAATTAATGTTTTCAAAACAGGAAAAAAACTTTGCAAAGACAAATTTTCCAATTTTGATAAAAAGTATGAACCCACACAGGTCCAAGAAATACAACAAATCCCAAGCAAAAAAAAAAAAATCCAAGAAAGACAAAAACACCAGGTCACACGTGATAGTTAATATTGAGTTCAACCTGACTGGATTGAAGGATGCAAAGTATTGATCCTGGGTGTATCTGTGAGGGTGTTGCCAAAGGAGATTAACATTTTGAGTCAGTGGACTGCGAAAGGTAGACCCACCTTCAATCTGAGTGGACACCATCTAATCAGCTGCCCTCGCAGCCAGAATAAGAGCAGACAGAAGAAAGTGGAAAGACTAGGCTGGCTGAGTCTCCTGGCTCCATCTTTCTCCCATGCTGGTTGCCTCCTGCATGCAGACTCCGAGTTCTTCAGCTCTGGGACTCTTAGATTTTCGACCACATACTGAGGGCTGCCCTGTCTGCTTCCCTACTTTTGAGTTTTGGAAGTCGGACTGACTTCCTTGCTCCTCAGCCTGCAGATGGCCTATTGTGGGAACTCACCTTGTGATCATGTGAGTCAATTCTCCTTAATAAACTCTCCTTCACATATGCATTTATCTGACTAGTTCTGTCCCTCTAGAGAACCCTAATACATCGCATCATAATCTAAGGGCTCAAAGGCAGTGATTAAAAAAAAATCTTAAAAGCAGCCAAAGGGAAAAAAGACACATTATTCACAGAGGAACAAATATATGGATGAAAGCAGATTTCCTCTCAGAAATCATTCAAGCGTGAACACAGTGGATAAATATTTTTAAATGCCCTAAAATTCTAAATGCTACAAGAATGCCTTTCAAAAACAAAGGAGAGATAAAAAACTTGTTCAGATCTACAAACCTGAAATACGGGGCTTGGCTTTTCCTTTCCCGTCTTTCAGGGATCACTATGCCCTCTTTGCTTAGTGCCCAATGTTTAAAAAACATTCTTTTATATGTATTTTTCCCAGTTTTTAAGTTATTTCTGGCAGAATGATAAATCTAGTCCCTGTCATTCCATCTTCAGCCAGAAGGAGAAGTCATAGCTATTAATTCAATGTGTGTTTGTGTGATTTTCTCATGCTGTAGTACCCATTCCAGGAGGGGAAAGGGGCATCTGTTTCTTACTCTCTGCTGTATTCTCAGCACCCAGCACAGTGTCTGGCACATGGTGGATCCCGACAACTAACTTCTCTAAACTTTCATGTGGTCTCAGTCTGGTGAATCCCAGAGCTTTAGATGACCTAGGAGGCACTTTGGAAAATCTAAATTAACGTAAGAAAAAAAGCCACATACCTGTGTCAAGGTTGAGAAAGGCCAAAAGAAACAAATGGAGTCTCCAGGAAGTCAGGAAGGTTAAAAAAAGACAGAATGGACATATCTCTTTTCCCACTCCACTGCCAGCCTCACCTCAAATCTCCACAACACTTGTTACATGTACCCTGTACTGTGGTCAGCCAGCCATTTCCCATCTACCCCACCCCCCTATATTCTCCACTTCTTCTTTTCATTAGGGATCCTGAGTTTTAAACAGCGTAAAATAAGAACTACACTTCCCAGTGTGCCCTGCAGCAAGGTGCATCCATGTGGCCATTTCCTACCAATGGCCTGCAAGTAATTGTGTGTGCGCTATACTGGTTGTGCCCTTAAAGGGAAGGGTTCTACTTTTCATGTCTTCTTGTTCTTCCTTCCTCCTGGATGAAATGAGGACATGGAATTGATCTATATTTCATAAAATTAATGAAGCCTACAAACTAGCAACCATAAGTAAAAGATGGAAGAAATATGGGTCCTAGAGTGTCAGGGGAGCTGGGACAATTTGCTTAGAAAAGGACGTCCTGGAATCTGCAACTTTGCTGATGGCAGCCGGTTCCTGTTGGGACTCTGACTGCAACAGAAAATGCAGAGAGGAGGAGTTTAGAGCTGGAGGGAGGGAAATAGCCCTGCCGGCCAGCTGCCCCTTTTCCCACGCGTCTCAGCAGAGAAAACCTTCCCTACAATCCTGAATTATTCTCACCCTCTTCCCACTGCTCTGAATTGGGCCCAGCCAGTCTGCTGAGCAGGGAATCATGGAAAGAAGGAAAATTAATGGCACCACTGATGGGGATGATGGTTATGAATGGCTGGCTGTCTAGCAACCCACCCATCATGCCTCTGAGAGAGCCCTTCGCATGGCAGGTTCAGGGACCGAGTCCTCCTTACTGCAGGGCATGCTCTGGCCCTTGTCACCAGACCTAGTAGAGTCGTCAAATAAATCCAACATTTAGATAAAAGGGGCCTGCAGAGGACACTTTCCTGAAATTCAATGGTAATAAAAAAGAAAAATGGATCGGCTCACTCCAGATAACTACTGCCAGAGAGATAATTACGCTGCTCCTGTCCTGAGCCAGGATGCTGATGGCAGAGGCACCTGCCCAGGTAATTTATCAGCCCAGATTTATGGACTCCCTGAGAGCCGCCTACACATCTCCTCCCTTCTGGTTTATTTGAGACACTTTTATTTAGATTTTGTCAGATTATTGATCTTCTCTGTAACTTCTTAGGTGGCGAGGGTTGGTGAGGTGAGCACCGCCCTGGGTGGCACAGTCAAATATTGATTTGCTGGCAATGACCCAGGAAGACATGACCCATTCAAGGGAGCCATTTGTTTCAAGCTACCAAAATCCCAATTTCCCGTACAACTCCTTGAGCTCTTGATATTGAAGTCAATGCAAGCCAAGAGCCCACTGCCTGCACAGAGAGGAATTAAGGCTATGTAATACAACAAGGATGAGAAGCCTCAGTTTCCTCATCAATACAATGGGAATAAGGAGAAAGTTGCATGCGTGCTTCTTGAATGCCTGAGTGAATGTAGATACTGAATTATACAGATACAGGTGGAACACTTCTTAGCAACACTGCCCCACCATTGCATTAAGATTAAAGGTCACCAAACCCAGTATAGCCACAAAAACAGAGATTTCAGACATTGGAAATGCATTAGGAGGTGTTCCAATCCATCATCCTGCTATCAGGCTGGGAAGGGCATGTTCTGATTTTATTAATGACTCAGCCACAACGTGGAGAAGCAAAACTACCTGTCAAAGTCCCACCACAACAATGCTACTCAGCCCTTCGATATCCAGCAGTGACAACCACAACCACACAGCCACAGCAGCAACGAGGCTTTGGTGGCTCCCTGGCCTGACTTTCCTCACTTGCAGGCACTGTGCCCTCCGCGCTGTATCATCTCATTTAATCCTCACAAAGACCCAACAGGGTGGTTTCTGCACTCTCCCATCATTTTTTAAAGCATTTGTTTTATCTTTTCTTTATTGAAAAGAAATATATCAATAAAAAAAAAAGAAAAGAAATATATCTTTGTTTTAAAAGATTTCATCAATAGGGAAACTCATTTCAGGTAGGAACAATAAAATAATTCAGGGCTGGGTGTGGTGGCTCATATCTGTAATCCCAGCACTTTGGGAGGCCGCGGGTGGATCACCTGAGGTCAAGAGTTTGAGATCAGCCTGAACAACATGGTGAAACCTTGTCTCTACTAAAAATACAAAAAATTAGCTGGGTGTGGTGGCACATGCCTATAATCCCAGCTACCTGGGAGGCTAAGACAGGAGAATTGCTTGAACCCGCGAGGCGGAGGTTGCAGTGAGCTGAGATAGTGATACTGCATTCCAGCCTGGGCAATAAGAGTGAAACTCTATCTCAAAAAAAAAAAAAAAAAATGTCAGGGATAACTGCAATCTGTCCCACACTGCCTCCTCCCCTGATGTCGGCAGTGCAGGCAGGCTGCTGATGGCCAGGATGTGAAGGCACTTGCAAGGGAAGTAAACTTCCAGGCTGGCTGGGGACGTGGATAACTCGAAAAGGCCTCCTGCTCTGTCCTTGCCTCCCACAGGCATAACCTGGACTTGCTTTTTCAAGTTGCCTATAGCATCTTTACCATGGTTTCAAAACCTCTCCCTCGCTGTACTGCAGGGCTCCTTCCGTGGGTTCCACATCATGATGTGTTGATCAGGAGCACAGACTAGCTGTTCCTCATTCACCATCACTCTCTCACCTCCCTTCTGACTACAGCAGAGCCTCCTGGAGACCCCGTCAACCTGGGAGACTAGAGACACCGGAGACCAGAGCACATCTGCACTCCTCGTGGGATTTATGAATGATACTGAGAGTTCTCGCTAAATTGTACCTGGCAATAGTTTCTGAAAAGGTTTTTAGAGGTCTTCTCTGTGAGAGAGTTGACCGTGCCAGTTACTCTTTGAACACAAATCTTCATCTTTGATCCCCCACTGGCCAAGCACAGTGTTCCATGCTGCAACTCGGAAGTATGCGGCTTGAACTGAAATGAACAGAACTTGAAATGGAAGTTGACCATGTGTTTAAGGGTTGCTTCGGAGCATGCAAGGGAAGGGTTTGTAAATCAAAAGCTTTCCTGCTAGTCCCTGGAGAGCACAGTATTTCAAAGAGGGCTTTGACAAATCCTTTAGTAAACTGTAGCATCCCTTTTTACTGTAAATAAACCTCACTTTGGAAGCTAGGATACACACACGTTAATATACACACATATACACACACACACATGCACACACATGCTAATATATACACACATATACACACATTTATGCAAACACATATATGCACACACAATATTTACACACATGCACACAATTATGCACATGCATGCACATATATGCACGTATGCATATGCACACACACACACCCATATATACACACATTTATGCACACATGCACACACGTACATATATACACATTTATGCATACATTTGCACAAATGTGTACACATGTTTATATATACACATGAACAAATGAATGCACACACATATGCATATGCATGCACACACATAAACACACATGCGGGCACACACATGCAAATCTAAATATGCACACATATGCACACATACACACAGATGCACAAACATTAATATATACATACAGGCACACATGTATGCACATATATGTACTTACATGCACACATGTATATGCACATACAATATATACACATACACACATATACGCACACACATGCTAATATATACACACATATATGCATACACACATTTATGTGCATACACCCATGTTAATATTTACACACATATTTATGCACATGTGTGCACATGCATACACACGTGTATGTATATACACATACACACGTGTATGCACACACATACACACATACACATGTGTATGCACACATACATCTATACGCACATGTGCACACAAATGCACACATACACGCATGCATGCACATACATGCACACACTAATATATGCACACATTCGCACACATGCATGTGCCTAACGCATATGTATATATGCGCACATATACGTACACATGCACATACATAGATGGGGACATATGTATATTCACATGCACGTATATGCACACACATATGCAAACATACAGTACAAATGTGCATGCATACATACAGTGCAAAGGTAAAACAGTGCCAAAATATAAATTATACACACACACATACAATACAAAGGTAAAACAATGCCAACAGCCACAGAGGAGAAAATGTTAAATTTTAAACCTTTTCCTAATAATCTCTCCAATCCCACTCCCTCAAGACACTGGCTATTAAAATTTGGAGGTGTTTTAGAAACTGCTTAGGTTAGGGCTGTCTCCCTGCCTGCTCAGCCCAAAAAAGGACTTGGATCTTTTTTTTTTTTTTTTGAGACAGTTTTGTTCTTTTCTCCCAGGCTGGAGTGTGTGATCTCATTTCACTGCAACATCTGATATCCGGGTTCAAGTGATTCTCCTGCCTCAGCCTCCCAAGTAGCTGGGATTACAGGCTCCCACCACCACACCCAGCTAATTTTCATATGTTTAGTAAAAATGGGGTTTCACCAAGTTGGCCAGGCTGGTCTCAAACTCCTGACCTCAGGTGATCTGCCCATCTCAGCCTCTCAAAGTGCTGGGATTACAGGCATGAAACACCGCAACCGGCCCATTTTTTAAAAATCATAATGAGTAGGAAATTTCTGGGCACACAATGACAGTCCACTCAAAAGGTTTCTTTGTCCCTGATTCCATGGGAAATGCTGCCCCGGCCCTCATCATAAAAGATGGGGGGTACCTATCAATTTTCTGACCCGTGTGCTTCCCCAGAATTGACACAGATCACTGGGTCTTGTGGTTACTGGGGAAAGCTAAGCTCCCCTTCAGCCTCCCTTCAGCTGAGCCTTCAGCTGAGCCTTGGTTTGCAAGATGAGACTCCTTCTGAGTCCCCATCTTAAAGATCAAGATGGGGAGGGATGGGTTCTGTGCCTTTTTCAGGCTTCTTCAGGGCAGAACTCATAACCATTCTTAATATTTGGTAACATCTATCTTACCTCTTTTAAGACAGCATTAAAAACTTTCTATTTGAAAAAGTTGTCAGAGTCAAAATGAAGTCACTTGGTCAAACCGTAACAAAATGGAACTGGGAAAAGCCATGAACGGAGGGTCCTCATGCACAATTGCCTGATAACAAAGAACAATCACAAAAGATGGTAAAAATCAGAACCTCGCACAAAGGTCACTGCAACCTTGCACAAACGATACTTCTGCCAGGACATCTGCTCAGCAACTGCCTGGGCCACTCTTGTTATTAATGCTCATAACCAAGGATAATTGTTTCAAAACAACTTATGTAACCCTCCTCATTTTACTTTTAAAAGCTCCTTTTACCCTTTGCCTCTCCAAATAGGCCCATAGTTTATAATGCCACACATACTCCACACTGCAGTGCTCCCTCCCAATTAAACTCATTATATTTGCAGAATCTCTCTGTGTTTGTTATTTAGGTTGAGATTTTCAAGGAAAACATTGAAAAGAGGCAGACGCAATTTCTATGGCAAGTACATTCTGAAAGTACCCAGACGCCAGCCATCTACTCTTCTGTCTCTGCAGATATGTGATCTTTCCTCCAGGGACTCAGGGTTCTGCAGAACTTTGTACAAGAACACCCTATGTTATTCATAGCTTAGTCATCCTGTCATCCTGTCTGAGAAGGGAAAACAGTTGCCTTTGCTCCTTTAAACATTCAACAAATATTAATTGGGCATCTGCTCTGTTCCAGGAACGGAGTTGGGTGTTCTGGGTAAATCAGAGAATAAAACAGACCAAATTACTGAATTATCTGTAAGTCATTAAATTTGCAATATAAAAAAGAAGTGAATGACATAGAAGATGCTAGGGAGGGAGGCAGTAGCTAGAGAGGCTAGGGGAGGTGCTATTTTAAATAAAATTGTTGTGAGGGGGCTTCCTTGAGGACTTTTGAACAAAGGCTAAGGACTAGTGGGCAAACCTTGAAGGTGTCTGGGGAGTGGGACCCCAGACAGAGGAGCAGCAAGTACAGAGGCCCTTGGGCAGGAGAGACCTGTGATGTTCAAGGAAAAGCATGAGTTCAGTGAGGCCAGAGCCAAGAGATCAGGGGGAGAGTAGCAGGATCAAGGTCAACCAGATGGTTGTGGAGGGGCTCCGTTCCTGTAGGGCCGGATGGTCCATTGTAAGGATTCTGAATTTTTCTCTGACCTAATGAGAACTAGCAGAGGAGAGATAGGATCTGACAAATCAAATAGGATGACTCGAGATCACTCTGATGCTCTGTAAGGAAAAGACTCTTAGGGGAAAGGGAGGCAGCAGGGAGAGTGGTTAGGAAGCCACTGCAATAATCCAGGAGAGGGGGACAGAGGCTGGTGTGGGGGACCAGGGAGGTGGCTGCGGAGGTGGTGAGAAATAGTCAGTTCTGGAGATGTTTTGAAAAAGGACCCATAGCTTTGCTGATAGATGTGACATGTGGTGTGAGAGCAAGAGGGGTCCACCGCAGCCCCAGGTTTTTGGCCTGAGTTGCTTTAACTGAGATGAGGGAGATGGTGAGTAGGCAGCAGAAGGCATGAGCCCGGAGTTCTGGAAGATGTTGGGCTGAGAGGTAAACTGGGGAGCCATCCGCATCAGAATGACATGTAAAGGTCCAAAGGAGTGAGGAAGGGTAAGAAGACCAAGGACAGAGCCCAGGCTCAGCTCAAGACTCACTGGTCAAGGAGACAAGAAGGAATTAGCAAAGGAAATAGAGGAGGAGCAGCCAGGGAGTGAGGAGGAAAACCAGGAGATGAGGGGATCCCAGGACCCAAGGGGAGAGAGGGTTTCAGAGAGGAGTAAGCCACTTACCAAATGACTAGAGATCAAGAGTTGTTGGAAGCTGGCTATTGGCTTTATCAACGAGGAGATCATTGGTGACCTTAATGAGAGTGGTTTTGGTGGAGTGAGAGGGCTGACATCCCAGTAGAGTGAAATGCAGAGAAAATAGGAGGAGGGCAGTTAGCGATAGCAAGTATGGTGCTTTAATGTAAAGGAAAGCAAAGGTAGCAGGGGAGGGTTCTTTTTGGTTTTGATTTTTTGGTTGTTTTATTTGTTGGACATGGAGAGATAATGTGATGTTGGCACATGATGGTAATGACCCAATGGATGATGCAGGAAAGAGAGCAGAGGAATTCCGGGGCAGTGGCCTTGAGCAGCGAGAGGGAAGGTGATCTGGAGCACAAACGGCCTCAGATAGTCCGTGTTATCAGAGGGTGTCAGAGGCATTAAGGATTTCCTCAAGGGTCTCCCAGTATAAGTGTTCATCTGTCAAGATGTTTACATGTGCACATACCAAGTGATCAGAAATGTTATGCAAAGCAGCAGCAGACTGTTCTTATTTTTCATTAAACTTTTTATGTCAAAAATATAATGGACAGCCTCCTGAGCCAGTGCATAGGACCCACGCTTATTATTTTTTAATGACTGCCAGAGATGTGCCGTTATGCATGTAATTAACCTCCTATGAATAGACATTAGACGATCTCAAATTTTTGCTATTACATTTTTACACGTGATGTGGACATCCTTGAATATATAAATACTCCTATGCGTGGAAATGACTTACTAGTAGAATTTAACTTGCTGAGTCAAATCCACACGCATATGGTTTTTGATAAATGTTGTACAAATGCCCTCCACTAAGGTTATTCCAGTGAACCTCTACCAGCAGAATGTGAGTGAGGGGCTGGGACACAGGGGTGTGGTTGGGGGTTTGTTGAGTGTTTGGACTTGAATACCAGACTTGTTTAAAGTAGTTCAAGTTGAAAGCGGTGTCAGCAGCATAGCTGACACACCACTGCCACCTCCTCTCCAGGCTGCAGGAATGTGCTGGCCCCGGGCTGGTCTGGGAATCTGGAGAGGCAGAGAATTGGGACAGAGAGAGAAGAGAGGCAGACAGAGGTCAGAAGCACACTTTTCAGGGAGCCATTAGGGGCTCTGGGAACAGCTTGGCTAAACCAACACTTCACTGTGGGCCTGGGCAGGCACCTAGCCTCTTACTGCCTGTTCATAACAGCCAAAGAGCCTATAACAAATTTTTAAAAGCAAACCCTGGAGAAGGAGAGAATCTGATTTCCAGAGTTAATGGACTATAAGATTCAAAGGTTTTACCATGTTGGCCAGGCTGGTCTTGAACTCCTGATCTCAAGTGATCCGCCCACCTTGGCCTCCCAAAGTGGTGGGATCTGATGAGCTAGCAAATATAAATATGAGATGGCAAGTGTATTAGTAAGAGTTATCTGAAAGGATAGATCTAATAGGATAGATGTCTATATGAAGGGGAGCTTCAAGGACAATTGACTCACGCCATCACCAAGTGAAGTCTCATGACAGGCTGCCTGAAAACTGAGGAGCAAAGAAGCCAGTCTGAGTCCCAAAACCTCAAAAGTTGGGAAGCTGACAGTGCAGCCTTTAGTCTGTGGCTGAAAGCCCGAGAGCCCCTGGCAAACCACTGGGGTAAGTCCAAGAGTCCAGCTGCTGAAGAACTTGGAGTCTGATGTTTAAGGGCAGGAAGCAAGATCTGAGAAGACCTTAAGTCTTTGCCTCAGCCTGATCCCTGCACAAAGACAGCATATAACATTTTTCTTTTCTTTCTTTTTTCCCCCCAAGACAGAGTCTTCCTCTGTCACCCAGGCTGGAGTGCAGTGGCGTGATCTCGGCTCACTGCAACCTCCGTCTCCTGGATTCAAGCAATTCTTCCACCTCAGCCTCCCGAGTAGCTGGGATTACAGGCCCACGCCACCATGCCCAGCTAATTTATCTATTCTTAATAGAGATGGGGTTTTGCCATGTTGGCCAGGCTGATCTTGAACTCCTGACTTCAAGTGATCTGCCCGCCTTGGCCTCCCAAAGTGCTGGATTTATAGGCATGAGCCACCATGCCCTGCCCCTACAACACATTTTTAAAAAGCAAACTCTTAGGCCAGGCACGGTGGCTCAAGCCTGTAATCCCAGCACTGTGGGAGGCCGAGGCGGGCGGATCACGAGGTCAAGAGATCAAGACCATCCTGGTCAACATGGTGAAACCCCGTCTCTACTAAAAATACAAAAAATTAGCTGGGCATGGTGGCGTGTGCCTGTAATCCCAGCGACTCAGGAGGCTGAGGCAGGAGAATTGCCTGAACCCAGGAGGCGGAGGTTGCGGTGAGCCGAGATTGCACCATTGCACTCCAGCCTGGGTAACAAGAGCGAAACTCAGTCTCAAAAAAATAAAAAAATAAAAAGCAAACTCTTGCATCCCCAATGATAGACTGGACAAAGAAAATGTGGCACATATACACCATGGAATACTATGCAGCCATAAAAAAGGATGAGTTCATGTCCTTTGCAGGGACATGGATGAAGCTGGAAACCATCACTGTCAGCAAACTGACACAAGAGCAGAAAACCAAACATTGCATGTTCTCATTCATAAGTGGGTTTTGAACAATGAAAACACGTGGACACAAGGAGGGGAACATCACACACCGGGATCTGTTGGGGGATTGGGGGCTAGGGGAGGGATAGCAGGGGGTGGAGGGATTGGGATGGGATAGCATTAGGAGAAATACCTAATGTAGGTGATGGGGGGATGGATGCAGCAAACCACCATAGCAGGTGTATGCCTATGTAACAATCCTGCACTATCTGCACATGTACCCCAGGACTTAAAGTGTAATAAAAAAAAATTAAAATTAAAAAAAGCAAACCCCAAAGAAGAGAATCTGCTTTCCGGAGTTACCACACTATAAGATTCAAATGTTTAATTTTCAACAAAAAGCTTCCCAGGGCAGGCACCACACCGGATATGTGTGGTGACGTCCAAATTCCTTTGTATATGCAGTTGCATCAAAATGTCCATGTCCTTAACTGTCTGACAACAAAAAAGAGGGAGAAGTGATAAATGAAAGACAAAAGTGTGCCAGTCCTTTAAATTCCCTCAAAGGCTCTTCAGCCCGAAGGGTAGGGACTTGCAGCAGTGGTGGTGAGGATCGCAGTGACAACTGCTCAGCACTATCTGCATTGAGCAGCCCTGTTACTGCATCTCCACAACCAGAAGAAATCAGCCATCAGAGAAAGGATTCCATATAGATTCCATATAGACTTCATATAGATTTCATATATATATTGAGATGGAATTTCATTCTTGTTGCTCAGGCTGGAGTGCAATGGTGTGGCCTCAGCTCACTGCAGCTTCTGCCTCCCGAGTGCAAGCAATTCTCCTGCCTCAGCCTCCCAAGTAGCTGGAATTACAGGTGCACACCACCACGCCTGGCTAATTTTTTTTTTTTTTTTTTTTGTATTTTTAGTGGAGATAGGGTTCCACCATGTTGGCCAGGTTGAACTCCTGACTTCAAGTGATCGGCCTCCCAAAGTGCTGGGATTACAGGCATGAGCCACCGTGCCTGCTAGATCTCCAGTATTTGAAGGACAAGGTCCTTACAGCCCATCCAGGCTCCCGCAGGCTGCATGCAAGCGGGTTCAGGAGCACACGCACACCTGCCTGCCACACGGCTGTGGGATGGAGGGTTGGAAGCTGCTACCCAACTAAGAGCTGAACTTGAGGGAAACAGGCTGTGATATACTACGTAAGCCTTCCCTTTAGAACTTTCAAGCCTTTGCATAGACCTCAGAGTTCCAAAATAGTTATATCAGACCGATTTTACTAGTGCCGCTGCTATTTAGATGGGAAGATGGATTCCCTACTCCACCATCTTACCCTGAGGTACGTGACCTGGAGACAGTCACTTAACCTTTCTGCGACTTGGACACCCTGCCTATGAAAGTGACATTGAATAGATTTTAAGCATTCTGACCACAAATAAATGAATATGTGAGGTAATGCATATATTAATTAGCTGACTGTAGCTATTCCACAATGTATACATATTTCAGAGTATCATGCCGTACACCATAGACATATCTAAGTTTTCGTTAATTAAAATAACTATATAAATAAGGAAATAGGATTGGTCTGAGAGTATCGAATATATTTCTAACTCTAAACATCTAGAATTCTATACCTAGGAATATAGCAGCTCTAGTATCGTACTCTTGGGAAAGTGAAATGAAATCAATCATGATGTATAAATATTTGTATTTTTCCCATCTAGCCTTTTGTTTCTGTTAATATGTTTTCTTTTCTTGCTCCCTGCCCCAAACACACTCCAGGCATCTATGGGTTTTTGTGGCCTAGTACCTTTTGATTCTTTTACTGATAAATAGTGCCCTCTCCCTAACTCTCAGTCCTTATAGGGTTAAACTCTCTCATGGGATAGACCCTGCTTGGCTTAAGGCTGTCAGCATCTTCCAGGCCTCTATCCTTTCTGACGATTCAGGGGTGGGGCTGGGTTCTTAGAGCCAGTGGCCTAGAACTTTTGATCAACCACAAGGAAGAGAAGTTCTCTCTTCTGCTGAGTGCCAGTCCTGATGGAAACCATCTCACCACCAGGAGAGGGGACTTGAGATGTCTTTGCATGGTAGGGAAATGCTAAAAGATGGAGAAAAAAAGGAGCCGGTCCTGCTGGCATCATTTGAGCCCCTGAGTCAAGGTGCTCCTGACGGCTACCCTGTCTCAGAGCTCTTCTCTTTATATAAACCAAAAAATCCCTTCTGCACTCAAGCAGGGCTCCTCTGAGGTTCCTGTCACAGGAAATGGAAGAGCCCAGTGGCTGTCCCTCTCCAGCACCCAGGTCCCCAAGCTAAGACCGGCACAAAACCTTGCTGCCAGCCTCTCCTCTGGGGGTGTGAGTCAGATCCATCTCCTGTTTCCCATTCTCCTCGTTTTCTTCCCTCCCATAGAGGAAGCTGCAGAAACCACCCTGTAATGGCATCTCCAAGGGTGAGGACATATTAGCCCTAGTCTCTAATGAACCGAGCAGCTCTGTTACTGCTGGGCCCGGCATCACACAGTGACCTGGAGGGCTGCCGAGTCGGCACTGTGGGTTCCTGCAGCTGACGTGCCTTTCTCTGGCAGAAGGCAATCTGAACTACAAAGCCACTTACCAGATAGAGCAGAGGGTGGGGTGTAGGGGCAGGGAGGGGGGCATCACACAGAGCTATATCGAGACAAGTCCGGACCCTCTGAGGGAGCTGAGGGGGTCTTAGAGATCCCTTAGTTAACATCTCTTATTCTGCAGATGTGCAGATGAAACTCAGAGAGGACAAGTGGCTTGTCCTGTGTCACACAGTGATCCAGAAGCAGGGTGAGGCCCAGACCCCAAACCCCGCACTTCTCCATGGCCATGATATTCTCCAAAGGTCAGCTCTGCCTCCTGTTCAGACCCTCCCATCCCTCACTTTTTCCCTCCCGTGATATTCTCCAGAGTTAGTCCTGGGGCTGCAGCCCCATCAGATGCCTTGAAATGTCTCTGAGATTCTGCCCTGCTGGGCTCCCCAGCTCTTCTCCAAGTGCTGTCCCTTCTACTTTCACAGCAAACCCTCAAGGTGAGTGCCATGGGACCTGCCAGGACCTGGGAGTCTCCCTCTGAGCTGGGTTCTGAGCTCAGGCTCTGTGCCTTTTCTCCCATCTTAGGGATGCCCTGCTTTACCCCTAGTCAGGATCTGCCCTCCTCACCTACCCTCAGCCCCCGTCGTGGGTGGAGCTCGGCCTGCCTGAAGACACACTGCGTTCTGTCCGCTTTGTTGCTGGAATGCCCGACCCGACCTTCTGGACATCGTTCACTTGCCCCTGCCTCTCTAAATGCTGAGTGTTCCTTGTCATCAGCGGTGGCGGAGGCTGCCCTAAAGCTGTCTTTTCTGTTTGGGCAGGAAGGTCCCTTGCGCACATCTCTGAGTCTCACCTCTGGGGCATTCAATGTTGACTCACTCTCCTGCTGCCCAGGGGTACCCGGAGCCACCTCAGATGGTCAGTAATAGGAGAAGTGAGGGCTGGAAGTCAGGACACCACATTACACCTCACCCCAGTCAACAGCCGTCTGTGGATCCAACTCGAGCCACCGGCATTGATGGATTTGAGCACCTGCTGCCAGGTACCGAGCTGAAAGCTGCTCAAAGGCCCACCCTCATGGCCTTCACAACCACCCTGTCAGGGAGGGTTCATCTGCCCTGACTTCCAGGTGGGGAAACTGAGGCACTGAGCGATTTTTTTTTTTTTTTTTTTTTTTTTTTTTTTTTTTTTAGTCACTGCCCCAAGGTCACCCACCTGCCCCTAAGGAACGAGAAGGATCAGAGGAGAAGGGAACATACATACTTCTCTCCTTCCTACTGGCCCTGTCTACAAAGATGTGGTTTCCAGTAACCTCCAGGGGCGACCTCGAGCTGCAGTCCACCTCCTACATCCTTCCTGCCTGTTGTTTATCTGGAATCATCCTGTTGTTTATCTGGAATCATGCTGTTGATCCCACTGAACAAATGTCAGAGATTCTCTCCTAAAACCGGAGGTGCTGACCATCTGGCCGGCAGACACTGGGTGAAACCCCAGCCTTGCTCCCAAGAGGGACCTGTTCAACCAACAGCCCCTGGAGCATTGTGTCTGCAGAGAGGCCTGCTCCACTTTGAACATTGTGGAAATGACAAGGTCTCTTGTTATCCAAAATGATTTATAGAAGTTGAAAGGCTTCAGATGAAGATTTCAGCAATTCAGCTGCTAGACTGAAACAAATGTCTTCACTTTCAGTTAGATGCTTGGGTAAAAAGCAATGGGGTCACGAAATTTTAATTCAACTCTTATTTATATTGAATAATTGAGTATGGAATTGGAGCCTGCTGACTGCCCAGGCCTGTCCCCAGAGGGGAAGGCTGCCTGCTTCCAGGGGAAAGCTGTACATGGCCAGGAACTGGCAGCATCAAGCCGGCCTTCCTCCAGCCCCGGAACCATTCCTTCTCCTCTCAGGGAAGTCAGCTTCCTGTTTCCCTCACTAGTCTGCTGGCAGGACGTGGACAAATGGGAGGAAGAAAGGCAAGTCAAAGAAAAACTTGTGAGGCTGGAAATGTGCAGAGACCCTGGAACCTGGAGTCCAGGAGAGCAAGACAGGAATCCGATTCTGTAACTTCCTAGCTGCGGGGTTTGGGGCAAATCACTGTTCTTCTCTGGGCATCCATTTCTGTACCTGGAAAATAGGGAATGTAATTCATGGCTGCTGAGAAATGCTGATCGCCTTCCCCTGCACAGCTCTCCTTGCTAGCCTACAAGGCTGCTTGCTCTTCTAAAGCTGAGTTTTTTCATGTGTAAATTGGTGCCAACACCATCCACTTCACTGTGTTATTGGAAAAATTGTGTAACAAGTACCTCATACTTAGCCAAGGTCTGGCCCATAGTTCCATAGTGAGTGCATGGCAGATATTACTTTCCAGCTGCCAATTATTCAGAAATGTCACATTCCAAAAATTTTTTAGAAGTCAGAATTGTCTCATGAAAGTCTGCTGTAGACTAGTTAGTCAAGAAACACCTAATGATCCAAAATCCACAGGCAGAGAATGGAGACTTCCACAGACAACTGGACACACTCACAGAGCTTTACGACATTCCCCAAGTCAGCTGGAGGCATGGAGCAGCATCGAGGGTTTGCAAAAGGCCATGATGGAGTTGTGTCTGTTTCCTTTGGTATATTCTGGAAACATTGCTTTACACACACCCTCACATCTTCTGCTACAAACTGCTGTTCAAAGCTGTGTACCCTCATTCTGGAACTTGACTAAAGTAAGAACTTGATAAAGGAAGAAGAGGAAGATGAAGGAGGAGGAGAAGAAGAAGGAAGAAGGGGAAGGGGAAGGGGAAGGAGAAGAAGAAGAGGAAGAGGAGGAGGAAGAGGAAGAAAGAAGAAGAAGAAGAAGAAGAAGAGGAGGAGGAGGAGGAAGAAGAAGAGGAAGAAAGAAGAAGAAGAAGAAGAAGAAGAAGAAGAAGAAGAAGAAGAAG
>NW_022437002.1:2317512-2383809 GCF_009761245.1 Sapajus apella
GAAGAAGAAGAAGAAGAAGAGGAGGAGGAGGAGGAGGAGGAGGAGGAGGAGGAGGAGGAGGAGGCGAAGGAGAAGCAGCAGCACCAAATGGCCTCTACTACCAATAACCATGGAAAACGATGTGTGCTTGGGAAAATGTAGTTTAAACTCCAGGCATAAACAACACCCTCCTTTCCCTAGGCCACGCTCAATAAAGGCAGTGTATTTGGGGGAGTACTCGAAGCAGAGAGGGCAGCGAAGAGCGGGACCAGGCTGTGGAGACCTGGGGTCAGGGTAGATGGAGCCCAGGCATGCCAGCGAGCCTCCGAGTCTTCATCCACAGCCATTGCTATGGCAAGGGTAGCCGCAGCCGCTGCCTGGGGGCTTCCCCGTGTCAGGCTGTGTGCACCTCCACAATTCTCATCACTACCCTTGAATGAAAGGGCTATTATGAACCCATTTTCCATCTGAGGGAGCTGAGACCTTGAGAAGGTGAGGAACTGTCCTGAGCTCACAGCTTGGGTCTAAATCCCAGGCCTGTGGCTGCCTCCAGACCCTCCTTCTGGTGTCTATTTGTGCAGCTTGGAGGGCTCATCTCCACAACCACCTGAGAGGAAGGAGCTGATGGAAGAAGTGTCCTCACCTACAGATGAAGAAAGGGCCGAGAGAGGGGAGGCAGCTTGCCCAAAGTCACACAGCAGGGAAGTGGTGGAGTCAGAATGGGAAGCCCTGTGGGCCTGACTCCCCTCCCTCCAGGGCTTCCCTACCCTGTTCGCCCTCCTGACCTTTCCAAGGAAAGTGCAGAGACAAGACTGGGGGCCTCTCCTCCCCACAAGCAACAGCCTGGGTAATGGGGGAGTCTTCATCCCTCCTGTCTGGTGGCCAAGCCCCTCCTAGGTCTACAGCATACCCCACCTTCTCCCCCTCTGTGTCCCAGGGCTGTTACTTCCTTAATGCAGCTGCTTTAATTACTACCTTCAAGGAAAGAATCAGGAGGTAAACACAAAGCCTGCTGCTGGCAATGAAAAGCATCCCACCTTCCTTAATGCAAATGAAGGCCCTGCTCTGCAGCCCCTGCAATACCCTGTGATGGCCTCCATCAGGGCTGAACAGCTGCCCACACCGTGCACCTCCCTGACCTGCAGGTGCCAGGGCCAAGCAGGGCTGCCACATCATTCAGAGTAAATAGGCAGGTCCAGGTCTCTGGGGCCAAATGGCCTGATACGGGCTGGTGCCACAGAGGTGCCTGGAGCATTGACAGCACTAGGATGCTGGGAGACACAGGCCTGGGACCCCCCCTTAGACCTTGCACTGCACCTGGGCCCGGCCCAGCCTGGGTGCCATCAGGCCCACAAAAGTGGGCAGCAGGGGACACTGCTAGGGATTGGGGCACCGCTTGGGAGGCCCTCCTCCAATGCTATCTGGATATCTGGAGCTGCCAGGCCTGAACTGGGTGCTCTTTCCTTTGGCTGGTCCATCCCCAGCCCTTCTGCTTTGGTTATGGAACTTGGTCTCTACAGGGCCCAGGTGCTCAGGCCCCAGGTTCCTCCTGGACTATGCTGGTGAACAGTTGTCCAGCCCTAAAGCCAGCCCCAAAACTGGGCCCAGCCTAGCCTGCCCCACTCCACCCCTAGGGAAGAAGACAAGAATAAGGACAGGAAGAACCTCCTTTCACCCACACGCTTCCCCTAGAGCCGTGGCTGTGTGGACAGTGGAGTGTGTGGGTGCCCAGGTGGCAGCAATGCCCACCGCGAGGCGTGCAGGCATGGGAGGTGAGCCTGCCTCCCCTTCCACCACTTACTAAATGTGAGGCTTAAGTCAGGTTACCCAACCTCTCTGAATCCCAGGTTCCTCAACTCTAAATAATACCTTTTTTGTAACCCAGTTTTCCCCGTGGTAAACTATGAAAAGCACTTACACGTTCATCTTCTTCTAAGCCTGGGGAAGTCAGGGGTCATGCCTGCCTTTTGCCGCTGTTCCCAGTGCTCAGCTTACAGCAGGACCTCAGCAGATGTACGTTAAGTAAGTGAATGGGCAAGACCTCTCTGCCAGCCTCAGCTCTCAGCCTTGCTGGAACTGAAGGGCACCAGCACAAAACGCCAAGCCACGTGCTTGCACATCCAAGTGCCAGAGGCCCTGGAGTCCAGCCTCCCCTCCCCACCCCCTCCTCTCGGATGCTCACAGGTCACCTGCATAAGCCCATCCTCGGCAATATTTTCCAGGAAGTGAGACTAAGTTTGAGCAGGATCATGGAGCCAATGTGCCAAGTCTTTCTCCATCTCCATCCTTCTCTGATCCAGGTTCAGGCTGATGACCCCACCCAAGCCAGGAGCGTATGAGCAGCTCATGTCCTGCCACTGGAATGCATTCTGGAACTCACTGTGTAGCCAGGGCCGGGAGCACACCTGTCGGAAGGGAGCCCTGGGCCCTGCCCATCCCTTGCCCATCCCTCTCTGGACTCACTCCTCGCTGTACAACCTGCATTTCTATCCTGGCACTGTTTCAGAACACCCTGCCCTCCCATTCCCTGTGGGCCTCATTCTGTCCCTCTCCTCCCCTGTGGGAAGGTCCTGGGGCTCATTCCTCAGCTGATGGGGCCTATGAGAGAGAAGGCAGAGGCAGGGGTGTTGAGGAGAGAGCACAACCCCTCCCACCTCTATTCTCCAAGGCAAAACGATCACCCCTTAGAGAAGGTAAGAGAGTGAGTCAGACAACAGAGCTGGAGTGGGGAACAGAGCAGAGATGTGCCGCATCACAGAGCAGAGAAAAAGACCCAAGGCGTAATGAGCTAGCTGCACACAGGGCCCCCTCCTCGGCCCCCTCGTCTCAATGCATAGCAGACCTTTATTTCCTTCATAGTTCATGCTTCAAGTGGATTGCTTTTCTTCTCTTGATAAGAGTGTAATTCATTTAAGGTTCTTGGATAGTTATTTTATTTCTCCCAGGTATATTCTATATGAGAAAATCAATTCCAAGAAATTATTAGATCCATTAGCAAGTGCAAAGCAGCCCAGAGTTGGAGGAAAGGGCTTTAGACCAAGACCAGCAGAGGACAGAAAGGAGACTCTCACCAGGCTGTTCTGGGAAGAGTCCTGGAGCAGAATTCACACCCAGGATTTGGAAGTCTTCAAAACTGACATGAAAGTGCATCTTGGAGTCCAAAGAAGGCGATTAAGAACTCTGCAGAGCCACAAATCAGCCCCGTGCAGTGGACGGAGGAGTCCCTGGACTCAACCCTGAAGCTGCATAGCTTCCTGAAGGCTGTGAGTGGGTTTTGTTCCCATGTCCCCTTTCAAAGTCGGCATCAGGCACTGCACACCTGCTTGGGCAGTAGGGAAGGAAGAAACCAAAATACTTCTCAGTACTGTTCTATTCCATGGGCCAGGCAGGGCAGGAGAATCTGATCCAGGGGAGACCTTTCAGGAGGCAGATCGGGGGGCTGGGGGAGGATGGGAAGGAGAGCGACAGTGACTCCTTACATCCCAGCAGCAGAGTCAGGTTACAGAAGGGCCAAGAGGCTAGGTGACCGCCAATGAGGCTCCAGCTGCATCTTTCAGAGAGGTCTCCAAAGCCCAGTGCTCTCTCTGTAATGGCCTGTGAGAGCTGAAGGGTTAACCGTGAAGCTCAAAGCCCCTGCCTTCCCACCCCGTGATGAATTCAGTTCAGCAAAGCAGTATTTATGCTGGAAACTTAATCATTTCTCATAATAAAGAAAGTGAAAAATAAATTGAAAGTGTCAAATATTGCATTAGCAGGGGTGAGCTAGTGAGGTGGAGGGGCAACTCCCTGGCCTTCGCGTCAGGTGATTTCACAGACCTGAGGATTTAGGCATGTTTCTATCTCCATAATTATATGATCAAGAACCAAGGTGACGAGGCCACACGCATAGGAGCAGCGGTGTGCTGGAGCTGGTGCAGTCCAGCTCACAGAGCTGGTGAATGAATGCTCAGGAACTCTGCCAGCCAGTTGCTAAACACAGATAATATTAGCAATTAAATAATATTAACTTACAATGAAATAAATTACAGGAAAAACAAAGGCAATCGTTGTTCTGAATGCAAACCAAAACAAACAAACAAACAAATCCAAAGGTAATACACACTCAAAACTCATCAATTTCTAATTATGTCATAATATTTTACTCCTGTGTATGCTTGTGAGATGATTTACTCACATTGCATGTGTATGGTGGTAATACTAAATAACGATGTGTTATTCCGAGTCTCTCTCAAACGTCACATTCAGTGACATAGCATTGGTCATCTGAAGTTGGTCATGGTGGGAGTATTTACACCACAGAGAGTGGTGGATACCACATATCAGGGTCCAATCAGGAGACAGAAATCATAAAAGTAATTGGAACAGGGAAAACTTAAAGAATATTAACTAGTAAAAGATGATTAACTACTAAAAGAAATAAAACAGGATGCTAATACATATAGAAATAGAAAACATAGAGAGAGCCCCCTCTAGGGCCAAAGACTCCCCCAGGAAGGATTAATGTTGGAAGAGAGTCACTTTGTTCAAGGTCAAGATTCAGCATTGTTGGAAATGGTATGGCTTTGGCCCAGTGGATAAAGGAGACGTTCCCTGGGATGCCACAAACTAGAAATGGTCCTTAGTCAGTGGCCCAGTGCTAGTGACTAGGAAGCCGCCCTCTGGGTGATAGCAAAGCTCACTGGAAGGTGAGAGCCACCAGGTACTCTAATGCCACCAGCAGTCTTGCCACAGGAGCAAGAAGTGAAGAAACCCAGAACCTGGACCAGAAATCCCATCCTCTTCTATAGCCATGCAGTGTCTCCCCAGCACCTGCTACTGACAGTGTGTAACTGTCAGGCCTTCAAGTCCAAGCCTGGCCATTATAGCCTTGGTGACCTGGCTTCTCCAGAAGCCAGAAAGTCTGAAGTAACCAGAGGCCCACGAAGAGAAATGAAACAACTAGTTCCTGCTTCGACTGATTGCTCTCCCACTGCCAACTTCAACCATTGTTCCTGCCCAGCCTTGCAAAAATGTCCTCCCTAGACAGTAGGATTCTCCAGACCTCCTCCCCTGTAACTATATAATTTACCTCATCCTCTCCTCTACTTGCAACGGATAACCCCTACCCTTATGATCATGCCTATTTGTAATAGATGACCCCTACCCTTGTGACCATGCATCCCATGACGACCTTCCCCTCCCTAAAATAGATTAACGCCTTTAACTGACCATTTGCCCCAACCTATAGAACCAATCCTCTTTCCTTCTCCCCTTGCCTCACTCCCTTCTCGGACTTGGCCCGCTTGCACCCAAGCACTAAATAAAACGATCTCATTGCCCACACGAAGCCTGCCTGGTGGTCTCTTTACGTGAGCAACATGCCTGACAATAGCACTACATCACCTGGCATAGAAGAAATGTGTATAGGGTCCAGCTTCAGTATCAGAAAGCAAAGTAAAGGAGAGTAAAATCTGAGCTAAGAGGCAATAAATTGATAGTGGGCATGCTTCCCTAATTCTCAGGGCATTCATAGAGAGATCTTTTCTAAAGAAATCAAGTGCTGGAAGTTGGCAAAGGTACAAGACCTCATCTGATGCTAGAATCCTCTCCGTAAAAATAAAACACCAGCTCCCAGCCAGGCATGCGTGTAGTATATTACATATAATATCTCATTTAATTCTCACAGTAACCCAAAGAGGTAGGTAACTTTATAATCCCAACTTTTCAAATGACAGACTGGGCCAGAGAGAGGTGAAATTGTTTGTTCTAAAAAAAAACACGACAGCTGTCATTCCAATCCAGTTTGTCCTGATATTATGACCCCCACTAGGTAGCTATCTAATCACTACTTGCATATCCGTGGGAGGCAGCTTATTGTCTCTGGAGGTAGCTCAGTCCACCTCTGGACAGATTTGACTGTTGAAATACCTTCTTTTGGCCCACATTGAGGGCATGGACTCCCTCTTCCACATGACCGTCCTTTCTGTATTTGAAAATATTTTGGCCAGGCGAGGTGCCCCACATCTGTAATGCCAGCACTTTTGGAGGCCAAGTCGGGAGAATCATTTGAGGTCAGGGGTTTGAGACCAGCCTGACCAACATGGTAAAACCCCGTTTCTACTAAAAATTTAAAAAAAAAATAGCCAGGGGTGGTGATGGGCACCTGCAATTCCAGCTGCTGGGAGGCTGAGGCAGGGGAATCACTTGAACTCAGGAGGCGGAGGTTGCAGTGAGCCAAGATCGAGCCACTGCACTCCAGTCTGGGTGGCAGAGCAAGATGCTGTCTCAAAAAAAAAAAATGAAAGAAAGAAAATATTTCTTTTGTCTCTCCAAGGTTCTCCCTTCTGCAGGTGCAACAGTCCTGCTTCCTCCAGCATTCTGTATCACATCACCCCTTCATCAAGTTGGTCGTCCTTTTCTGAGCAAAGATGCAGTCCCCTAGGGATGACCTTCCCAGGGCAGGGCCCCATTTCCTGCCTCTGCCCGTCCCAACAATCTAGCAAAGCAAGTCAAGTCAGATAATTTCTCTCTGGGCCTGGGTTTTCCTATTCTGTAATTCTAAGGCAAAAGAAAAATATGTCCAACTGGGTTTCTGTGACAGTCCACAAAATTACATATGTGCAGGTGCCCAATGTAGTGCTTGACTCAATAAAGATTGGAAGAAACTAGATATTTGGAGAAAATCAGGGAATTATTCCCAACCCCACTGTGGGACAGAGCAGAAAATAGAATCAGAGGTTCCTGATACCTAAGCCTGACTTCTCTCATTTTAGAGGCAAAAGATAAGTATCCAGAGTGAGTCGGGAGTATATCCACAGGGACAGCCATGCCTGGATCAGCCCTGTTCCCTCTGTGTCTTTTTGTCCTCTCCCTCCCGCCTCTCATGATCCCACATCCTACAGTAGCTGAGCCAATCTGCGGGAGCCCTGATGGAGGGTGGGGCCCTCTGAGGACTGCTGCGCATTCCCTGTAATGACGTTCATTAGTCTGTCTGACTTCAATACCATTCTCAGGTTAATATGTTTAACTTAATGAGGCATTTATTTCCTGTTAGAAAAGTCCTGAAGAAGCATGCTTGCTCCTGATGAGCTCAGCTGATGAATGGATTAATGCTGGGCTTGAAATAGTTGATTAAGAAAATGAATCTAAGTGACTTCTTCATCAGATACAGGCTGTACTTATTAATTTGTGTTAAACTGCTTAGGGGAAGAAACAGGAAGAAAATAATTCTTTGTGATTTGTCTTCTGTTTGCCCATTTGTTTTTCCCCCCTTCCCCACCCACATCCCAATATCGGAGGATATGGAAATACCAAGGACCAGCATGTGATGAATTGGGAAAAAGTGTCTACAATTAAGCAACCAGAGAGGCCAGAACAGAAGGAGGAGCCTTGTGTGGCACCTGAGGCCATGGTGAGGTATTCACATAGCTTCCAGGCTGGCTGGCCCCTCTCTGGCATTTAAAAGCTCTGTGGGGGTTGCTATTGCAGCTCCAGTGCTCAGCACCTACTACACACAAATAGGTATTTGTCGAATGAGTGAAGTAGAAACTCACCAAACAGTTGCTCTGTTGTTCTTCATGGAATCACATGAGGTCAAGAGTGAGAAGACACCTGATGTCCCCGGCACATCCGGTGGGTGAGCCCAAGTTCAGTGACCCCTGACCCAAAGGCCACAGATGACCCAAAGGCCGATATTCTTTGATAACTTGACCAGGAGCTCCTCTCCCCTCAATCTCCCCATGGGCACCTGGAGTCACTGCCAGCCCAGAGTGATGCCAGCCAGAGCGCACTTTCCTTCCTCCTGGGAGCGCTGGGGCCACACCAATTCAGTGCCTGCCTCTGCCTAGAAGTCAGAGAAAATGGAAGCAGTTGTCACTCTTTTCGTTTCCATCCTGCCTGTTTAATAATCAACATTCCCTCTGAGGGCAAGTTCAGCCCCAAATGTAAACAATGGAGTGTGTATGTGAATGATGGAGGAATGGGGTGGGGGCGGGTCTGCAGAGGAAAAAGCCTGAGCTTAACAAGAAGCAGAAAAGCTCTTGCATCTCAGCTCTGCCACCTGCCAGCTGTAGTAGTTGTTTATTGCTGCATAACAAATTGTTCCAAATTTAACAGCTTCAAACAACACCTATTTATCATCTCATGGCTTCTGTAGGTGAGAAGTTTGGACACAGCTTAGCTGGCTGCTCAGGATCTCAGGGGGCTGAAATCGAGGTGCCTTCCAAGCCCTGTTCTCATTTGTTGGCTCAACTAGGGAAAGATCTGCTTCCAATTTTATTCAGGTTGTAGACAGAATTCATTTCCTCATGATTATAAAATGCAAGGCAGTTTGCTTCAAAGCCAGCGGTAAAGAGAGAGTCTCTACAGCTCTCTATGTCTGACTTTCTTTAAGAGGACTCATCTGATTAGACCTGGCCCACCCAGTATAACCTCCCCTTTCACTGACTTAAAGTCCACTCATCAAGAGTTTTGATCACATCTGCAAATTCCCTTCACCTTGACAATATTCAATTAGTAAAGGAAGTGATACACCCTGTCCACACTCAAGGAAAAGGGATCATTGAAGGCTGTGAATTATTAGAGGTGCCCACCATACCAACAGAGAGATTATGGGAAAGTCTTTGCCTGTGAGGCTACCTATCCTCAATTGAATGATGATCATGTTGCCTTATTCAGGATTTGTAAAGTAATTAAATGAAATCATATATATAAACAGGTAGGACAGCCCAGAGGGCATTCACAGAGTGTTAAATTGAGTTGAAAGATAAAGGAGGTGCTGTCACTAGGAACATGTGCAATTTTCCCTTCCACCCTCCTCCTCAAATCTGTCTTCTCTCATTGCTACGGACGTGTTCTCTGATTCTATGTGGTTCCCAACTGGATCTTGACTCTGGAATTCTCCTGGCTTCCTGTCTTAGTCCACTTGCGCAGCTATGTTTAAAAGCCTGAGGCTAGGTGATTTATAGGCAATAGAAATTTATTCCTCACAGTTTGAAGGCTGGAAGTCCACAATCAAGGTGCCTGCAGGTTCAGTGTCTGTGAGGGCCCAGTCTCTGTTCCCAAGATGGCTCTTTCCTGCTGTTCCCTTACATAGTGGAAGGAAGAGGGCAAAGACAACCCCAGCTACTTCCCTCCAGCCCTTTCATGGGGCACTAATCCATTCTCAAAGAGCCTCACCTCTTCATAACATCAAAAAGAAGGTTAAGTTCCAACATGAATTTTGGAGGAGACACATTCAAACCATAGCACTCCCTTCCCAGCTCCCCCACATTCCTGGTAGTTCAGCCAACTTGCTGCATCTGCTCCATCAGGCCTGATAGCCAGACCCTCTGGGGTCATGCATAACAGCCTCACCGTGGCTCCCGAATGTACCTCTTCCCTAATTTACCCAGTGCCTATTGGGTGAAGGTCTCTGCTGGTTCTCTTCAGCACCCTGGAAAGCGAGCCTGATTATCCTCCTCCTCCTCCAGTGGAGATGGCACGGTCAACGGAGGCTTTGGTGTCTTTTATGCTGCACACCTAGGATGGATGTGGCCTCAGGCCCTCAGCAGGAAGCCAGGTCCATCAGGCCACCCACCTGACACTTGGAGTATCCTGTAGATCTTTGTGCTGTTGTCCTGACTCCAAAGGTGCCTGTTATCTGTGGTTTCCAAGACTGGGGAAAAGAGCAGGATGGGGAATTGGAGGGGGCAGGAAGATTGATTCTAGTAGGTAGGGAGGCATTTTCTGAAGCCAACTCTGTCTTCTTCCCCTTGGCCTTAAATGCACTGGGCAGGGCCAGTCCCTTGCTCTTCTTCAGCATCATTGACAGTGGCCACAGAGCCTCTGGTCCTGCACCCAACTTTTGTGTCCTGGCCTTTATGACTCAAAAACTAATAGACTCATTCAGAGATTGCCTCATTGAGTGGTCCTGGTCTTCTTCTTATAGGTGAAGATCCAAGATTTTGTTTAATACTGCATTCCCCTTGTTTGAAGCACTCCATTTAATATTTCTAAGTCTCTGTTGACAACCTATTTCTTCATTTGTTGTTTCCCTGAGAAAGTTTTTCTTTCTACTGCATTTTTGAAAACTGTTTATTCTGGTATAGAATTCTGGGTTGACAGTTTTTTGTTTTTCTTTCAGCACTTCAAAGATACCACTCCACGGCCTTCGAGCTTGTGTGGGTTCTGATGAGGAGTCTACTGTGATTCTATTCTTTGTTTATCTCTGTATAATGATCCTTCTTTTCTCTGTCTGTCTTCAAGATGTTTTCTTTGCCATTTTTTTCTCCAGCATGAATATGATTTGCCTAGTACATATGTGTGTATGTGGGTTGGGGAGTGGCGGGAGCTATTTCTTCTGCCTGATGGTCTTTGAGAATCATGGGTATGTGGCTTTTTTTGTCTCAATGATTTTGGGAAATTCTTGGCCATTATTTTTTCACATGCTCTTTCTGCCATACTTTCACTCTCAACTCCCTCTGCAACTCTCAATTCCATATATGTTAGATTGTTGGATATTGTCCCATTGCTCTTGGATGCTCCTGTTTTTTTTCCTTCTCTTTTTCTTTACTCTTTTTCCTCTTTGTGGTTCAGTTGGGTAATTCCTATCAATATATCTTCAGGTTTCCTGATCCTTCCCTTAGCTGTTCCAGTTCTGTGGAGGGCCTCTAGAAGGAAGGCATTTTTCATCTGAGCATGCATGCTATCCTTTAACGTATTAATCACAGTTACTTTAAAGTCCCTGTCAGATGGAACCAGCTTCACATCTGGTTCTGATGATTCCCGTGTGCCTTAAAGGCCTCATGATGTTTTTGTTGAAAGCTGGACCTTTTGGCCCAGACAGTAGAGATGGAGGAACATGGTTGTTATGCCTGGAATCAGACACCCTTCTAAGTGTTTTAGTGACAGGTTTGAGTTACTGCAGTCAGAAGTTGGGCTGGATGTGAGATTTGTTCTTGTTCTGTTTATTCTCAGTGCACCACAAGCTTCCAATTCCTGTGGTGAGGCCCGTGTTCAGGGTGGAGATTGGGCGGCCAGCACCATGTCTGTCTGGAGCTGTGCATGGGGCCATCCCTTTGCACTGGACCTCAGATGTTCCCCTCCCTGCAGCATTCTGCACGTGCTCCTTGCATGAAGCTTGTTAGCTTGGTTGGGGGTGTGGGGCCACTGGGTGTATTTGCTGTTGCTCTGATTAAGCCTGTCTTAGTCAAACCATGTTTCCCTGCATTTCAGGGTGCGGCCTTCTTAACTCTCCTGTGCCTCCCCCTGGGTAGTTCTGGGCCCAGTGAGTGCCCCTTTCCCCTTCCTCAGGGAGAAAGATCCACTTCTGTCCTTCCCTTCAGCTGAAATGAGCTTTCACCAGTGCCCGAGGGACGGTAGTGCTTATTCCCATTTTCTACCTAGATTAAGGCTTTTGTTTCTTTGGAGAGAAGGGCCGCCTGAGTACAATTTCTTGCAGCTCCTCCTTGTCTGAACTGTAACAGACACTTTCTTACACCTCTTTCTGACCTTTCCTGTGAGCATCCCCTGAATTCTAGAAAGAGCCTGAAAGTTGGCACAGACTCCCCAGTTTGGGGGCATCACACCGTCCAGCCAGCCTGCACTTGGCCTTTGCTAACTTTTTAATTATTCCAGCTAAACTCTTCCAACTAGCTTCTGACGCATGTACCTGTGAAAGGAAAATAAATCTTGGGACCCCCAAATCATGAAGCTAAAGGGAAAAGGCAAGTTGGAAACTGTTTGGCCAAACCTGTCTCCATTCTATTCTGAAAGAAGACAGCTATTAAGATAACAACAGCAACAACTATATGCCTGCCTCACAATTTGTGGAAAAAGGACAGACAGAACTCAGTCATTCATCTGCTCACTGAGATAAATGCATCTCTGATTGCCTCCTTTGGAAAGGCTAATCAGAAACTCAAAGGAATACAACTATTTGTCTCTTATCTCCCTATGACCTGGAAACCTCCTCCCCACTTCCAGTTTTCCTGCCTTTCCAGACTGAACCAATGTACATCTTACCTACATTGATTGATGCCTCATGTCTCTCTAAAACGTATGAAACCAATTGTGCCTGAGCACCTTGGGCACATGTCGTCAGGACCTCCTGAGGCTGTGTCAGTGACGTGTCCTTAATCTTGGTGAAATAAGCCAGGCGCGGTGGCTCACGCCTGTAATTGGAGGCTGAGGTGGGTGAATCACCTGAGGTCAGGAGTTCAAAACCAGCTTGGCCATCATGGTGAAACCCCATCTTAATAATAAAAAAAAAGTCTTGGTGAAATAAACTTGCTAAATTGATTGAGACTTGTCTCAGATACTCTTTGGTTCACATGGCCCAGGTGAGGGAGTATTTCTGTCTCCTTTCTCCCTGCAGCCTTCAGTCTCTCCTCAGATTTGGGGCCATACATTTACCCCTTGACTTTACTTCTCTGATGGGTTTGAAAAAAAATAAAGTCATGAATTGAAAGTTTGTTTGGCTCTTTTTCACTTAAAGGTGAGCACATGTGTTTTCAGGTTGAGGAAATTTGTAACTCCACGTGCACGGCCTCATTTTTACATCATTTTCAACCAGGGTTTGCAGAAGTCCTATCGGTGCGAGTCACCTGGATTCCTCTCAGAGGAGACAAGGTTCCCAGGCTTCCTTAGTACAGTGGTCCCACGGGAAGGACCAACAGCAGGAGGCCTGGGTTCAAGTCCCAACTCTGGCCCTGTGACCAAAGTCACCAAGTGACTTTGGGCAATACCCTTGCCTGTCCTGGGCTTCAGTTTTCTCTATAATAAACAAAACAAAAAAATGGATTCAATTATTTCCAGCACCTCTTACAGCTGGATATTATTCTATGTTTATAGCTGCAACGTGCCCTTACCTGCCTGGAAATACACATTTGATTCATTAAGAGAACTCTGCAGAGGCCCTACTATGTACCAGGCCCTGTGACGGATGGGAATCCCACCAAGTTATACTCTCCGTCCCAGGGGGAAGGGAGCTACATGGAGTAGTGACTTTAACATGTTAGGCAGATGGCTGGAGCAAGGTCAGCTCCAAGCATGTCCATTTCAGGTGTTCTGGGGAGCTGCCCGGGAGGCTGGGCACACCTGCTCTGTCCCATGCCTCAAGACCCATGCCCTCACTTACCTCCTGCCAGTCCTTGGGCAAGCTGTCCACTCCCTGAGGCTGTTTCCTGGTCTGCAAAATCCAGATCTCCAGTCAAACGCTGGAAGAGGCTTTCCCAGGCACCAAACCTAAGCAGCCATGGAGTCCTGCCTTCCTTTCTTCATAGGACCTCTTACTCTTTCACATTAAACTACTTATCTGTTTACTTGCTTTTTATCCAAATGCTGTTAATCCTATTCACACCAAATGTGAATCTTCAGTTCATTCATATAATAAGTGTCTATGTCTCAGTCAATGTTCTAGGAACTGGGTTTTTAGCAGTGAACAAAACGATCATCATCACCACCCACCTAGAGCTTACATTCTTGGGATGGCAGCCAATAAATAAGGTAAATAAAATATTCAGAATATGCCAGATAGCGACAGTGGAAAGTGACGAGGAGACATCAGGCAGAGAGGAGAGCTAGAGTGTCAGAGGTTGGGGTGCAGTTTTATACAGGTGATCAGGAAAGGGCCACTGAGAAGGACTCTCTTGGAGACAGCCCCAAAGGCTGGGAGCCATGAGGACATCTGGGGTGGGCAGCCCAGGCAGCGGGAGCCACACGTGCAGAGTGTCAGAGGCGAGAGTGAGCCTGGCACGCTCGAGGGTCAGCAGGGAGGCCCAAGTGGCTGGGGCAGAGCAAAGGCGGGAGGGAGGTCAGAGAGGTCACAGGGTCTGGGGCCAGGGAAGGACTCAGGCTTTAATCTGCAGAAGATGGGCACCCATAGTGGGTGCGAGCAAGGAAGGAAGTGGTTGCAGGGGCATTTTTAAAGGCTCTCTCCTGCTGCCAGGTGGAGAGGAGACCACAGGGGCAAGAGTGGAATCTAATCAGGGAGATGAGTGAGCATCTCCTGCAATCATCCTAGCAGTGGGTGATGGTGGACAGAATCAGGGTGGGAGCAGGAGGGTTAGAGATGATGAATTAAAAAGCACCTGACACAGTGCTGGTGCACAGTAGGCCTTCAGGCAGTGGTATCTGTGATGATCCATATATGGAAAGTCCTAGGAGCCCTGAGTTGGAAACTCCCGCCTGCCCCACCTGACCTGAGTTCATTTCTCTCAAGGGGATGGAAAAACAAGTCCTTGGGCTGCAAAGAGAAATGACCCATGAGGCTGAGCTGGGAGGAAGTCTCCTGCACAGGAGAAAGATGAGAGGGCAGGATTTTAACAGAGATGAAATGTTAACATTTCACATGTTCAACACAAGCTTAAATTACATCCATTCAGATCATTTCTGAGGGAAAGGTAACCTTTAAAAGCTATTTTCTTTTTCATGGTAAAAAAGATATGTAAAAAAAAAAGGTTAGGCAGCAAACTATGTATCGGTAGCTTGAATTTTCTCAAATGAAACCCTTTCTTCCTGTAATATGTTCATTTGATGGGACTTTGAACTAGATGCAATGCCACATCCATACAGAAGACAGATCACGTGATTTCTTTTGGAGAGAAACTGACAGCCACTTTAGGTTTTTAAAAATACAGCTTTTAAGCCATGGAAGTAATTCCAAAAAGAAAACAAACAAACACAAAGCAGCCTCAGGGCAAATTAGCCTCCAGCTGTGGAAATCCAGGTTGCTGCCTGTCAGCTTTTGATCTTGGATAGAGTAACTGGCAAGCACTGCAAGTGAGATTGAAGAAGACCCCAGGGAGCTGTGGGGCAGAGGTTGGAGAGACCCCAGGGGTGCTGGGCCAGGACTCCTGGGTAGCTGTGCCACAACCTTGGAGACCTTGAACACCTTGAACCCATTGTCTCTCTTTGTGCCTCAGTTTCCACAGTGTATAGAACAATGGGGTTGGACCCATCATTCCCTGAGATACCTTCCAGGTTTGCATTTTTTAATTAGTCAAAGCTCAAGGACAATAATGAGGGGCAGTGCAGGGAAATGGAATCCTGGTGAGTTGGGGATTATGTAATTTAAGGAACAAAGTGAGGAAATACACCATCCTGTCTTTCCCACAGTGAAAATGACAATGCCTCACTCCCGTGTAAATGGAAAGATTGAAGTTTGCTAAACACCGTTCCATCCCTCGACTCCTTTAATCCTCCCCATCATTCTAAGAGGCGGATCTTTTCACCCAAGTCATAACTGCAGAACCTGAGACTCAGAGAGGTGATGGGACCCGTCGGAGGTCACCCAGGATGGGGACTGCAGGTCTCCTGGCTCCAGAAGACATGTTCTCTCCCTATTCTGGATGCCTAAGTGCTGAGTCCTTGAAACACAAAACGAGGTACCTGAGGCTGCTCTGCCCCTTTCTGAAGAGGCCCGCAAGGCTGAGGCTGCGGGGAGCTGCAGTGTGGGTTTGCAGGGAGCTGGCATTGCTCTCCCAGGACCTGTTGCAGTCAGCTGCTTGGGCCTGAGACCACAGTGAGGCATCTCATTCTTTTTTCTGGGTCTAGGCAGGGACTCTATGGAGATGAGGTCTTCAAGGCCAATATCTGTGTGGCTGGCTGCTGGGAGAATCACCACCCAAAACCCCTCTAATCCTGGGAGCAGGAACCCCAAGAGAGGGGCAGGCCCGCCTGTAGAAGGTGGACCCCAGCTCACAGGCTGGGGAGGAACAGGGACACGCACCACCTCAGGTCACCTTTGGTGTTTGCCTCTTCCAGATCCACTCACACTGACCCACTGTAGCCTGATCCCAGCATCCAGAGCTTGGTGTCTTGCACACACTGGGTGCGCACGGGAGCTGAAGCAGCCCGGCCAGGCAGCGAAGATCAAGCTGGCTGTTTTCAGAGCCCAAAACCAATTTCAAAATAAAACATGATGTCAATAATTGATGACCAAATCCTTCCTTTGGGACCATTTCTTGCTTATACCTTGTGCAGGGTGGGGAGGTGCAGTGCGAGATGGAAACCACGGAAAAGGGCAGTCTGCTTGCTGTGGCCCCAGGTGAGTTTCGTGGAGGTGAGAATCACCCCAGGTCTTCTGCTCCCTGCCCAGGCCCATTCTAGCCAGTCTCTCTTTCAAACTGCCATATGTCTTCTCAATGCAAACTCAACATGCCCAGAACTCTGCCTGTTAAAAACTTAGCTCATCATCCTTCCACTCCAGGCTGCCCCTTGGCGGTATCCCAAGCCACCAAGATTGACACCACAGACTTTTCAGTCACGTGGGCTTGGAGGTTCGGCATCCCCATAAAATTCAGTTCCATTTACAAGTCACTTACTAGATGCCACAGCCATTGCTAATCTCCCAACTGTCCTTGAAGATGTGCCTTCTTACCCACATTTTATAGTTATGGCAGACGCTACCGATGTCCCAGGCACAGCCCTGGCCCACCCTATTAGTCCAGGCCTTCTAAGGATCAGCTCCTGCAGTTCATGACCTGAAGGCTTTCTTGAGCTTTCTAAGCTCACTCTGACCTCCTATGGTGCAGATCTGAAGGGCCAGGATATTAACACTCCTGGCAATAATGGCCTTCAATCAGGGGCCAGTAGGAACTGGGGTGTAAACGCCCTGTTCCCTTGATCTTTAGGCAGGATCACTCCGAGGCATATGTTCTGGGTCCCAGACTTTCCTCAGCAGAATTAAGCCCCACATACCCACAGGATGGGGAGGCAGTCAGGCCAGACCAGGCCTGGGAGACAACATCCAGAGTGGCCTGAGGAAGTGTCTCCAGGACAGAAAGGCGGGACCAGGGCTGGAAGGTGGCAGGACCAGGGGAGGGGAGACCTGTACCAAAGCCCTGGACAGGGGCGACATCTTGGAAGGAGGATGGAGGAGCTGGGCCAGGGGGACCGGAGAGAGGGCAATGCAACGTCATGGGGAGTGTGGGTAGTTCAGGGGCAAGTCCGTGGGCAAAGATGAATCCCACACAGTGAAGCAATCATTCTGGAAAACCATCAGTATCTGCTAAAGCTCAGCTTCTGCATGACCTTCACCCAGCAGCTCCACCCCTCGGTAAATGACCCACAAGAATGCTTTCATCCGCTCGTTGAAAGAATGTTCATAATGAGATTGTGCATAATTCCGTCTAGGATAAATAAATGGTTGTATTTTCATAGAAGAGAACACGACCAACCAATAAGAATAAAGAATGTACAACCAAATGCAACAGCATGGCTACGTCTCAGGAACATGGAGCTGCTCAAAGGGACTGCACGTGTAGGAGCACAGACAGTGTGAATCCGCTAGTTCAGGGTTCTGAACAAGTCTGGATGGGGTGGCTCACGCCTGTAATCCCAGCACTTTGGGAGGCTGAGGGGGACAGATCACTTGAGGTCAGGAGCTCAAGATCAATGTGGTGAAACCCCATCTCCACTAAAAATACAAAAAATTAACTGGGCATGGTGGCACTCACCTGTAATCCCAGCTACTCAGGAGACTGAAACAGGAGAATCACTTGGACCCGGGAGGTGGAGGTCACAGTGAGCTGAGATCGCGCCACCACATTCCAACCTGGGCAATAGAGCAAGACTCCATGTCAAACAACAGCAGCAGCAAAGTTCTAGAAAAGGCATGCGAAGTCTACACTGTTAGAATTCAGGAGTGGTTACCCACAGAGGGTAGTGAACAAGGGAGAAGGCCCAGAGGGACTTGAGGTACTGGAATGGCGGTTTGCAAAATTGTGACTTGTTTGGTTTTCTTGTTATACGGTACATTGTCCTATAATAAAAATTTTAAAAAGCTTACTTAAAAGGTCCTGGAGCCTTTCTTATCCAATGATCAAATGCCCAGAATGTGCAGGATGTGCAGGTATGGAATCACACTGGAACAGACACACCCAACGCATGCTGTTACCAGCAATCTACCTTGAATGGTATATGAACGAATGAATGAACAAGTGTCTAGACTCATAGAATAACAAGGAACACAAATGATGAACGAATGCATGAAAGAGGTGGTGAATGAATGAGTGCATCTGGTAGTGAGTGAATGAATGAACCCATGAACTAAGGGATGACAAAGTGCATTGCTGGTGACTACTGAGTGCACAGTGGACAACAGAAGGAAGAATGAATGAATGAAAGGGCTAATGATGGAAGGAGGAGTGGAGGAAATACAGAGCGAAGGAAAGAAGAAATTAACACAAATACATGTGGTCAATGAATGCGGAAATAATAATAAGAAATAAACAAAAACTGTTTGAAGAGGTGAATCCTAAGAGCCCGTAAGCAAAGAAGTGGTGGATGATTGGACGCACGTGGAAGAGGATTTGGGTGCCCCAGCAGACAGGTAGGGAAGGGAAGGCGAAGGGCAGCAAAGCCCCCAAAGTCCAAAGAAAGTGTTTCTACCCAGACATGCAAGCCAAGACCCCAGCAACTCGGCACAGAAGTTCCCAAGGCGCCCTCATGTTGGCTGTAAAGGAATATTATTAAACAAGCACCAGCTGAAGCTTCAGAGGCTGCAGCTCAACAGGATTAACTCCAGTTCAGCAGAAACAGATAAAGAAACTGACTGCATTGTTTTCCCAATTAGGCTGAAGATAATTACCTATTACATGGCAAACCCCTGGCATGATTTTAATAATCATTATATAAATAACACTTTTTACTGTCTCCTTGCAAATTAATCTCTGGGAGGTGTAACTAATGTCCATGTGGGAAGGTTGGCCATGTGACCTGGGAATGAGGACGGGTTGAAGCTGTGGCTGTGATTGCCCTGTGGGATTCCGAGGCTGGGTGATGCTGAGGCCAGAGCTCAGGTCTGGAAACTCAGAAAACCTGGGCCCAGGACATCAGATAAGTCTCTCCCCATCTGGGCCTTGGTCACCTTCTCTGTAAAACTAGGGTGGTTTCCTAAATTCTCAAACTCACTAGGACGTTAGGAGACCTCACTCTAGGCCTGAAATAGGGTCAGCATTAGACACACACCCCATCATGTCCCCACCTCGAGAGGCCACATCTCTCATTGTGAGAGGGGTCTTCTCTTGATGTGTTTCTCCAGATGGAGGGTGGGACTGAGTCTCCCTCCTCAGTGCATCTCAGTGGCAGCGGTGGGCCTGGCACATAGTAGGTGCTCAGTAAGCACTGGCCCAGGGATTGAATCAATGATCTTGGTGTACAGTGTGTGTTTTAGGAGCTGCCCTGAGTCCCTTTCAGAACAACTGTGGTTTGATGAACAGGTGCTTCTCACCGCATGTCCTTGAGTCACTGGTCACACTCCTCCGGCCGTCCCTTGTTCTTTTAACTCCCCCGGACTCCACCTGTCTGGACCCCTCCTGCTACTGTGTGCTGCCTCTAATACCAAGTGGGCCTGGGTAGCATGGAAACAAGCAGGGGGGCTTGGGAAGAAAGTGAGACTTGACAGCTCTGAATGGGGCCATGGGGTTTGCACTGAGTGAAAGCCCAGGAGGAGACAACGCGTCTTGGGGTCTCCACGCCAACCCTGGCACTGCTGGCATTGCTAAGAGGTCAGCCTGTGGGTCTCACCGCTGCAAGGCTGACGGTGGGTGGAGACTCGCCTGGAGGGGCTGGGAAGGATCCAGGTCCCTTGACAAGGACTCGATGTGGCCCCGCTGTCCCTCGTGTGGACTGAATGCTGGGATTCAGGTCTGCACCTGTGATTCTGGGACTTCTTCCTGCTCCTACAAGTCTGTTTTCCTAAGTAATCCAGCCCATTCAACTGTCTTCTTGCTCTAAGGCAGTGGAAACCGCACCTCCCTGGGTCCCATCTGCAGGGGATGAACAGCCCCTCGTCCCTCGCCTGTGTCCCACCCTCCTGATGCTTCACTTCTCCGCCCTGTGCCCACTTCTTCCAGCTTGAGTGACCATCACGCCTCCCCAGTCAGGCCTGATGGCAGTGGCCAGGCAGGGGTGTGAGAGACGGAGGAGGCCAGTCTAAGAGGGAGGCAGGAGCCAACCGCAAGGGGCCTCAATTTCCATGGAGAGGAGCATGGACTTCATCCCGTGAGCAGCGAGGGCAGGTGGAGAGAGCACGAGTCGGCTCTGTGCAGTCAAACTTAGCGGATTCCACATCCAGGGGCCGGAAACCTGGAGGTGGCCCTGGTGGGCCCAGGGAATCATGTGACCATGAGTTACCTTGGGGTCTGTCACCTGTAGCACCCCCAGTGATTCCAGGGCCAACAGCCAACACGTCTCCCCACCTTAGCTGATGGCATTGGGCGAAGAGATACAGTGACTGCCCCCGCCGGTCATCTCACAGGCTTGGTCCAGCAGGGCCATCCTAACTTGGACTGTCCCCCACCCTATACTCTCCCCTAGCAAGTCCAGCCTCAGGGGCCGCCCCAGCACGTCCCCCATGAACTGGATCAGAGGAGCTCTGCTCACCTTCATCAACAGCCAAGGACACCCCAGGCCACCTCTGGGTGTCGGAGCCACAGGTGACCCTGCTGCTCTTCTGTTTGTCACATTCTTCAAATTGTCCTTGATCATCACAAATTGCTCTAAAGATAGAGGAAGTTATTTGTTTAAAAAGAGAGAGAAAGACAGAAATAGGCAGAGGAGGCTCCTATAAAATCAGATCAAGTTTCCTTCTACACAAGTAAACACAGGCATTTAAAATGCTCTTTCCTACAAGGCACAAGCCCCTGTTACAAGGGATTATTCGATAATGAAGGGACTGGAGGTTTCTGAGAATGTAGGGAGCAGAAGAACCAGGGGCTTCAGAGTCAAACAGACCTGGATTTGAGTCTCAGCCCCGCCCCATCTTAGGGCAGGTTCACTTCTCCTCCCAAACCTCCCTTCCTCATTTCTAAAGTGATAGACGACAGCTCTCTTAGAGGGTTGTGGGGTGTGTTTAAGTCAGCTTTCCCAGCCTCGGCATTTTTGACATTTGGGGCCAGGTCATGCTTTCTGGGCAGGCTGCCCTGCATGTGTCGGGATACACGGCCTCTGCCCGCTAGATGCCAGCAGCACCCTCCCCCCAGCCCCTTCCTCAAGGGCCACAGCCAAACATGGCTTCAGAAGCTGCTAAAATTTCCCTAAGGGGAAAAGGAACTCTGGTTGAGAACTGCCATTTTAAATGCAGGAATGTGAGTTAAAAGGTGCAGTTTCTGGGATATTTCAAACATTCACAACTGGCTGTTATTACTGAGACTGAGTGAAGGGTGCAGCAGAGGCTGCTGGGAGAGACGCTTCTCAACTTTTTGTCTCTTTGGAAATTTCCTGATAGACTGCTTGAGCCACCTAGATAATCTCTGATTCTGATAAACTAAAGCTTAGCTGCAGAGAGCATTGCCATCAAAAGAAAGGAAGAAAAAGAAAAAAGACACCCACACCGTGATGCCCATAAAATTCATTTCCTACACAAGACCTTGGGAGCAGCGGGGTGAAGGGCAGCTGCTTACCCAGCCTGTGGCCTCTGCACCAAGGACTGGATGGGCAGTGTCTCACTGTGTCCCCACAACAGCTGTAAGAGGGCATCATCCTCCCACTATGCACAATGAGGAAACTGAGGCCCGGAGCGGTGATGTCACTTCAATGACAGAGGTTTACTGAACACCTACTGCCTGGGACCCAGCAGCGAATAAGACAAACTCCCTGCTCTCATGGAGCTGCTGTTGTCCTGGGGAGATGCAGATCATAAGAGATGAGGACATAAAATATGTCAGATGGCAGTTATGTGCTGAGACACAAAGCTGGAAGTCAGGGGCCTCGTTTGTCCTGATGAAAAGCTTGCTCCTGTCCTCACACTATGAGGCCAGCACATCCAGTCCTTCTCAGCATGAAGAACACTGTGTGGGAATATGGATGCACGGAGGACACTTCATTCATTCATTCATCCATTCATTCATTCATTCATTCATTCTCAGGGCCCAGTCCTGGGTATAAATCAGAGAAACCAGACAGACCAGCCCCCTCCCACAGCTCACACTCCAGCCAGAGCCTGAAGCCTACAAGTCAGTGCAGATCAGCAAGGTGATACCAGCTCTTGGCTTCCCTAGGCCTCGGGCTCCTTGCCTGTGCAGCAGAGGTGACAGCAGTGAACCCTAGCGGGGGTCATGCTAGTAGCAGGAGCCACCACTCATTGACTGGGTGGCCCGTGCTGGGAATGCTGCCGAAGGCTCACACACCTCATCTCTGCCCAGCCTCGTGACCGCCCTGTGCACCACAAGGAACAGATGAGGAAACTGAGGCCCTAAGGCCCACAGAGGTGACCTCAACTGGTCAAGGTCACAGAATCAACAGGTGGCTTCAGGGTCAGAAGACTCCAGCTGTGTGCAGGCTCAGCCAGTCCCCAGCTCTGTGACCTCGGCAAGCCTCTCACCTCGAGGGCCTGTTTCCTCATCAGCAAAGTGAAGATGACAGTGGTCCCTTCCTCACGTGGCTGTTGGGAGGGTTAAGTGAGTGGGGTGCACTGAGGGCTGTGCCTGGCGCAGAGTCACACAGCAATAGTGCCAGCAACCCGCCCTCGTGTGGTGCCTACTGAAATCGATCCTGACGATCTCTCTCAAATGGAACGCGCTATTAAAACCCTTTAACAAAGCGCACTATTCTCTCCAGTTTACAGATGAGGAAATCAGGGTCAGAGAGACTATGTCATTAATTAAGTCATTTGCTCAGTGCCACAGAGTCGTGAAAGGCAGAGCTCGGGATGCCAGCTTCTTATTTCATGCTGTCAATGGCAAGGATTTTTGTGTTGACTTTTGCTTTTATTCTCTGTGTATATGTGTGTGTTTCTGCTTGGCTCACCTCCTGATGCCCGAGCATATTGATCAGGTTTTGTCTATTCCCTTTTCCCTCTACTGGCTTGGAAATTACACATTCTATTCTTTTCTTTAATTGATCAGCTTAAAAATCATAATAAGTACACTTGACCAACACAGTCTAAAGTAAATCAATATTCTCTCTCCTCCCCGGAACCATGGAAAGGCTTTAAGATGCATTAACTCCGATCTCTCTCTCCACCTCGAAGCTGTGCAATCCGGCTCTGAGGGTCCACTTCCGCCACATTCCCACATTCGTTGGGGTTATTATTGCTGTTGCTGCTGTGTTTATGTGCTATGGTTAGCCCCACATCGACCCATTCTTTGCTTCACTATTGCTGGTTTGATTCCTTCCTTGTTTCTTCATGCAATATTCTTTCTTCTGAGTGTTTTTTTTTTTTAATTCAGTCTCTTAACAAGGGCCTCTGAGTGGGTCTGTGCCTGAAAATGTCTTTCGTCCTCACTCAACTTGGTATGATCATTTATCTGGGTCTGGAATTCTACTTTGCTTATTTCATGTGACACTAAAAATATGATTCCCTGGCTTTCTGTCTTCTGTTGCCGTGAGAACCTGCTGCCTGCTCCTCGTTCCTTGGTAAGTAATCTGTCTTCTTCTGGCAACTTTTAAGAAACCTCCTCCTTTCTTGGTGTTTTACTTTTTCGCTACAGTGCTTGCCTAATCATAGTTTTAATTTGGTCCATCATGCTCAAGATTCACAGAGATGATTAAAGGGGGAAAAGTCACTGGTCCACGGGCTGGAGGAAGGAAGCTTGCCAAAGAATATCAGCAAGCTATTGATAGTAATATCAATTAATGAGCATTGCAGGTAACAGAAGTGACTTGAAGGATTTGCTGTGTCAGGCGCTATTGTAAGTGCTTTGGATATATCAACTTACTTTATTCTTTCTGTTTTTGAGATAGAGTCTTGCTCTGTCGCCCAGGCTAGAATGCAGTGGTGCAAACTTGGCTCACTGCCACCTCCACCTCCTGGGTTCAAGTGATTCTCCTGCCTCAGCCTCTCGAGTAGCTGGGATTACAGGCGCGTGCCACCACGCCCAGCTAATTTTTGTATTCTTAGTAGAGATGGGGTTTCCCCATGTATGCCAGGCTGGTCTCCAATTCCTGACCTCAGGTGATCTGCCTGCCTCAGCCTCCAAAAGTGCTGGGATTACAGGCATGAGCTACCACGCCCGGTCTTGTTTCATCCTTAAACTGCCTCATATGGAGAGAACTAGAGTTATCACCTTTTTACAGATGACAAAACTGAGGCACAGAACAGAGTTGCCTAGAGAAAGGGAACTGCGGAGGGGGTGGAGGTGGCACGGACTTAGGAGTCAGGCAGGTCAGAGCTCGGATGCTTGTTTGGTCCCTCATCATCTGTGTGGCCTTAAAGAAGTGACTCCAACTTTCCGAGCCTAAGGTTCCTCTTCTGTAAATTGAGGGGAAGAGGAAGGGCATCTGATTCCAACAGGACCTGGGATGTGGCTGAAGAGCCAGGATGCCCATCTCCTTCCCTGGAGCTGGAGTCAGTGCCCTGTCCCTTTGCTGGGATGGGGTCGCCTGGAGAAGGAGGATGGCTCCTGAGTGAGAGAGGGCTTGGCTGAGCCACCTCTGGGCACTGCCTGGGAGTCTCTGGGGCACAACAAGACCAGGCACCAGTCCCAGTGTCACTTCTGGGGCCTGTGCTCCACCTGGCAGGGCGCAGCCAACAGTCAATGCCAACACAGAACCTCTGTCTGCAGAGGAGGCCACACCCCCCAACGCAAAGGCCTCCTTGATTACTTCTTAATGAAAACCATGTTGCGTCCAAGCTGAAATTATATTGTCAGCAGTTAATTATCACTTGTCAAACAAGAGTATGCCCAGATTGTGGGTTTAATTTCCACCTAGCTTTGCAAAAGCCTCGCTCCTCTCATTTGATGAGGCCTCTAGGAATGTGTCTGAGATACACACACACATTCATTGCTGGAAAGAGTGTTTTTCAAAAAAAGAAAAATCAGTTTTTTAAATAAACAGGTTTCCTTGGTGTCTGAGTCAGGGCTGTTTGCAAGTAACAGAAAAACACTCAGAGTAGTTTAGGCAAAAAGAAATAAATGTGTAAGGGTGGCGTAGGTCCAGGGCTGTGTGGTGGAGTCCTGGGCCTGATCAGGAACTGAAACTGAGAAAGTTGAAAGTTTTGTTTTCATTTGATTATTACCATTATTTTTTGAGGCAGCGTTTCACTCCCGTCAGCCAGGTTGGAGTGCAGTGGCGCAATCTCTGCTCACTGCAAACTCCACCTCTGCAGTTCAAGCGATTCTCCTGCCTGAGCCTCCCAAGTAGCTGAGAGTCCAGGCACCTGCCACTGTGCCAGGCTCATTTTTTGTGGTTTTTTTTTTTTTTTTTTTTTGTACAGATAGGGTTTCACCATATTGATCAGTCTGGTCTCGAACTCCTGAGCTCAAGCAATCCTCCCTCCTTGGCCTCCCAAAGAGCTAGGATTACAGGCGTGAGCCACTGTCTGGCCTGGGAAAGTAGTAAGTTTCTTGAAGTGAGTGTGGTCAAGGAGAAGAAGGTATCCATCCATGCCACTCCCCTGCCAGGTCGTCAGGGCCACCAGGTGGAGGGCGGTGCCTCTCTCCAGAGGGGAAACCTGGGAGAAGGGAGGTGGCCTGGGCAAATTTGAGGGCATTCACTTGCGGGGCCTGAGAGACATGCAGAAGGAGGTCCTGGGGGGCAGCTGGGTGGCCCAGAGTGGAGCTAGACCAAAGTCCCTTGCAAAGACGAAATTTGACCAATAAAGCCCAGGCCTCACTCCCCCTCCAATCAAATGAACACGGGAGGGCCACTCCTGGCTTGCACAAAGGAAGAGCCACAGGATTCCCTATCTCCCTGCGCACCTGCAGGGAGTCTTGTTTGGTTGCACTCTGGTGGCAGTGGCTGCGTCCCAGGCTATGGAGACAAAGATCAGGGAGTCCCTGATGGTGGTGAGGAGGCAGCGGAGGCAGCGGACAGTGATGAGAAGCCGCCTGGGGGAGGGGAGGCCCAGGGGGTGTTGGGCTGTGTCAGCACAGCGTGGACCCAGCTTGGAGCTCAGGATGCAGAGGAGGGCGGCATGTAGATAAAACCTCCTGGAGAGGCCAGCTCCCGATCACATTAGCAAGATTCCCAGCACTGGCAACGGCATGGGATGGAAGCGAGGCTTCCTGGCCTTACCTTGCCCTTCCTGGAACACTCTGGAGCAGCCGCACACCCCATGAGGGTGGGGCCAGGTGGGAATCCTGAGCCCGCCCACCTTAGCTGGGGGCAGCTGGGCACGGCAGTGAGCCAGGCCAGACCAGGCCTGTGAGTTCAGGTGAAACAGGGGTGCCCCTAAAACCGGTGTCCTTGGGCTGCCTTGTGTGAAGTAACGGGACAGGCCCTTGTTTAGGACAGCGTCTTACCCACAGGACATCACCAGGGCTGAAGTCACTTGTTTTCTCAGCAAATGGTCGTTGGGCGCCTACTGTGGGAATTCGCTGTCTTAGGCAGCAGAGCCAAACAAAGCCCCCGTGAGGGGAACTCAGGTCTAGAAAGAGACAGATGTGGAGCATCAGATGGGGGCTGCAGGGTGGCAGGAGATGGGTCATACTTGTAAATAGGTGGTTAAGGAGATGCCAGCTCCCCATCAAATTAGCAAGATTCCCAGCACGGTCAATGGGGTGGGGAGAAGGTTAGGGAGGCCTCTCAGAGCAGGTGACATTGGGACAAGAACCTGAGGAGGAGAGGGGGGGCGTGGGCAGACGTGGGAGAGGTTCCAGCTGAGGAAGGCACAGGGCAGGGCCTGGAGGCAGGAACTGCGAGGACCACAGATCCAGAAAGGAGTGGAGGGGGCTGTAGGGGAGCAGAAGGAGGGGGTGAGACAGGCCAAGTGGGGATGAGGCTGGGGACTGTGGGGCCGGGGCCACTGTCAGCTTGGATGTGCCCAGTGAGGCAGGAGTTTGGGGTATCCAGAGCAGAGAGGGCTCCACCCTGAGTCTCACAGCATTACAGGGGCTGCTGTGTGGGAGCGAGTAGAGCCAGGGTCCCATCAGGAGGCGACTGCACCAGTCCACACATGATGACTTTGGGATCTGGGTGGGAGCCTGGAGAGGGTGAGAGGATTGGACCTCAGTTTACATTACAGCTGAGAGCGCTAAAAAGACTTGAGGGTTATTCACTCTGTAAATATTAGGCATTATTCGCTTTTAAAGCTTTGTAATATTTCACTCTTCATTGAATAGTAGGCTGTTCTCAACTCTGTTGTTTCCAAGAGATTTGTTTGTTATTGCGTCATGTTCTAACCCATCTAGACAGTCACACCCGTGTGACAGCAACTGTGAAAATATATACTTGTATATGAAGAGAAAAAGAAATGAAGAAAGGTATTAATATGTAAAAACTGCTATCTTTGGAAGGCAAGACACAAGACGAGTTCTATACTCTCTTATATAAACGCCTGCACTTGCCAAATGCCTCACAGTCAGGATGCCTGGCTGTGTTAAGGGGAAAGATCAGTGTCATTCACGAGAACACCTGGGTCCTGGCCAAGGCCGTCCTCGTCCCAGGCTGCGTTTTCCTCTCCTTCGTCTCAGGCTCCTGGTCCACTTAGCATCTGTCCCCTGCAATTAGCCCTTTATTATAAATCGTTTTGTTCTCATCTGCCCTGCATAACTTAGCACAGTCGTATTCTGTCTTGTTGCCAAATGTTTAATTTTGTGTCTCTTGGCCTCAGTTTCTTCGTCTCAAAGTGCAGTAGTGGCAAAAAGGGAGAACTTTGGAGGCTGCTCACCACCAACGCTCCGTCAGGACCTGGAAGAACGGAAGCTCGCACTGGCTTGGCATTTACTGTGTGCCAGGCACTGTGCTAAGCGCTTTTCATGCATTCGTTCACTTAATTATTTCAACAGCCTACGAAGGAGGTCCTGTGGCTATTCGCCCCTCTCCCCTATTTTAAAGACGAAGATATCAAAGTTCAGAAATGTTTAGAAACTTTTCCGAGCTCTCACAGCTCAGAAGGGATAGAGCCAGACTTTAAACCTGGGCAGTCTGCTCCTAGACCCCTGCTCTTTCTGCTCTGTGGGCCTCAAGTCTTTACTAGACTCAGACCCTGTGCCCGGGGCTTGTGGGAAGGGGTCACCTGGGCACCTTCCTGTGCCAGCTCCACCCACGGCCCTGCAGTGGCTCAGAGCACAGCAGCTGGAATCTGAGCACCCTGGAGCGCCACCTGCCCTCCCTCCACCGGGGATCCCCTGCCTGAGCCTCAGTTTCCTCTGACGTACAACGAGGATGAAAACAGCCCCCTCCTCGGAAGGCTGTGAGGATTAAGTGAGCAAGTGCAAGTACAGGATGCCCAACCCGTGTAGGAAGCGCTCGCACCTGTGAATTGATATTCCTGCCGCTGTCACCCCCAGAACTGCTACAGAGAGGGCACCACGGACCCTTATCCCCACAATAGCTGACTGGTGATTACACCCCAGGAGCTGGGCACCTGCACACACGATCCATGCCACCTGCACGGCCCCCCTATGCAGCAGACACTGTCATGGTCCCTACTCCACAGGGAGGAGGTTGAGAACCTCCCAGATCACACAGCCCACAGGGGTGGCGGCTCAGAGCCGGGCTTTCTGTCCCCACCCCAGACCCCACACTGCCAGGGACACTCGTCAGCAAACACCGACAAGAAGGTAGGGGACATGTGGGGCTACACCCTAGTAGCCCTGCCCCTCCTCCTTCACTCACACAACCCTGCAGCCACAGGCTCAGGCGTGGGGGTCCCTCCAGCCCTGGGGTGAAGCCGAGCCAGGGGCCCCATCCCCCTTCTCCAGAGATTGTTTTATGGATGAGCATGTGGCCCAGACTTGGCCGCCAAGGTATGAGGGGAAATCTGTTAGTGGAGGGAGTGCTTCTGGGAAATATGTTTTTCTGCCTCACCCTCCAACCTTCTTCTTGACTTGAAGGTTGTAGTGTCAGACACGATGTTTGGAGCTGCAGCAGCCATTTTGCAACCATGAGGCAGCAAGCTAAGGACAAAAAGTCAACATGGCCAAGGACGGTAAGGATGGAAAAGAGAAAGTGCCTGGGTCTTGTCAACATCCCTGAGCATCTGACTAAGCTGGAGCCACTTCTCTCCAGACGACGTGCAGCTATTGACTTTTACTTTCCAATCACTTGAGCACTGTTGTTAGGTAGCCTGTTACATGTTCCCCACCACATCCTCACTGAGGGAAGCACCTGCTATGTGCCAACCACACATCTGGCAGAGAGGATCGCAGCCATTTGTCCATACTTCATCTTCCCTTTTAGACTCTGGAATCCTAAAGGTGGAGATTATGTCTGGGTCACATCCCAAGCATCGCACAGGCATGTGCCATAGTGAAACGCAGTCATGGCGTTGACAACATGAAGGAAGGAAGGAAAGAGCAATTAACAAATAAATGATTGTGGTAAGTGCGGAAATGCTTTGTACCCTGTAAAGTACTGAGCCCAAAGGCAGGCTGAGACTCTTGCAGGTGGACACAGACACGGGATGGAAGGAAGTACAGTGGGGAGCAGAGATCAGAGAAAAAGCGGCAGCTCCTCCCACCCCCACTTCAGCAGGGTGAGGGTGCCATCATCCTCCCAGAGGCTCCTCCTGCTCACACAGACCTCAGGTCTGTAAAATCCCGCCCACCCCCTCATGCCTCTTCTTTACTTGCCGGCTTTGACAACAAATCACTTCCCTCCCTTCCCCAAACAGACACTGAAAGATAAGGCTTTGTGCTCTGTCATTTTCCCACTAAAAAATCGTGTGAGAAACCAAATGGTTATCATTATGCCTACTGCAATTTGTTGCATTATTTTTTAAAGGTGGAGGAGGGTTTGGTATCAGGAGAGAAAGGAGCAGGGAGAAATGGAAAGAAACTCTTTAGGGCACCTGGCTTTAGAATTTCAGCTCCAGAGCTCACAGGGAGACTGGATTAAAGGATCATTTCAAATGAATTTTGCCATCAGAGTGAGAGATCTGTCCCCCCAAAATGCTTTACTTTGACAGTTGGCTTCAAGGGGCTTGACAGATTTCATTTCCCCAGCAGACAAGAGAGATCAAGGCATTAAACAAAACACATTCCACCGTGAGAACTGTTAAATGCTTGACTTAACGGAAGTGAGATCTTGCCAAAACTGGGAAGTCATTTTCTTTCCCCAGGAAAATTGCCTGTGGGTTGGGGAGTTGGCAGGCAGGCAGGGGCGGGGGTGGAGGTGGGAGAGTTCCTGCCCCAGCCCTCCTGGGTCTGCCCTCCTGCCCTCTGGTTCCCCCTGTGGAAGCCAGAAATGGTGTGTCCTGACAGTCCGGGCTCTGCCTGCTCCTTCCCTCCTGGCCCTGGTTTCTCCTCTGTCACGAGGGATGGTGTCCTTTCCTGTAGAAGCTGCCATTTTGCAAGAGCCAGATTTCCTGTCATCACATTGTATCCCTGCAAGCACCCTCAAGCACTTAGAAAGGGTTTGCAGTTGGGCCAGGTGTGGTGGCTCACGCCTGAAATCCCAGCACTTTGGGAGGTCCAAGGCAGGTGGATCACTTGAGGTCAGGAGTTCAAAACCAGCCTGGCCAACATGGTGAAACCCTGCCTCTACTAAAAATACAAAAATTAGCTGGGTGTGGTGGTGGGCACCTGTAGTCCCAGCTACTTGGGAGGCTGAGGGAGGAGAATCACTTGAACCCAGAGGCAGAGGTTGCAATGAGCTGAGATTGTGCCATTGCATTCCAGCCTGGGCGACAAGAGTGCAACTCCATCTCAAAAAATATAGGAGCCTGGTGTTGGCCTTAGTCACTCTCCCACTCCAAACCTCAGAGTCCTCCCCTGTAAAAACAACAGACCTGATGAGATGTACCTCCTGGAGGGGCTATAGGTTCTAGGAACCAACAGGTCAGCTGCTACAGGTGCAAAAGCACATGGGTATGAGGACACAGATGCAGTGCACACAGTAGGCCTTCAGCTGGCAGTGGTCCCCAGGATGCTGGGTGGGCTGGGAGAACAGCAGGGGCTTTGGAGACAATCTGGGAGGAGGTGCTTATGGCACACAGAGGCGTCCAATGAGCAGTCACTCATATTGTCATTAGTACAGGGTTAAGACGCTGCCCCTGAGACAGACACCCAGGTTCAAATCCTGGATCCATTGTCACTGAGTGTCTCAGTCATGAAATGCATATCGAAACTTATTTTTTCCTGTTTTTCTTCGTCTCAGAACGTAGCCTTATACTTTAAAACGTTTATTTCTTCCCTGCCAATCAGGTACTCCCATGAGGAGTGCTCCTTATCTCATTATGTGCTGGCTTAGAAATTCCAGGGGTTAATTTTGAAACAAACCAGGCTTGCAGATCCAGCTGTGGAATCAGCTCGCTTAGTGGGGTTACAAACAAGTAGACCACCACCAATAGGCGGAAGTCAAGATGATGCCAACTGGCCCTCCGGATGGCTGACTGCTCAAGAAAGTCTTTGGAACAGGACCTGCAGACCTGCAACTTCCTGCACCGCCCTCCACCTGGTTCCCGTACCATGTCTCCCTTCTGAAACCACCTCGCTTAGCCCAGAAAGTTGGACTGGTCTCTTCAAGGCATGAGTCTGGCCATTCCCCAACTGCTGGCTTCCAATTAATAAAACTGTTTTCCTTTCACTGCACCTCATTTCTCACGTTTTCAGCCTCTGAATAGGGAGCAGCTGAACTTGAGCTGGTGACGCCATCACTGAGCTGCTCTGGGCCATGGGGCAGGTCCTCCCCTCTCCCTGTGCCTCAGCTTCCCCATCTGTAACCCGAGGTTGATAATTACAACAGCCTTACAGGCAAGGCACAGGTCATACTCACTAAGGGGTGGTGAGTGAACTGAGGTTCTGCAGCACTTACCCCCTAAGTGATGCAGGACCTTAGTGGACAGCACGGCAGGGCTCGGTTCACTGCTCCATGGATGGCAATGATGACGACTATGACAACAGTGTTGGTGATGATGATGGTGTCTCGAGTGTGATGATGAAAACTGAGACAATGGTGACACGAAGATGAGGACGGCAATGAAGGTGAAGACAGCAGTAAGAATGATGATGATAATTGTGTTAGGCTGTTCTTGAATTGCTATAAAGCAATACTTGAGACGGGGTGATTCAGAAGGAAAAGAGGTTGAATTGGCCCATGCTTCTGCAGGCTGTACAGGAAGCATAGTGCTGGCATCTGCTCAGCTTCCGGGGAGGCCTCAGGAGACTTACAGTCATGGCAGAAGGTGAAGGGGGAGCAGGAAGGTCACATGGCCAGAGCAGGAGCAAGAGAGAGAGAAGGACCAGATCACACGTTTAAGGGACCAGATATTGTGAGAACTCACTCACTATTGAAGGACAGCACCGAGGATGGTGCTAAACCATTAGGAGAAATCCACCCCCACGATACAGTCACCTCCCACCAGGTCCCACCTCCAACGTTGGAGATTACATTTCAACATGAGATTTGGGTGGGGACACAGATCCCAATCATATCAGTGATGATGAAGATTCTTCCCCCGGAAATGATGATGATGGCAGTCACAACAACACTGACAATGACTGCCGCGGATCAGGCACTGACTGTGCTTTGTCTCAAGCCCACTAAGCCCGAGTCTTGTCATTATCCCCCCTTGTTCCCTCTCCCCGCTGCCCACCGTCTCCCTTACCTGCACTCCCCCAGCCCCTTCTCCAGTCTTCCGTAGCCCTTAGCAGGCTTCATCCTGTGCTCACATCCGGTAATGCAGCCAGCAGAGTGGGGGCCTCACGGCCCAAGCTCAGTTGTAATAAGCTCTGTCACCAGCATCAGGGAGGGCCAGCTGAGACCAGCCATTCCATTCCATAACCCAGGGCAGGCGCTTCTGACTCTCTGAGGCTTCATTCCTCTGCAGAAACAGGGAGAAGTCCACCCACTCTGGGAGCACTGTGAGAGGAGAACAGGACGACACATGTGCCTGGGACACAGTAGCACCTCAAGAGGCAGCCGTTTCCTCTCCACCTGACCCATTGCACCGGCCCCTGGGGAAGAACCTGGGACCCACCACGATTCAGGATTTGCAGAAATGCCCCTGGGATGTTCCCTAGTGTCAGCTTCCCTCCAAATACCGTCAGATCTTGCCTATTTTCAGAAAGGGTCAAAATGCATGTGACAGCTCCATCTCTCAAAAGTATCACATCTGTAGTCATTGCCACAGCGACATCCAAGTAAAGCAACCTCCTGCCTCTCTGTCAAGGGGGTTGTGTGTATGCAGGCGTGTATGTAAGGGTCTGTGTGTATGTGTGCACATATGTGTGCAGGGCCCACATCAAGCCCTCAAATGTGACCCTCTGACGCTGTTACCGAGTTCTTCCCATGGACTCAGGGGCACAGGGAAAGAAGCAGGACGTTCATCTAACAGCCTCCTATGTGTGTCTACTCTGCCTCACCTGTGGAAAGTATGAGCTTTATAAAAATAAACCTTGTGATTACCTGATCAATCACACATCACGTATTTGTTGGCAAAAGTCTGTAAGGTGTTAATTTGTACAATGTCAATGTTTAGGTTATATCCCAGTGTTTGTGATTGTCCGATTCTAACGTTATTGTCCAATTTTATGGGACAAAACAGAGAAGGGGCCTGGGCTGCCCTGAGCTCTGTGGGGCTGCTGCTGGGTGCACCCAGCCCGTCATGTGGCAGGTGTGCACGTGCTTACGGGTGTGGGGTCTTATGCGTGTACCTGGACACTCGTACTTGCGGTTCTGTCTTGCTACCTTCCTACCCCATGGAAGGAAGAGAGAAAAAAAGAAAGCAGAGAGAGAGAGGGGGAGGAGAGGGAGGAGGGGAGTGCTAAAGGCAAACTTCTTCAATGATACTTCTTAAAGCACTTAAGGTATACTTGATAAGTATACTTACTATACTTGCTAGAGAGTGGGAAGGAAGAGTGTATTTGGGACCATCCCGTGTCTTGCCCATGTTCTCCAGGGTGAGTGGCCTGGGCGGACAAGCTTCTCCGAGTGCCACTGGAGCCACCGGAACCTCTCCCCTGGCAGCCCTCTTTACCACTTCAGCAAAAGCGATGTTGTTGGAGCTCTGATCCCTGCGGGGGGTATTATGCTCATTTACTCACATCACCACAGGTACATACCCTGGGAGGCAGGCCTTCTTCACAGACCAGGAAACATAGCTCCTCCTTACCTGGTAGCCAGGTCACCCAAGGCAAGCCAATGCAAAAGCACATTTTAGCTCATTACCACCCCGCTTCCCCTTCCCAGGCTTCTCTGTAAGTGCTGCCCATGTCCTATATAAATGCTGTCATGCTCCTCAAGTTCTCACACTTGGCAGTGAATTTCCAGGGTCCCCTAGTGCTACCCTCTTATTTACAGACCAAGAAGTGGAGGCCTGGAACGGCCGGCTGAGGCTCTCGCCACGTGCTGCAGCCCTAGAGGTCTGTCCGCTCAGCCCAGGTGGGTGGGCTCTGTACTCTGTGCTTCGGTGAGCCCCAGCCATGCAGAGGGGTCCACTCACCGGGGTGGCTGCTGTCTAGCACATCCGCCTGTGGGGGAAGGCGCCAAGGGTTCATGACAGGGAGACACACAGTTACAGGGTGAGTTAGTGTGCTGTGAGGTGACAGAGAAACAAAAATAATAAATGGCAGCAGCAGCCACTGTTTGCTGAACATTCAATACATTAATTTTCTCAAGAAAATGTGAAGCTTTCCATCCAAGGTCACCTGGCCAAGAAGAGGCAGAATCAGGAGTTGAACCAAGGCACAGTCACTCCAGAGCTTAGGCTCCTAACCACTGGGGCATGCATCCGGAGCTGCCAGCTCTATCCTGGCCTGTCCCACAGCCACTGGCCACATGGAGCTGCTGTGCACTTGAAGCATGGCTGGTCTGAATCGAGGTGAAAGGCATACCAGATTTTCAGACCCAGCATAGAAAAAAAATGCAAAACATTTCACTATTTATATTTTAATATTCATTTCAGACTGAAATGATGTATTGGGTTAAATAAGAGACATTTAAAAATAAATTTTACTTATTTCTTTTTTTTTTTTTTTTTTTTTTTTTTGAAATGGAGTTTCGCTCTTGTTGCCCAGGCTGGAGTGCCTTGGTGTGATCTCGGCTCACCGCAACCTCTACCTCTGGGTTCAAGTGATTTTCCTGCCTCAGCCTCCCAAGTAGCCGGGATTATGGGAGGCTGTAACAACACTTGGTTAATTTTGTGTTTTTAGTAGAGATGGGGTTTCCTTCATGTTGGCCAGGCTGGTTTAGAACTCCCGACCTCAGGTGATCTGCCCACCTCGGCCTCCCAAAGTGCTGGGATTACAGGTGTGAGCCACCATGCCTGGCCAATTTCACTTATTTCTTAACTTTGTGACTTTACTACAAAATGTAGATTGGCATGTCCCATTACATTTCTGTTAGACAGGATTAATCTGGGCCCCAAGTTCTGGTTGACGGTTGACAACTGACGTATACAGGCTGCGGGGGAGAAAAGGCTCTGGGCCCCTCTGCATGCCACCTCCAGGCTGAGGCTGCCCTCCAGGGCTGCCAATCACCAGCATCCCCTTGGCTGACTGCACCCTGCTATGTGAGTCCCACACACAGAGGACTCCACCACACACGGGCCTTCACAGGCACACACCCCTGCCAGGCTGGGAGGGACCCACTGTCCAGTTCACTGCCCACTCCTCAGGGCCTGCCACACACACACAGACTTCTCTCAAATGCTGTTGACAGAGTCGCATCCACCTGCCATCAGCAACCCCACTACACAGATGAGGAAACTGAGGTTCAGAGCCTTGAAGTTTATGCCCAACTGAGTGGAAGAGCTGGGTTCAGACTCAGTCAGTATCCCCCGCTGCCTGGATTCAGAAGGTGTCATCAGTATCTGAGGTATCTTCATGCTGCTGACTCAAAGCCGCAGAACCTGACTCACCCAGGTGCAGACTTCAGCACTCAGCATCCCACCCTCTTAGAGTCCCTGAGCCACAGGACCAGAGCAGCATAGACTCAATCCCCACAGTCAGAGAGTCCAGGGGTCTGAAACCCACAGAAGTGTTTAGACCCACAGACTGCGCGATGCAGAAGCTTTGGGAACCACAGAGGCTGCCCACAGAGCATGTACTGGCTGCACCTACAGGGGCTTGCTCGAGGCCTGCCGGGAGCCCGGGGCATAGCACCGGATCAAGGGACGGGGTGAGGAGCAACCACTGAGGTGGCTCGGGACCAGCTCCATGGGGAGGACTTAGGACCACAGCCCTGATCAGTGTCCAGAGGCACCTGGGGACCTCACTGTCCCGGATAGGGCTGTGATTCAAGTAAGGTAAAGGTAAATCAGTAAAAAATTTCCTTCCTGAAGGCAGGAGGTCTCTAAGCTGGGGGCACAGGACTTCAGAGAAGAGAGGTCTGCTCAACTGGGGCATCTGGAAGGCTTCCTGGAGGAGGCGTGACTGGAGCCAGACCAAAGGAAGGTGGGACAAGCCATGGGCTCATGAACAGGGAAGTAGGTGTTGAGGGAGGTCAGTGAGGAAAATAATTCCCTGCAGAGCACACAGGAAAGGGTGAGCCATGTTTGAAGAACAGTGAGTGTTCTGGATGGCCGGCAGCTCAGACAGGTAACAGCAGAGACGGAGGAAAGAGTAGAGACGGAGAGAGACAGGTTAGCAAGGGCCTGGAAGGCAGGACTGGAGGTTGGACTTTTGATGCTATTGAGTAGTATCCAGTGCTGAGATATCAGTAACATTTTTGGAAAAGGGAAATGACTTAAAGTTAAGCCACCATTTATTGAGCTTATACTATGTACTAGGCACCAGCTGAGCACGTTATATGCATTCCTCATTTATTTTATTTTTATTACTATTATTTTTTTGAGATGGATTCTCGCTCTGTCACCCAGGCTGGAACGCAGTGATATGATCTCGGCTCACTGCAACCTCTGCCTCCCAGGTTCAAGTGATTCTCCTGCCTTAGCCTCCCAAGTAGCTGGGACTACAGGCTCCCACCACCACGCCCAGCTAATCTTTGTATTTTTAGTAGACAATGGGTTTCACCATGTATGCCAGGCTTGACCGCAAGTGATCTGCTGCCCCAGACTCCCAAAGTGCTGGGATTATAGGCATGAACACTGTGACCAGCCTCCTCTTAAGGCAATTCTCCTAACACCCATTCGAGAGATGAGGAAACTGAAGGTTGAAAAGGATTACAAAAATAACTTCAGTTCACACGGACAGTGAGAGGTGAGGCCAGGAAGGCACCTGGACCTGCCTGACCCCAAAACCCCCGCTTTAAAAAACCGACCATGTGATGGGAGGGGACTGGAAAGGGCGGGCCTAGAGACAGGTCACAGATGGCTGCCTAGGTGTGCAAGGGGCGTAACCAAGCCCCAGACACAGCAGGGCTGTGGGGAGGGGAGGTGTTATCCAGCCACGAGGGCCAGGGGAGCTCAACAGAGCAGAGCTGAGGATGGAACAGGCCTTGGGGGGCGGGGCAGGCAGTGGGGTGGGGAATGTATGGGCCACATTTCCCAGACACCAGACCAGGCCTGGTGTGGGCAGGGGATTCTTGTTCCCCCTTCTGCAGAGGCACTGCTCGGGCTCCCAGGGGAAAGCCAAGAGGAAGAAATTAGGGCTGTGATTGACAAACTCTGCTCCTAATCAGTTACTGATCCTCATTAGGACTAATTAACATGGCACAAACACTCACACCGGGTAATGGTGTGTCTAAGAAACAATCTGAAGAGCACTGAGGAGCCCCAGTAGATTATAGGGTTAGGGTTAGGATTAGGGTTAGGGTGGCCATCCAGGGCGACCCATCAGAAGGAAGGACAGGGACTTTGAGGTTAGGCAAACCTGGATCCCTGTCCTGGTTGCAGTTCACTACTCTCCTGTAGACGTAGAGACCTGAAGAGTTACGGGAATTGGCAGGCACAGCAGGAGCAAAGGTCCGGAGGCACCTTGTGTGGACTTCAGTAAAGCAGGATAGAGCCTAACTTTGAGAGCATGTGAGCCAGGTAGAGACATGTGGGCTGAACACGGTGGGGCTTAGTGGACTTAGAATAGTTCCCAAATGCCTGGATCACAATCAGATTCCCCCGCAAAGCTCTGTCCCACATCCTGCTCCACCTGTCAGTGTCACCCAAGATTCCGATTCATAAGAATCACCTGGGGAACTTCTTAAACTGAAGTTCTCTGAGCCTCCCCGCTGCCTCTGCAGAAATTCCACATCAGCAGCCTGGAGCCAGGCCCAGGAATCTGAATTCGTGAGAGCTCCCAGGTTGTTCAGAGGCAGGCTTGGAACAGGCCCTGGAGGAACTCAATGCCTCTAAGGAGGAGGAAGCTGAGCAGGGGCTGATGAAGATGCAGATGATGAGTATATAAGTCTGTCCTCACATTGCTATAAAGATCCTACCTGAACTGGGCAACTTATAAACAAAGGAGGTTTAATTGACTCACAGTTCCACATGGCTGGGGAGCCTCAGAAAGCTTCTTATCCTGGAGGAAGGGGCAGCAGGCACCTTCCTCACAAAGCGGTGGGAGAGAGAGGAGCCCAGGGGAAACTGCCATTTATAAAACCATCAGCTCTGTTGAGCCCTCACTATGTCAAGAACAGGATATCTCCTGCCTCAGCCTCCTGAGTAGCTGGGACTATAGGCGCGTGCCACCACACTTGGCTAATTTTTTGTATTTTTAGTAGAGACAGGGTTTCACCGTGTTAGCCAGGATGGTTTCGATCTCCTGACCTCGTGATCTACCTGCCTCGGCCTCCCAAAGTGCTGAGATTACAGGTGTGAGCCAGCACGCCCGGCCTTCATGATACTTCTTGAAGCACTTAAGGTATACTAAGGATATCTGTTCTTGTGATAGTGAGGGAGCTCTCAAGAGCATGGGGGACACCACCCCCATGATCCAGTCACCTCCACCAGGACCCTGCCTCCACACCTGAGGATTACAATTCAAGATGAGATCTGGGTGGGGACACAGAGCCAAACCGTGTCAGTGAGTCAGGACCCCAGAGCCTCAGATCCACTCAAGGAGCTGGACGCACAGGACGAGATGGAGCAGAGATGGATGAGTTCCAACCTTAGCTCTCATCTAATCCAGCTGCCCACGGACAAGAGGCAGGGCTCCAGTGTCTGCAGGAGAGAGTCTGTGAGATGACGATTGACTTGAGGCTAAATTCACACCAACAGTGTGAGATGGTTGCCAGAAATACTTACCTGTTATTCATTCATTATACAAAGATTTGCTGAGCTTTGATATGTCATGCTCTGTGTAGGTTATTTAATGAAGGTCTAGTATCAAGGATGGGGGGCGTGGTCCTGCCTTAATCAGCACTGGCAGATTGCACTCAGCTTAAGGACTTGTGAGCCTGATTGATCAGACTCAGTGGAAGAGTCCACTCTGGAGCAGAGTCAAGGAGCTAGGCTGCTCAGGCCCCAGGGACAGTATGGTGGCCTGCAGATCTCTGACCACAGCACAAACTGATGGACTATTCTCTGACCAGAGCTGGAACTGTTGAGTGAAGTTTATTTCACAGACATTGGTTGATTTACCACCACTGTAGGCCAGGCCCCATGCAGGATGCAGGACTCACAGTGATGGCCCCAACACTCGGGAATGTCACAGTCCAGCAGGGAGGCTGACATCTAGACAAACACTAACTGAAAACAGTCAGCACTCAGGGCTCCAGGGAGGCATGATCAAGTTCAGGAGATTTTGGTGGCTTCCTGGAGGAGGCAACATTCCAACTAAGTCTTGAAAGGTGAATAGGGGTTGTCCAGGCAGAGAGGAGGGGAAGGGCTCTCTAGGCAGGAGGAGCAGCTTTTGCAAAGCTCTGGAGGGAGCTGCTTTGGAGAAGTGGACAGAGTTCGCTCCACTGGTGCAAGAGCCATCCGAAAAGGGCATCGAGGCAGGGCACAGGCTCACGGTACCCACTGGAACCCAGGAATTTGGGTCATGCCGAGGGCGTGGGGATGGCAGGGCTATATCTGATGGAGCCACCCAAGGACATCAGTTCACGTTGAGTACGAGCACTGGGAAAACAACAGGCTTTGGGGTTCGACCTGTATTTAAATCTCAGCTCTGCATGACATCCAGCAGTTTACTTCACCTCTCTGAGCCTCTGTTTCTCCACCTGTAAAATGGGGGTGCAAACCATATACGTCTCAGAGGGCTGTTGTTTAGAGCCTGGGACTATCTCAGGAGGCCTGTATCCTCTGAGAGTGGGGAGGGGGAACATCCAAGAATGAGGTGCCCTCATTCCAGGAAAGGGAATTCCCGGGGTCCATTCCTCTTCCCTCCCTTCTGAGTGAGTGCTGACAAGGAGTGGAGGAACCCCTGGAAGTCCTGGGGGATGAAGCACAAGCGTCTGAGCTATTCCTGGGGCTTCTGAACCTGCTGGTTGGTCTCCACACTTTCAGGCTGCCTCGTGTGCCTGTTGCTTGGATTTACTTAGCAAGGTAAGGAGGCCTTAACCAGGTTCTGAGCAAGGGAGGGATGGGCTGTGATAGAATGGGACTCCCTGCAAAGGGAAGATGGGGGTCTCATCTGTGACATGGGAGAAAACACAATCTAACCCTTGAGATGGGCTTGGGAGGAAATGGAGAGAGAAGGGAGGGAATCAGACCCTACGTGCCCAGCACATCACCTTCTGCAGTAACTGCTGGCCCCTCCCTCCCCCTCCTCCACTCTGGTGTTGGGGTGGGACAGAGGGCGGGGTGGGGAGATCTGCAGAGAATGATGTCCCTGTCACAACCTCAGCCCAGCATTTGCTGCCTTAGTTCCCTGCCAAGGTTTGCCCAGTCTCCGGGGACCCTGCTAGTAACGGGGAGCTCACCACCTCCTGGACTGGGCAGCAAGAATCGCAGGGCTAGCAGGAGAGAATGAGACCAGGAACCCTGAGCCATTGCAGCCTTGGCCACAGCCCCACCTCAGGCCACAGCCCCTGCAGGGCACACCCTGAAAGGCCCCCAGCACCACGGGGTCAGTTTCCCCAAGGACCGCTAGCTTCCACCTGAGAGTCTATGTGTTAGAAAGAGAGAATTATAAAGAAAAAAAAATAGTAATAAAGAAAAAGGAATCTATAATCTTCTGGAAAAGGACAGGACCCCTTTATCAACTTCTCCTTGAACCATCTGAAAAAAATGACACTATAAACACAGTGGCTCCTAACCTATTGATTCAGGATGACAGAGCCATTAGCCACACCTGTGGGACAGAGCCAAGAGAGTGGCCGCCGCGGCCCCTGGATATAATGTCCGGCAGGGCAGCTGGTGTGGGGGCATAAAGTGGGGCTCTGGAGCCGTCTCCAGTTCTGCTTTTGTTTGCTGTGTGGCCTTGAGAAATCCTGCTCCCTCTCTGGGCCTTTTCTCCTCCTTGTTCATGAGGGTTGCAACAAAGTGTCTCTAAAACACATTCAGTTCTGAGCTGATGTTCTGATCTGAAATGGCCAAGGGGGTAGGAAGGAGCTGATAAGAGAAGAGGGCTCTTCTACCTGGGGAGGTGAGGAAGGGAGATAGCAGAGAAGCCCGGCCGCAGTGACCATGACCTTGCCCCTGAAACCTGGCTTCCTAGTCCTGACCGTGCTGGGATCTTCGCTGCCCGCCCCCACCCCCCACCAGGAAACCTCAGCATCATCCCCGCCCTACCCCCACCACTTCCCCGCATGCCACATGGAATCCACCTCCAGCTTCATCTCCCCAGGTCACTACAACCCATCCTCGCAGCTCCCTGGCCTCTTCTGGCCCCAACACCTCCCCCCGCGCCCTTCCGCAGTCTCCTCCCATTCCCCCTTCGCAGTCCCTGAGCAGGCATCCAGAGAAAGGGGTTCGCTGTGGAAATCTGCTCCTGCCTCCCTTCCTTAGCCTTCTCAGGGCATACTCATACTGTAAAGAGAAAACCGAAACTGCCCCACGGCCACCATGCTCCCTGGGGCCCTGGCCCTGTGCCTCCCCGGCCAACCTCCTCTGTTTCTCAGTTGCCCTCAAGTCTCCACCCCACCCCAAGGACCACCACTCAAGCCCTGAATTCCCCTCCCTCCCTCCCACCCAGGGGCCTTTGCTCACTCTGCTCCCGAACCCTGAGGCTCACCTCCTCTCCAAAAGCTTCCTCCCCTTACCCCTTAGTTCTTGGCGAGAGGGCCACCTCCTCAGGGAAGCCCTCCTAGCCTTCCTGACAAAATTAGACTCTGGCCGAGGCTCCCAGAGCCCTGGGAACAACGTCCTCAGGGCACTGATCCCAGGGAAGGTCCCCAGTTATTTGGTGACCAGCTGTGCCCCCCCCCCCAGGATGTGAGCTCTGGGCAGTGGGTGCTGTCTGTTTTTGTTCATAGCTGTAGCCCCTAGAAAAGTGCTGGGCACATCACAGGAGCTCAGTGGACACCGGTGGGAGGGTAAAGAGGGAGGACTGCTGTTCACTGAAGGGCCACTAAAGAACAAACACAGCAACACGTGACAAAAGGAGGCAGGGCCGGGGGCTCTGAGCCACACCCTGAGGGACTTAGGGACATGTCTCCAGCCCTGAGCCCCCGAGTCACATCAGGGACACAGGTGACACTCACTCTGTGAAGTCCCAGGTAGAGTCTGAGCAACAGGAGTGACAGGAGGGACACTGTCTTCCTCATGGCTCCCCTCAAGGCTACCATCTGCGGAAGGGCCTGATGCTGTGACCACAGGCCCCCCCCCCACCCACCAACTGTTACAGGATCTTTGGGGTGTTGCTTTTCTGGCCAGAAACCTCTGTGGCCCTGGCGCCTTTGCCTGGTCCCATTCAGCTCGCTCCGCCGACTCAGCCTGGCAGGCTGTGTTCGGCTCATGCCACCAGCCTGGACCCCACACCTGCCAAGAGCGAGCCAGGTGTGGAGCACTGGGGGTGTGTGAGCCAGCAGGCATGTGGTCCGGCCACTGCGCACGGTCAGGCACGCCGGCTGCTGCAGTGGGCAGGCAGCTCCAGGTGCTGGGTCTCTGCGAGGCTGCGGCTAGACCAGGCATGCTGCAAGCAGCTTCTCTGGCTGGTACCAGGGAATGCAGTGACACCCAGAAGCTCAGAGACATCGGGAACCACAGGGCCTCAAAGAGGGAGCCTCAGCCCTGGCTCAGGGAGCTCCCAGGTCTGAGCACCCTAAGGGCCACAGTGCTTCTCTCCCTCTCTTCGCCAGTGATGTGGTGAGCATTCTGTTTGTGTTTCAGCTCTTCTAGCCTTGCCGTTTGGCATGCCCTGAGTTCCTGTCGTGACCAGGGAGAATGAGGTACACAGACAAGTGGAGGGGGAGCAAAGCGAAGAGGGGCTTTATTGAGAAGTAGAACAGCTCAGAGACCCACTGCAGGTAGCTCCTTTCTGCATTTACGGTGTCCTGATGAGTGTTCAGCCCTCAGCAGAGAGGAGGAGGTCCTGGGGTAGGTGGCTCCTCTCTGCAGGTAGGCCATCCCATTGTCTCTGCAGCTCTTAGTAAAGAAGAGGCCCTGGAGTGGGAAGCTCCCCTCTGCAGCTGGTTCTCCCATCATCTTCTCTGCTCTGGCTGAACCTGGGGCTTTTATGGGCCTCAGAGGGGGGAAGTGAGTGCTGATTGGTCCACAGGCACCCATGGGCAGGCCCAGGAAAGAGCAGCATGAGTTCTCCCTCTGGTCCCCCTCTAGTCAGCAGGACTGGCAGCCAGGCCCCCAGGCTTCAGGCCTTCCCCAGACTGAAGGTGGGGCTTCGCCAGGGACTCACCCACTTCTGCCCAGGAACCTGTCTGCCTCCCCCCGTCCATGGTACCCAGGCTGCTCACACCAAGGGGCACCTGCAGGCCAGCACCCAGAGCCACACTGCTCTCAGGCCCCTCTCAGCTTCCCATCCCTGGCTTGTCAGCACCCCAAATCCAAAGGAGGATGAGACAGCAAGGGACTGGCATGTCAGCACTGTCCCAAGTGTGTGCATGCCTGGCTGGGGTGTGATAGTGCCTGGGTTTGTCCCCAAGCCTGTTCTGAGATCAGAGCAGATGCCAGGAGTGGGGAGAGGCCAGACAGCAGGAGCAGACAGCCCTGAGCCTGTGGGGACAGAGTGCCCTTTCCGGGCCTCCAAGGGGGCAGACTGCAGGGATGCCTGGGGTCCTGCACCTGGGAGGATGACCGCAGCTGCACCCAGGGAGCTCTTAACCCACCAACTCAGAAGGGATGGGCTCTCATTTTCTACCCCCATTGTCTCCCGTTGGCTCTGTGGAGCATGCAGCCCTGGCCACACCTCCAAGATTAGAGCAGGTGCCAATATCAGGGAGAAGCCAGGCAAGGGGAGCAGACACTTCTGAGACTGCTGGGGACAGTGGAGCCTTCCCAGGCTTCCAAGAGCACAGACACACCCCGGATCCATAGCTGCTGCAGGGTGGCTATGGCAGCACCTGGAGAGGGCGTGGCTCCTGCAAGCTCTGTGAAGAAGGAGACCAGGGCCGGGGGCCGGGGGGGGGTGGTTCTGCCCCTGCTCAAGGCCACTCGTCCCCACAGTCCATAGGCTTCAGGCCCAGCCAGACCACCCCCGGCACCCTGACCCACCACTCTTTATGCTTTCCTGCCTTTGCCCTGCCGTCCTCTCCTGGAGCTCCCCCCACCCCTGCCCCTGGAACTCAAGCCCCCTCCCAGGCTCAGCTTGAGCATCACCCCCTCCAGGAGGCCTCCTCTGATTCCCCTGGGAGCCGACTTTGTTTGTCCGTCCTCTGTTCCCGCAAACACCACTATGTCCATCTCCCAGAGCCGGTTCCAGTCCCCACTAGACCGTGAGCTACCCCAGGCGACAGGAAGTTTCATTTTTCTCTCCCTGATGCCTGGTGCATGGCCTGGCACATGGGAGGCCTCACAATGGGCTGGTGAGTGAATGAATGAATGACTGTTACCTGCCTCCATCACTCAGGACCCACCGTGTGCCAGGCACTGTGCTAAGTGTCTTACAGGCATCATTTGGTTTAATCTTCCCTGTAATCCCTTGTGCTGTGACTATATATGCCCATACTATAGATGGGAAAACTGAGGCCCAGGGAGGATGGGTCACTCACCCAAGGCCACACAGTGGGTAAGCTGAGTCAGTAACACCCTTCCTGCTCACCTCCTCCAGCGCCTCTCCTAACCTAAACCTGAGCTCACGGCCATGTCCAGGGCATCTCTGCTGATTCATCACTCACTGGGGACCCAATGGTGGCTTTGGGGGCAAGTTAAGATCCTGCTGCTCTAGAGCAACAGAAGGACCCACCAAGAGCATGTTGCCGGGAGGGTCTCTGCACCCAGGGAAACCTTCCCATTCCCATTCACAGACCCCCACCCTCCTCATCATCAGTGGGGACCCCTCCCAGGCCTACAAAGACACTGGCAGTTCCCTTCCCTCAGCTCTGAGAATGCGGTTTATCCATCACAGGGACGTGGTCTGTAGTGTCAGGACCATGTGTGTATCTCCGATGATACACAGGGAGCCATTCAAATCCCAGAGATTCCGGGGAGGAGAGGAAAAACCTCAGACAAAAAGCAGGATGAGTGAAGAGAAACTAGGGATATGCCAGGGAGATTAATCCACCACTCAGGCTTGAAAGAAATATGTTCAATTATATTTTATTGCATTTCATCTTAATGTATACATCGTACTTAGCTGTCTGCAAGCCTCAGATTACCCAGAGAGAAAGCACAATGAAAGATGAGAGAATTAAAAAGAGCCAATAAATGTTCCCGAAATTGGAATCCTTAAGAGAGAGAAACAAGAGCCAGGCTTGGGACAAAAGAGGCTGCTTAGCACCACGGTCTCTCAGCTCTGGTGCCGGGTGCCCGCACCCACACAGCCTAGTGCAGTTACCCGTGTCTCGCTGTCCTGACTGCGAAGCATCAGAAAAAGCCCAGGCCAGAATGACGGGCTTCAGGCTGCCCTCCAAGAGCTGCTCCCTACGTGTTGTGTGACCTGGGACATGTCACTGTCCCTCTCTGAGCCTCATTCTCAAGGGTTAAATGAGAAACCTGGACCAGATGCTCTCAGAGATACTGGGTGGGAGGAGGAATGTTACAGCAAGAAAGAGTCACACTGGACCCCATTCCAGTGCTAAGGGAACCCACAGGCATTTCATGGAGGTCGTGATTCCCTGTTATGGCCTAAATTACAGCCCCCCAGAGCTCTGTGTTGAAGCCCTAACCCACATTGTGACTGTGTTTAGAAATAGAACCTTGAAGGAAAGAGGTAATAAAGGTTAAGTGAGGTCGTATGAGCAGGGCCCTAAGCCAGCAAGACTGGCATGAGAAGACCAGAGACACCACCAATGCAGGCACACAGGGAAAGGCCACGTGAGGACACGGTGGGAGGGCAGCTGTCTGCAAATCAAGGGCAGAGGCCACAGAAGAACCAACGCAGATCGCATCTTGATCTTGTACTTCCCAGGCTTCAGAACTGAGAGACAAGATGTTTCTCTGCTTGCAGCCTTCCATTCTGTGGTATTAGTCACGGCAGCCTGTCTAGACACCGGTAGTTGGGCCCATTGGTGAATCTGCGCCAAAAGATACCCAAAGAATCAGGACAACCATGCTGAGGGCAGGTGGGCAGCTTCTTCCCTCCTTTCCGGCGCTTTTATCTCCCCTGGGACTCCAATGCCTGGGCTTTCTGCCCCTCCACAGGAAAACAAAGCTCAGGGAAGGCCCTGAAAATTCCCTCTCACTGCAGGATGATTGCTGAGGAGGGGACAGGGACAGGTTCCTGGCTCCCCACTGGCAGCATCCTCTGTCTTCTAAGAAATGAGCATCAAATGGGCACTAAGGATCTCAGGAATCAAGGAGAGAGGACCCTGGTGGAAGGGCAACCTCCAGCTTTGTGGCCAGTGGTTCTGCCCTGACTCAAGGCCAGAAATCCATGAAGCGTAGAGGAGCTTGGAGGAATCCAGCTGCTGCTGCTGCTGCTGGTTGTATGTGTGTGTGTGTGTGTGTGTGTGTAAGAGAGAGACAGACCAGTGCCTCAGTGACACTGCACAGCAGCCAGCCTCTCAGACACACTTTTTAAGCCCTAGCAACATCAGTGCAGCCTCCTCAGCTGTCAAGAGCAGGAGGGAGGCTCCACACAGGATCTGGGGACACAGCCATGAGCCAGACACAGCCCTGAGCAGGAAAGGCCTGCAGCCCAACTAAGGGGCCACCACGTTAGACGGAGACCCACGGAATGTCCAGCTCTGTCCTAGGCACTGGAAATACAGGCACACAGCCACAAACAGCACACAAAGCTCTCTGTCTTCATGGCAAGCTGCAGCCAGCGTTTACCGAGCAATGACGGCATTCCGAGCACGATGCTGATTACTGGGCCTGACTCGTCTCTGCACTGGGTGTTACCGCCGTCCGCATTTTCCAGATGAGGAAACTAATGCTTAGGGAGGTTAAAAAGCTTGACCTGTGTCCCAGCCAGTAAGTGCTGGAGCTAGGATTCATATTTAGGCTGCTCATATCAAGTCCTGCTTTTCAAACACAACATTATTAGTAATAATAGATGCATCTACTACCACTAAGGAAGATACCCTCATTATCTCAAAGCTGCTAGATCCTCCAGCAGCCTAGATATTACCTGACTATCAGGGCTGGAAGCCTTCCAAGGTCGTGATGATAATCCCTGATGGTCACTGAGCAGAGTCAACCAGGCGACCCTTCCTGTGCTCAGTGCTTTATATCAGCATCACATTAGCAAACCTGGGAAGTGGGGACTTTCCTCACTTCCACTGCACAGATGAAGAAACTGAAGACCAGAGAAATGAAGAGATTTGACAGCACCCCAACCACTAGTGAGTAGCTGAGCAGGATCACATCTAAGTGTAGGTAGGCTCCAAACCTCTTCTTAACTAAGGTTCAGAGAGGTTAAGTAACTGAACTAATTATTCCCACCCTATTGACACTTGTACAGCCAGACATCTTAAAATGGCCAATTAAACACAGCCTACTGTGGAGATAAACAATCCTCATTTCTTATTGCCAAGACACATGTCCTTTGACACCCTTGCTGTCTGCCCCTACATGAGCCATGGAGATTCGTACATCCTCAGAAATGGACTGAGGGTGTCCGTTGCGAACATTGCTGAGTTGTTTGAAATAGCTGAAAGGTTTTTGTTTTTTTTTAAAGCAAAATATTCTTAGGATTGGGATGAGGAAGTGGTGAGAACCAAAAACAGTGATCAGTTACAAATGTCCCAGTCCAGGAAGCTTTGTCTGTGAGCCCAAGACTCTACTCCCCTGCCAGAGACATCAGGATAGCTAAACAGCTCTAAGGGGGGCCCCTCTGCAGGCTTTTTCTTTAGAAGACATTCAGCAGGCCTGAGGAAGCCCCTTAAACCTCCCGAGGTAGCCCCACAAGAGACCAGTGGGAACCATGGCAGCACCAGATAAACTGAGCAGACCAAAATAAAGGCTTTGACAATTAAACTGCCATGAGGACCAGAGCTCACAAAGAAGAACTCATGTGCTAAGCCCAAATAGGTGACTGCTTGCTTAAAAAAAAAAAAAAAAATTTAAATAAGGCTTAGACTCTCCCAATATAGTAGACCAAATGTCCAGGATACAATAAAAAATTATCCATCATACCAAGAACCAAGAAAATCACAACTTGAAGGAAGCAAAACAATCAATGGAGCCCAAGACCAAGAAGAATCAAATCCTGGAATTATTTGACAAGGATTTTAAAGCAGCCATCATAAAATGCTTCACTAGTTAATTACCAATTATCTTGAAGCAAGTAAAAAAACAAAATCTCAGCAAAGAAAAATAAGTTATGAAAAAGAAACCAAATGATATTACAAAGCTGAGAAATACAATAGCAGAAATAAAAAATGTTCTAGATGGACTCAATAGTAGAGGGGATATGACAGAATAGAATCAGTGAACTTAAAGATGGAACAATAGAATTCACCCAATCTGACCAGCAGACAGAAAATAGAATTTAAAAATTAAGTAGATCCTCAGAGTTTTGTGGAACAATGTGTAAAGGTCCAAAATTCTTGTCATCAGAATTTTAGAAAGAGAAGAAAAAGAAAGTGGAGCTGAAAGAGTACGTATATTTCTCAACTTATGATGGGACAACACTGAAACTTACAAAGGGTTTATCCAGACATAGCTCTATCATAAGCTGAGGAGCACACTGAATACATATTATTTTTGCCTATCATAAAGTTGAAATGTTTGTAAGACGAACCATCATAAGTCAGAGACTATCTGTATTTGAAGAAATAATAACTGAAAAATTTCCAAATCAGATGAAAGACACAAACTTATAGAACCAAGAAGCTGAGTGACCCCCAAAGAAGACAAACACAAAAAATCCAAACCAACACATATGATCACTAAACTTTTAAAAATTGAAGTCACCAGGCATGTTACATTGTGTTTGTAATTCCAGCTACTTGGGAGGCTGAGGCGGGAGGATCACTTAAGCTCCAGAGTTTCAGGCTAGCCTGGGCAACATAGTGAGATCCCATCTCTAAATAAATAAATAAATAAACGATAACTGGGTGTTGTGGCATGCACTTGTAGTCCCAGCTACTAGGGGCTGAGACTGGAGGATCACTTCAGCCCAGGAGTTTGAGGCTACAGCAGGCTATGATCACACCACTGCACAACAGCCTGGGTGACAGAATGAAACAGTTTCAAAAAGAAGAAAAAAATTAAAGTTAAAGAAAATAAACTTAAAAGCAGTTGAGCAAAATGGCACACAATTACCTACTGGGAACACACATTCAAATGACAGATTTCTCATCTGAAGCCATTGAAGCTGAAAGGATATTGCACAATATTTTTCACCTGCAGATAGAAAAAATTCTGTCAACCTCAGGTTCTATATCTTTCAGGAATTAAGAGAAAATGAAGACATTGTCAGACAAAGAAAAACAGATAATTTATTGTTAACAGACATACTCTTGAAGATTTCCTAAAGGAAGTTCATCAAACAGAAATAAAATGAAAAATAAAAATTAAAAAAACCTTCCCCACATCAGGAAGAGGTAACAATGGAAAGAGCAGAAATGGCTATATACAATAGACTATAATTTTCCTCATAAGTTTTATAAATCATATTAAATGATCAAAACAAACATTATAAAACCATTTGATACTCAAGACATGAATTAGGGAAGGTAAAGAGATCTATTGGAAATGCAGTTTTGATACTTAACTTGAAATGGTATACTGTTGATAACCTTAGACTGTTTTAAGACATATGTGATATTGTGACATAATAGAAACAACTATGAAAAATATACAAAAAAGGTGCACTCAAAAACACAATAAATAAACCAAGGTGAAATCCTTGAAACAAAGTTCAAATAACCCGCAGTAAAGCAGGGAACAAAAATGAGGAAAAAGGACCAGAAGAAACAAACCGAAAACATGATAAAATTATGGACTTATGTGCAAACATAACAATAATCACTTCAAATGTTAATGGTCTAAACATACCAATCAAAAGAGACTGGAAGAATATTCAAAACAGGATCCAACTACATGTTGTTTACAAGAAACTCATTTCAAATTTAATGACATAGGTAGGTAGAAAGGAAAAGGATAGATAAATCCTTTTACAGATAAAAACATTAATCTGCCAAGAAAGCATAACAGTCTTAAATGTATATGCACCAAACAATAAAACCTAAAGTGCATGCTGTAAAAAGTGATAGAGATTATTCCTAAATTAAAATGCAGTTATAACACAATTCTTTTATTTTAAGTATATATTTTATTGCATTTTAGGTTCTGGGGTACATGTACAGAATATGCAGGATTGTTGCATAGGTACCTACATGATAATGTGGTTTTCTGGCTCCATTCCCCCATTACCTATATCTGGCATTTCCCCCCATGTTGTCCCTTCCCAACCTCCCTACCCCCCACTTCCTTCCCCTATTTCCCCACAATAGACCCCAGTGTGTGATGCTCCCCTCCGTGTGTCCATGTGTTCTCATTGTTTAACACCCACCTATGAGTGTGAACATGCCGTGTTTGATTTTCTGTTCTTGTGTCATTTTGCTGAGAATGATGGTTTCCAGATTCATCCATGTCCCTACAAAGGACAGAAACACATGTTTTTTTATGGCTACATAGTATTCCATGGTGTATATGTGCCACATTTTCCTTGTCCAGTCTATCATCGATGGGCATTTGGGTTGGTTCCAGGTCTTTGCTATTGTAAACAGTGCCACAATGAACATACGTGTGCATGTGTCTTTATAATAAAATGATTTATAATCCTTTGGATATATACCCAGTAATGGGATCGCTGGGTCAAATGGAATTTCTATTTCTAGGTCCTTGAGGAATCGCCACAATGTCTTTCACAATGGTTGAACTAATTTACACTCCCACCAACAGTATAAAAGTGTTCCTATTTCTCCACATCCTCTCCAGCATTTTTTGCCTCCAGATTTTTTAATGATTGCCATTCTGACTGGTGTGAGATGGTATCTCCATGTTGTTTTGATTTGCATTTCTCTAATGACCAGTGATGATGAGCATTTTTTCATATGTTTATTGGTCTCATAAATGTCTTCTTTTGAAAAGTGTCTGCTCATATCCTTTGCCCACTTTTGAATGGGTTTCTTTGTTTTTCGTTTTTTTTTTTTTTTTTTTTTCCTGTAAATTGTTTTTGTTCTTTGTAGATTCTGGATATCAGCCCTTTGTCAGATGGGTAGATTGCAAAATTTTTTTCCCATTCTGTTGGTTGCCGATTCACCCTAATGATCTTTTACTGTACAGAAGCTCTGAAGTTTAATTAGATCCCATTTGTCTATGTTGGCTTTTGTTGCCAATGCTTTTGGTATTTTAATCACGACATCCTTACCTATGCCTATGTCCTATTTGGTTTTGCCTAGGTTTTCTTCTAGGATTTTTATGGTGTTAGGCCTTATGTTTAAGTCTTTAATCCATCTGGAGTTAATTTTAGTGTAAGGTGTCAGAAAGGGGTCCAGTTTCTGCTTTCTGCATATGGCTAGCCAGTTTTCCCAACACCATTTATTAAACAGGGAATCCTTTCCCCATTGCTTGTTTTTGTCAGGTTTGTCAAAGATCAGATGATTGTAGATGTGTGGAATTGCCTCTGAGGTCTCTGTTCTGTTCCACTGGTCAATATCTCTGTTTTGGTACCAGTACCGTGCTGTTTTGATTACTGTAGCCTTGTTGTATAGTTTGAAGTCAGGTGGCATGATGCCTCCAGCTTTGTTCTTTTTGCTTAGAATTGTCTTGGCTATGTGGGCTCTCTTTTGGTTCCATATGAAGTTTAAGGTGATTTTTTCCAGTTCTGTGAAGAGGGTCATAGGTAGCTTGATGGGGATAGCATTGAATCTATTAATTACTTTGGGCAGTATGGCCATTTTCACAATATTGATTCTTCCCAACCATGAGCATGGAATGTTTTTCCATCTGTTTGTGTCATCTCTTATTTCCTTGAGCAGTGGTTTGTAGTTCTCCTTGAAGGGGTCCTTTACATCCTTTGTTAGTTGTATTCCTAGGTATTTTACTCTCTTTGCAGCAATTGTGAATGGCAGTTCGCTCTTGATTTGGCTCTCTGTTAGTCTGTTATTGGTGTATAGGAATGCTTGTGATTTCTGCACATTGATTTTTTATCTGTAGAATTTGCTGAAGTTGCTTGCTTATCAGTTTAAGGAGATTTGGGGCTGAGACAATGGGGGTCTTCTAAATATACAATCATGTCATCTGCAAATACAGACAATTTGACTTCCTCCTTTCCTAATCGAATACTTTTATTTCTTTTTCTTGCCTGATTGCTCTGGCTAGAACTTCCAATATTATGTTAAAAGGAGTGGTGAGAGCGGGCATCCCTGTCTAGTGCCAGATTTCAAAGGGAATGCTTCCCGTTTTTGCCCATTCAGAATGATAATGGCTGTGGGTTTGTCATAAATGGCTTTTTATTATTTTGAGATACATTCCATCAATACCTAGTTTATTTAGAGTTTTTAGCATAAAGGGCTGTTGAATTTTGTTGAAGGTCTTCTCTGCATCTATTGAGATAATCATGTGGTTTGTGTCTTTGCTTCTGTTTATGTGGTGGGTTACATTTATGGACTTGCATATGTTAAACTAGCCTTGCATCCCTGGGATGAAGCCTAACTTGATCATGATGAATAAGCTTTTTGATGTGCTGTTGTAATCTGGTACCCAGTATTTTATTGAAGATTTTTGCATCTGTGTTCATGATGGATATTGACCTGAAGTTTTCTTCTTTTGTTGAACCTCTGCCTGGTTTTGGTATCAGGATGATGTTGGTCCCATAAAATGATTTGGGAAGGATTTCCTCTTTTTGGGTTGTTTGGAATAGTTTCAGAAGGAGTGGTACCAGCTCCTCTTTGTATGTCTGGTAGAATTCGGCTGTGAACCCATCTGGACCTGGGCTTTTTTTGGTTTGTAGGCTATTAATTGCTGCCTCAACTTCAGCCCTTGTTATTTGTCTATTCAGGGTTTCGACTTCCTCCTAGTTTAGGCTTGGGAGGGTGCAAGTGTGCAGGAATTTATCCATTTCTTCCAGGTTTACTGGTTTATGTGCATAGAGTTGTTTGTAGTAATCTCTGATGGTAGTTTTTATTTCTGTGGAATTTGTGGTAATATCCTCTTTATTGTTTTTTTTCTTTCTTTTTTAAATTTATTATTTATTTATTTATTTTACTTTAGGTGCATATTATAACTGGCATTTCTCCCCATGTTATCCCTCCCCGCCCTCTCCTCCCTCTCTACCCCCCATTGTCTCTTCCCTACCCCCACCAACTGTCCCCTGTGTGTGATGCTCCTCTCCCTGAGTCCACGTGTTCTCGTTGTTCAACACCCACTTATGAATGAGAACATGTGATGCTTGGTTTTCTGTTCTTGGGTCAGTTTACTGAGAATGATGGTTTCCAGATTCATCCAAGTCCCTACAAAGGACACGAACTCATCGTTTTTTATGGCTGTGTAGTATTCCATGGTATATATGTACCACATTTTCTTTGTCCAGTCTATCATTGATGGGCATTGGGGTTGGTTCCAGGTCTTTGCTATTGCACACAGAGCTGCAATGAACATATGGGTGCATGTGTCTTTATAGTAGAACAATTTATAGTTCTTTGGGTATATACCCAATAGTCGGATTGCTGGGTCAAATGGAATTTCTATTCCTAGATCCTTGAGAAATCGCCACACTGTCTTCCACAATGGTTGAACTAATTTACACTCCCACCAACTGTGTAAGAGTGTTCCTATTTCTCCGCATCCTCTCCAGCATCTGTTGTCTCCCGATTTTTTAATGATCGCCTTTATTGTTTTTTATTGCATCTATTTGATTCTTCTCCCTTTCCTTTTTTATTAATCTGGCTAGCAGTCTGTCTATTTTGTTGATCTTTTCAAAAAACCAGCTCCTGGATTTATTGATTTTTTGAAGGATTTTTTATGTCTCTGTCTCCTTCAGTTATGCTCTGATCTTAGTTATTTCTTGTCTTCTGCTAGCTTTTGAGTTTTTTTTGACCTTGCTCCCCTAGCTCTTTCCATTTTGATGATAGGGTGTCGATTTTAGATCTTTCCTTGCTTCTCATGTGGGCATTTATTTCTATAAATTTTCCTCTAGACACTGCTTTAAATGTGTCCTAGAGATTCTGGTACATTTTTAACACAATTCTTATCAAGACTGCAGTAAACTGTTTTGTGGACGTAGAAAGGCACAGGCCCTGAAATTGCTAAAAATGACCTAGACAAAAAGGAGTAAAGTAAAAGGAATCGCTCTACCCAATATGAAGTATTGCAAGAAAGGTACATTAATCAAGACAACATAGTATTAAAGGAAGTATAGACATATGGATCAATGGGGAGAAAATAGAGAACACAGAAATTGACCTACACATACATCCTCAACTTATTTTTGACAAAGATATGAAACTAATTGAATGGAGCAAGGATAACCCAGTCAACAAATGGTTCTGGTGCAATTGGATATACATGGGGAAAAATTTAAAAAGAACTTCAATCTAAACCTCATACTATCTTAAAAATTAATTCAAATGGATCATGGATTTAAATATATGGCATAAAACTATAAAACGTCTAGAAAAAAATAGAAGAAAATTTTTGGAAACTACAACTAGAAGAGTTCTTAGACATGGCAACAAAAGCATGATTCATAAAAGGAAAAACTGATAAATTGTCGACATCAAAATTTAAAACTTTTGCTCTATAAAAACTCATGTGAAGAGGATGAAAGGTAAGCTTCAGGCTGGGAGAAAATATTTGCAAATTGCTTATACAACAAAGGACTATTATCTAGAATATATAAAGAACTCTCATAACTCAACACTGAAAAAAATACTGAGATCCTAATTTCTGGTTTCTTGTCCAACATGAAAAGAGCTTGGAAGTCATTACTCCCGTCCTCTTAACATGAAAAATATGATAAACAAAGTCAAAATCAACAACTATTCTTAGATACATCAGAAAATTAAGGTTAGAGGGCAAATTGGTGCATCAAAAATCAAAAAGACACGCAGATACGGAGAATCACAGCATCCAGAAGAGAAGCCCACAATTGGAGCCAGTAAGTCTAAGAACACTTTAAATGATAAATTGCTGGAAGGTCCGTGTACATTAGGAGAATTAAAAATTCCAAGGCTGCCAACTCTTAGAGCGACCTTATCCAACCGACTGTCCCCAGGTCACATGAGGCCCAGGATGGCTTTGAAGGCAGCCCAAAACAAATTCATAAACTTGCTTACAACTTTATGAGATTTTTTTGCAATTTCATTTCTTTTTAGCTCATCCACTATTCTTAGTGATAGTGTATTTTATGTGTGGCCCAAGACAATTCTTCTTCTTCCAATGTGGCCCAGAGAAGCCAAAAGCTTCGACACCCTGTCTTAGAGGGTCCCAGATACTTTTGTGAGTTTTACCTGGAGGAGCAGCCCCAGATCTTCAATTTGAAAGTAGGAGAAAAATCTCCTGTTGCATGTGTAAGAGAGAGGGGAAAATGACCTTCCTGAAATATGCCTATGGCCCTCTGTTCTCTCTAACAAGGCCTCAGGGAATAAAAATACCCAATTCCAGCTCCCTAAAAGATTGAGACCTGGTTATAAGATTCCTAAATGATTGCCTCCCCCAGACCCTACCACCACATCAACAGGGATGTTGTACAATCACAGGGGTTACATATTCAAGAACTATAAAGCTCAGACCTCATTTCAGAAGTTTCTAGTAAAATCCAAAGACAACGGGGAAAGAAAATACAGGACACTAGAGGCAAGTTCAGCCTCTGAACCACAGCTACAGCAAACAGAAAACACAGGTTAACCTCTGCGAGATAAACATAAAACCTCATACGAAAGGCCTTTTTACTCCAGCCCTTTGACTCAACACATCCTGTCACACCACCAATGAAAAATTATGAGGCATACTAAAAGGCAAAACCCAGTTTCAACAGCTTTAACAATCAAGCAAGTAGCCACAGGATGCTCCACGGTTGTCTCTGGTCAGGACCTGGGAAGAGGGTCCACAGGTGTCCCTCGTGAGGACCCAAGGAGGGGGATCCACAGGTGTCCCCCGTGAGGACCCTGGGAGGAGGATCACAGGCATCCCTTGTGAGGACCCCGGGAGGAGGGTCCACAGGCATCCCCTGTGAAGACCCCAAGAGGAGTGTCACAGGTATCCCCAGTGAGGATCCCGGGAGGAGCGTCACAGGTTTCCCCAGTGAGGACCCTGGGAGGAGGGTACAAACGTATCCCCATGAGGACCACAGGAGGAGGATACACAGGTGTACCCCATGAGGACCCTGGTAGAAGGGTACACACGTATCCCCATGAGGACCCCGGGAGAAGAGTCCACAGGCATCCCCTGTGAGGACCCCGGGAGAAGGGTCACAGGCGTCCCCCATGAGTACTGGGAGAAGGGTACAGTGACCTCCCAGTGGGAGCCGATGCTGTTTTTACAGTGAAACAGGCCCAAAGTGCAATGCTCTAACCTGATGCTAGTGCACTTGAGACAGGACTCTCATTAAAAAGTGCATCAAGAAATATTTCAATCCAGAAATCAATGGAAGCTCATGGAAGGAATTACTTGCTGAATAGTGAGGAAGGACAAGTCAATAGAACTGAGTAAATGGCAGAGGAGAAAGCCACAACTCACCTCCTGATTATGGGGCCTAATAAAACCATGACGCTGAAATATGAGAAAACATGCAACTTCTTAACAAAAGAAACAGAAAGCAGCTAATCTGACAAAGAACCGTACTGGGGAACATCAGGGCCTGCAGCTGGACCTGGGCATTCTCTAAGCACATGAGTCAAGGGCCCACTTGTATTCTGACACGAACCCTGGGGCTGCACCCTAAGCCTGGCCCCACCCCCACTGCCTCCCCAACACCTTCTCTGGCCCAGAGGCCAGGGAGTTCCGTCCACCCCTTCCAGGAAGCCTGCCCTGATTACTCCACACCCCGCAGTCACCTGAGTCTGACCTCAGCTCATTTTCTTTCTAAACAGCAGGTGGTCACAGCAGAATATCCTGAGCCATGTGCTAACATTTAATAGTTACATGGGTAGGGGCACATTCTCATAGGTAGGAATTTGGGCTCCGGAATCAGAGAGCTGTGCCCACATTTATTCATGCTAAACATAAAATGTCATGATGCCCAGCATTTAGGTGAGGCTCAAGAAATGTTGGTCACAGTTATCACAGCACTTCACGGTCTACAGAGCCAAGCCACACTTGTCAGGTTGGAATTCCGTCCCCTGTGGAAGGGACTGCGTCTGGTCTTTCTGCAGCGCTCTGGAGTTTGTGGAGCCCATCCTCGGCCTTCATCTTAGGGGATCCTCAGAGCAACCCCAAGGAGCAGGCAAGAGTGTGCACCTGGGGCCAGAATTCCTGGGTTCACATCCTGCCTCCACCACATCCTAGCTGACCTTGAGCAAGGAATTTCCCCTCTTAAAGCCTCAGTTTTCCCACCCGTGAAATGGGACCGCCAGAATGCCTACCTCACATGGCTGTCATAGGGTTGCAGTGAGAAAGCATCCAGGGTGTGTCATGTCTGGGATCTTCATCGTCCTCTCCATTTTACAGATGAGGAGACTGAGGCTCAGAGAGGGTGGCCTCCTTGAGTCCTCGCAGCCGCTGATGTTGCTGGACCAGGATTCAAACGTTGGTGCTTTGACCCGCTGTCCACTGTGCAGTCCCGGAAGCTGCTTTATCATCCCAGCTCTATCAGCACAGACATGGGCAGAAACCCAGAGTCCCTCACTCTTGTCCGCATGGGCTCAGGGCCAGGCCGGCATCTGTTGCCCAGGCAGTGCCCAGGCAGTGCCCAGGAGAAGGGGGTAGCAAAAGCATTCGATGACGGCTGACCACAACGCCCATCATGGCGCTGAGCACTTGGCCTTCCTTTTCTCTTTTGTCATGGCAACCACTCTATTCCAACTGCACAGAGAGGCAAACTGAGGCTCGGGAGGCTGAGGCACATGTCCAGGATCACACAGGTAGCGGCTGTCAGAGTCGGCTCTAACTCGGATCCGTCTTTGTCCAGGCCCCATGTCCCACCCGCCTGAGCCAAGTGCTGTGTGGCTCCCGGCACACGCTCATCTCATTGAATCCCGCCACGTCCTCAGAGGGAAATCTCCTCACTGCACCCATTGCACAGGCGAGGAGACTGAGGCCAGGCTGGGCATGGAGCTCCCCAAGGCCCCACAGCCAGTGAGTGGAAGAATCCCGCGGAACTCTAACCCAGGGCTGTCAGTTCCCGAATCCACAACAAAGGTGGTTCCCTCCTCCCTGCCTTGTTCCCAAGGCCCACAGGAGGCTGGATGACCCCACTGCGGGGAGGGCACTGCAGGGACAGAGGGGCCGGCTGGGGCCCACAGGAGGGCAGGTGGGGCAGTTCTGATTTCTGGGGTCTCCAGGAACTTTCGCAGACTTCAGTCCTCCGAGAGGCCAGGAGGGAAAACATGAGGAGAATCTCATTCTCTGGGTCCTCTTCCTGTGGCCTTTGCAGAGCTGTGTAACTGCATCAAAAGTAGAAGTTACCTCTTCACGGGCCTCAGGATAAAACCTCACAAAGAAGGATTCTTCTTAACCTCATTATCTTTCTCTCTCCAGGGTCGGGGGTCAAGTCAATAACTTCCTGCCCACTGCCTGCTGCAGATCCCGGCAAGGCTGCAAACCTGTGTCGGCTGTAAATCCGTCTTCCTCCCCGTGGAAATCAATTGGAAACCCAGTTGCTAAATCCACCCTAAACCCAGCGGTTCACAAATCAAAGGCCTCTCCTGGGCTCGCGCTGGGCTGGGCCAGGTGTCCTGGGGATGCCGTCCTTGAGTCTGCGTCTCCACAGACTCAGATTCCACCTAGGGTCGGGGAGCAGTGGGGATCTGCCAGGGCCAGGCCCAGCCTGAACTGCAGGGTGAACCCCAAACCAGGCGAGTGGTTGCTGTTCTAGCCCGCCTCTCTGTCACCAGTGAGCTGTAGTGGATACTCCTGCCAACTAGGCCCAGGAAAACTCCAGGCGTGCCTGCAGGGAGAAGAGGGCCTCAGGAGCACAGAGAAGCCACCCTGGGCCCAGAACGAGCTCAGACAGGTCTCGCTCAGCCAGAAGCACTTGTCAAGTACATGCTCCAGAAGACACCTTGATTCTGAAGCTGCCCAGGAATTTACCTCCAAGCTCATTGCTTTGCAAAGCGAGAGAGCTTAGGCAGAGGCTCCTGCAGGTAGGGAGGAAGCAGGAAGTGGAGTTCATTCCCAGGGTCCTCTCCCTGCAGCTTCTAGAGGGTGGCATGGTGCCAGGAAGGGGAGGCTGAAGACCATGGGCACTGGGTCTGCGTGCAGTCCATGCACACCCTGCCAGAGGCCACACTAGGACTAGGCCTAGCCATCAGGCAGGCTCCTGAGTTAGTGCTCTAACCACTTACCCACAGCCTGCAGGTTCCCAGGAGAGGCTGAGGTGTGCGGCTGCTAGGCAGGCCACACCCGAGAGCCCCAAGTTGTGGGTCACTCCTTAGTCCCTTCATAGTGCAGAGGCTAGGGCAGGGGCACATCTCAAAGCTTCCGGCCCTCACAGTGGAAGCTGGTGTGAGTCAACTACTCCCAGTAATGGAGACGTTTGCTTGGGGAACTAGGGAGGCAATATACAGAAGTCCGAGTAATTAACCACGACTGCTCAGATGTGCAGGGCCTGCCAATGCTGCTGCCCCCGCTGTGGCCTCCCCTAACTGTGATGGAGCCACTGTGTGGCATTTGTCTGCAGAAATGAGCAGTTGCCAATCAGAGAATCAAGGAGCTAGGGAGAGGAGGGGGTGCTGAGGACACCACTGGGAAACCGAGGCCCTGAGATGGAGAGACATCTACCCAGGAACACAGAGCACACTGGTGACAGAGGTGAGCTAGATACCTGCTCTCCTGGGAGGGACGCCAGGGCTCTTCCTAGGTCAGTGTATGGATGTGGTGAAGAAGAGTCTGGCAGGTGACAAAGAAGGAGAATGAGACTCAGAGAAGGTAATTAATTAGCCCAAGGATTCACAGCAGGTTAAGAAGAGAAAGGAGAGCTTCGGCAAGGCTGACAACTCTTAATTGTGTCCCCCTGCCTTTTCCTCTCAGTTTCTGTTTCAGGACTCCAGACCCCACAGAGGGGCCCTGATAGGAGCAGGGAAGACCCCCACTGGAGGAGGTGGGTTCTCCTGAATGCACTGGACCATTTGGGATAAAAGTTATAAGCTCAGTCCTTTAACTCTCTGCTATGAGAGCTGGCTTAGAGACCAGACCCCAAAATGTGGAGCGGGCCAAGTGCCAGCTCATATTCCTTCCTTTTTATGAAGCACTGACTGTGCACCGGGTGCTGAACATGCTTACCTCGGTCAATCGTCACACAACCCTGTGGAAAGGGGGTGGCTCGCCCCCGTGACAGATGAGGAGACCAGGGTCCTGAGAAGGGAAGCGATTTGTCCAAGATCACAGGGGCGTAGGGCACCCAAGTGGGTCATTTGTCAACTTACTGCCTCTCAGCTCCAAATCCTTCACCACCTGCTTGTGATACTGAAACACTGTCCCTCGCCAACTGCTATGAGGTTAAGTTTTGTCCGTAATAGAGATTGGCGGGACCAAGGACAAAAAAAAAGGCTTTTTTTTTTTTTTTCCTGGCTGCTGTATGTTCCTCTCTGCCTGTTCCGTGGTGTGTAGTGGCCATCATGTGGATACCCTGTAGTGCACACCACCCCCAAGAGCAGCTGCCAACATGTCCCAGAGTGCGAGTCCTCCCCATGGTCCGCTTCATCCTCTGCCAGCTGGGGGGCCACACCACACTCTCTCCCCAGGCCTGGCAATAGCACTGGTGGCAATGGCAGAGCAGAGGGGAAGTTCTTCCAGATCTGTTCCTTCCTCAGATGAACCCTAGAGGGAGTGGCTGCTTTGGACACTTGCTATCCCTGCATTCTTCGGAGTTCTGCTTATCTCTTGGTAGGTGATCCTTAGTCATACTTCGTAACCATTTATATGACACGTTCCCTGTTCAGATTCATTACGGTTTCCATTTCCTGTTTGGAGCCTGGATGATGAAAAGCTGGCATCCCCAGGTCTAAATCAACAAAGATGAGATTCTTGGGACTGGATCAGTCATAGCCGTGGGTTTCAGCACAGTGCTGACTGAGCTCTTTCCTGTGCGGAATGGGGACTGGTAATTCAAGGCATGCAGTGGCAGCAGAACCAGTCGAGCATCACCCATGGTTGACTGAGCAACTGAAGCAAGTACCTTGACACACCAAGCGGCCGCAGCCCTTGACAATGACGGCAGCAACAATGACTGCAGGGACCAGAGTGGGTGCTCCTGAATGCACTGGAGCATTTGGGATAAAAGTTATAAGCGCAGGCCTTTAACTCTCAGCAATGACAACGAGAAATAAATCTCTTATTTCTTAAAGCCACAAGATAGTGCTTGACAATCAAATTCGAAACTAACTGTGCCGGATGCTGAATTCCAACATCCATTGAATTTACCAAGAATCTTGCCAAGTTTCTCACCTGAAAGTTAGGCCCTTGGGAAATTATTTCTCATGGGAAAGAATGGGATCCTGAGACTTGGAATGGGAGTATCTGATTGGACCACACGAAACCCAGACATTGAATTCCAAGTCACTCTGAGCACCCCTTGACAGCGGAAGCCCCTTGCCTCTGCTTGAAGACCCTGTAATAACCTCATCTGAAACAGAGGCCTCTAAATGGAATGCCTGCTCACCTCAAGATCCACCACAACCACCCCCTGTTGCCTCTTGACCCATAGCTATGAAGTCCCCGCATACTCTAAGAGACAGGTGCAAACTATGACCTGAGAGGAAATAGTTCACACAACAAAAGCAAGACTTTGATGGCATAGATTGAAGAAAACCTGAAAAACAAAGAAGGAGTGGATTCTATGGGTATCACACCAAGGAGAAATTATACCAAGACCAGACCAAATTTATTGATATGTAAGCACTTACCAGAAAGCCCAGATTTAATGTGTACAAGTGAAGGTAGCTCTAGCAATTTTCTTGGTTGGTTGGTTGAAAATTGTATTTAACAGTGATCACGTTTGAGATGCCACAGTTTCCTGGGATGATGTAGAGAGGGAAGCCAAAGGCTTAGAGTGATCCTTTATCACATGCAGTCTACACAGCCACCCCCAAACTGTGTGCCATGAGAACACCCAGAGGAAGCTGAAGAAACCCACAGTGAAGGGATCCTTGCAAAGCTCTGTGGTTGCTCCTTTTTAGGCTAAGTACGATCTTGGGTGAAAGCTGCTATTGACGTGGTCTCACCAATCCCAGTGGGGATGACGGGGTACTAGAGGAGCAGAGGCCAAGGAACACTCAGCTGCCAAAAACAAGGTGGGAGCATCTACTGAAAAGGACAGCAGGGAGGTACAGGCCCTCAGAATGCCTTGTCCTATAGGTATCTTTGGTAGTGATCGTGGTGTCACTGGGAAAGAAATAGATAAGCAGCCTACCATACCAGAGTATTTCTTGGTCTAACTGAAAACAAACAAAAAGCCCCAGGTTGGTAGTCACCAACCTGGATGGATTCACAGACACAGATGCCCTTGAGGGGAGGGAGGCTCAGCTCCTTTAAGGAAAAGCTCTGTGCCATGCCTGCAGGCACACACCATCAATCTTCCTCCAAGCCTTCTCCTAAGGGACCCATGGCCATTTATTTGAGTGAATGTGCACTGGGAAAGGGAATTCATTTTGGGCATTACTAGACATTGAATTTGAATTGACCCTGATTCCTGGGGACTCCAAATGCCACTGTAGTCCACCATTCCGTGTAGGAACGCACAGTGGTTGGTGACAGGTGCAGCTCGAGCCACTCACAGTGGGTATGGCCCGCCCATCACCCATGTTTCTTGAGTGCCTTCACCCTGGCCTCACCTTTATAAATAGTCCATTTATGAAGCTCTCCTCAGAGATAGCTGGAGCCATAAACAGGCAGAAACACTTCAATGATAATTTTGAACGAATTTTTGGAGGCTGAGTGAAGACTATTTTGAGTGAGAAACTCCTGGAGGCCATAGGAATGAAGAAAAATCCTTCTATCTTCTAGCAGTGGGAGGAAAAAGGCTGTTTTCTATAAGAAAGGCCTCCTCTCTAGGGGAAAATAGCCTTATTACATCTAGAGGAAAAGAAATTTACCTAACTCCAGCCCTCTTTATCCTCCCTGTCTTACCTAACACAGACAAAAAAAAGGAAGAAGAAGAATCAGTTCTGAAGATCACAGGAAAATGGTCCCAACAAAAGACCAAGATTTAACCATAACACTTTCCCCACACCCTACTCCTGCCACATCAGCAGAGCTCCAGTACAAAGCAGCGGATCACAGCTGGAGAGGTGCAAGACATGGGTCCCCTCTAAGGAGGAGTTCTTAAGGAATCTTAAAGACAACAAGGGAGACAGAAACTAGGATGCTGGGGGAACTGGAGGCCTCTAGCACCTACAGCTGCCTCAGAGAGTAATCACACGAAACATTAAATCTAACCAGGTCAAATGTTTTATTCCCCCCTCATCCTCAGAAAATACATTCCAAGACTCTATTCTCTTGGAATTTCTGAAAATATAAGACTGTATTTTCTTTGGTATTGCAGATAGTACCAAATCCTATATATACTATATTTTTCCTATACATACATACCTATGATAAAGTTTAATGAATTAATTAGATACAATAAAAGATTAACAGCAACCACTAATAATAAAATGGAACAGTTATAATGATATACTGTAATAAAAGTTCCATGAATGTGGTCTCTCTCTCTCTCTCTGTAAATATCTTATTGTACTATACTCATCTATTTTCAGATCTTGGTTGACGATGGGTAACTAAAACCACATTGACCAAAATTGAAAATTAAGGAGTTCTACTATAAAAATTTCTCACTGAATACTTTTTTTAACCACAGTTCCTATTACTCGATACATCAGGTCTGGCTTTCAAAAAAAATTATAAGGCACATGAAAAGGCAAAAACAAAACAAGAACCATGGATCTGAAGAGACAAAAGAAGCATCAGAACCAGACTCAGATATGACATAGATTTTGGAATTATCACAAACAGAGAATTTAAAACAACTATTATAATATGTTAAAGACTCTAATGGAAAAATAGTCAATATGCAGGAATACGTGGGTACTGTCATCAGAGAGATTAAAACCTTTAAGTGTCAAAAGAACATGCTAAATATTAAAGACACTATAAAAAGAAGAAAGAGTAGCTTTCCTAGACTCTTCAGTAGACTGGACACAGCCACGGAAAGGATTAGTAAGCTTGAAGACAGGCCAACAGAAACTTTCCAAACAGAAATGAAAGCAAGAAAAAATGAATAAAGCAGCACACAGTATATAAAAAAACTATTGGATATTTCAAAATGTTTAATGTACATATCATTGGGATACCAGAAAGAGAAGAGAGAACAAAACAGAAGAAATATTTGAAGTAATAATGGCCAAGAATTTTCTGAAATTAATGACTGATCTTTGACAAAGGGGAAAGACAATTGGATAGACGAAGGGTAGTCTTTGCAACAAATGGTGCTAGAACAATTGAACATCCATATTTTCAAAAATGAACCTATACTCCAATCTTACATGTTTCATGAAAATTGGCTCAAAATGGATCACTGACTTAAACTTAAAACACAACACTTCTAGGAGGAAACCCAGTGGCCTTGGGTTTAGCGATGTGTTTTTAGCTACAACACTGAAAGTCTGATCTACAAAAGAAAAAGAAACTGATAAGTTAGACTTAATTAAAATGGAAAATATCTGCTCTCTGAAAGACAGTTAAAAAGAATTAGAAGACAAGCCACAGCCCGAGACAATATATTTGCAAAACACATACCTAATAAAGGGCTTGTATCCAAAATACCTCTTAAAATTCAACAACAAGAGAATTTTCCAATTAAAACATGGGCAAAAGATATGAACAGATGCTTCACCAAAGAAGATAAACAGTTGGCAAATAAACAGATAAAAATAAACTCAACATCATTTGTCATTGGGGATTTGAAAGTTAAAACAACAGTGAGATACCACTACACACTTATTAGAATGGATAAACTTTTTTTAAAAAACTGACAGTATCAAATGCTAGAGGGAGCAGAGAAGCAGGAACTCACTTATTGCTGGTGGGGATGCAAAATGATACAGTCACTTTGAAAGACAGCTTGGCAGTTTCTTACAAAGCTAAATATAGTCTTACCATATGACCCAGCCGTAATGCTTCTAGGTATTTACCCAAATGATTTGAAAACTTATGTCCACATAAAAATCTGCATGTGAATATTTATGGTAGTTTTATTCATAGGCACCCCAAACTGGAAACAAACAATATGTCCTTATATAGGTGAATGAATAAACAAACTGTGATATACATTCCTACAATTGAAATATTATCCAGTGATAAAAAAAAGGTTCTATCAAGCCACAAGACATCAATAAATCTTAAATGCATGTTGCTAAGTGATAGAAGTCAGTCCCAAAAAGCTGCATTTGATATGATTCAAATTTTATGATATTCTGAAAAAAGCAAACTATTGAAAAGGCAAACTATGCTCCAACCATATGACATTCTGGAAAAGGTAAAATGATCAGTTTGCCATAGGTTGAAGACATAAAGGACAGGGGATATTCAGGGGAGTGAAACTATTCGTGTGATACTGCAATAGTGACCAGGTGATATCATGAATTTGTCAAAATCCATAGAACTGTATAGCACAAAGAATGAATCCTAATGAATGCAAGTTTTCAAAAAGTCACTTAAGTGATCAGTGGATCCCAGGAAAGAATGAAGACTATGATTTAAAAAAAAAAATCTAACTGTATCACAATACATGAAACAAGTGAAGGAAATGTGGGGAGGCACTGATCTAAGTAGCCTTGGAAATGGTAGAGTTTATAAGACTAGGCCGGGCGCGGTGGCTCACGCCTGTAATCCCAGCACTTTGGGAGGCCAAGGCGGGTGGATCACGAGGTCAAGAGATCAAGACCATCCTGGTCAACATGGTGAAACCCCGTCTCTACTACAAATACAAAAAAAATTCAACTGGGCATGGTGGCGTGTGCCTGTAGTCCCAGCTGCTCAGGAGGTTGAGGCAGGAGAATTGCCTGAACCCAGGAGGCGGAGGTTGCGGT
>NW_022437002.1:2383909-2420709 GCF_009761245.1 Sapajus apella
TAGGTAGCAGATTATGGAAGCCAGATTTTTTATTATTGGAGTAGGAGTTCACATACAAGCAAGGGGAAAAGGCTAGAGTGATCCACATGGTAAAGAATTAGATTTGGAGACATCAGCATGAGCTCATATTTTGCTTAATACAGAAAGATATTTAATATGGATACTAGTAGCTATTTAAAAAATATTTACAGTTATGTGTAAATACATTGGTTAGTATACACACATACATATCCCTGCCCTATCAGCTGGAAGGACCTACAAGAAATGATACTTCAGTAGGAAGAAATATACCTAGTTCCCAGATCTTGGTTTCTCATATCATTCTTCAATAAAAGGAATCAAGGTCTCTTGGAGAAATGGCTGATTCTAGGACTGAGGTAGGAAATATATAAAATGAACCAAGATCACTCTGTAGTGTGAGAAGTGAGAAAAACAGTAAAATGGAAACAACCCGAAATAAAATCCACATTGACATAAGTATGACGATGCCAACTGAAAGAGCTTCCAACAGCCAAAGCTGAAGGAACAAAATGAATAAAGCAGTATTTTTACTATAACCCATAAATCCAAACTGATATAAATAAGTGATTGAATAAAACAATAAATGGGGAAAAAGAGACAAGTGTCCCATGAAGAATTCCACATGAGGTATGCAGATACTCCACCCTAACGGAAGCAGAGCATTCGTCTCTACTCCTTAAGTGTAGGCTGCCATGTGATTTCCTTCCCAAGGGCACCGTAAGGAGAGGGGAGGAAGGGGAGACTAATCTTACAACAGAGAAACCTGACATGCACCACCTTAGCCAGAGGTCAACATCAACAGTGATGTCATATGGACAGCACCTGGTATGATGTGATGAGAATAATGCTTTATCTTTGTGATCTTCCTCCCAAAACCTATAACCCCAGTCCAATAATGAAAAAAGCATTAAACAAATCCAAACTGAAAGTGATTCTCTAAAATATCTGACCAGTGTAAAGTCCTGATAAGTAACTAACAACAAGGAAGGGGTCCCAGGTTGGGGAGGGCCCAGGTAGGGGAGAAAATGAAGAGTTGTTCTGAGAGATGGCTAATCGCAAACAACCCATGGGCACAACGACCTTGTTCTGCAGGTAACCCCAGTAGCAGGACCTCAATTCTGCATACAGCCCCCTCCAGCACTATCCATAAAACTTCCCTCCAGCCCTGCCTCTTTGCAGACAGCCCCTTCTCTGCTGTGCTACCCATTGCAACCTTGCAACATATTTTCATACTTTTTTAATACACCTGCTTTTCTTTACCTACAACTCTCTTGGTGAATTCCTCTACCACCCATGACACTAATCCCAGCTAATTGCACCTGTGACAATCCATACTCCTCAAAATTGTCAAACTCATCAAACACAAGGACAGTCTGAGAAATGATCAGAATCAGAAAGACCTCAAAGAGACATGATATTGAAACATAAGGTAGTGCCCTGCATAGGATCCTGTAACAGAAAAAGGAAATAGGTAAAACCAAAGGAATCTGAATAAAGTATGAACTTCTGTTGATAATAACAGGCATATATTGATTCATTCCTTTTTAACAAATATGCCCTAATAGTATTAGATGTTAGTAATAGAGGAAATTGGGTGCAAGTTATATGGTGATTCTTTGCATTATCCTCTTAATTTTTTGGTAAATCTAAAACTGTTCTAAATAATAAGTTCTATTTCATAAAAAGAAAAAGACAAGAAAAAATGTGTATTTCTAACACTCTGAAAACAACTGTTTGACCTTTCATCTTTATTGCTTCTAGGATTCTTTCTTTTTGGCTTTTTTGTCATAGTTATTATTGATCTGTATGTATAATTAAACATTCTTTTTTTTTTTTTGTATTTTTCACTCAACATTACGGCATTAAGCAATCTCCTTGTTGTCATGAGTGTAATCACTCTTTTTATTCACTGTGGAACACTCTGCCAAGTGGCTAAGGCTGAGTTTAATTAACTGAATTCCTCTTGTTGGCTTGATTTTGTTGTTCTCAAATGTTTGCTGTTACAAGTAACCCTAGAGCCCAAAGCTTCTGGTGTGAGAAGTATGGGAGTCCCCAGACCTCATTTTTTTCCCTCAAAAATGCACAATAAATATGTCATCAATTCATTGAAAGCACAGAATCTGATGGAGCATACATAGGAAATGGCATCAAGTCCTCCAGCCCTGCCTTCAATGGACCCTGTCTGAGTTTCCCAAGGATGTCGCAGACAGTCGCCTTTGCTTTGCGCTCAACTTAAGCTGTAACAGCATCGTGTTAAGTCCGGTCCACTTTCTCAACATTGAAAGGTCCAGTAAGTTCTAGCCTCTTCCCTGTCCCTTCTCCTCAGCTCAGGTCTTACCAGGGTTCAGGGGCCCTAGCTGGCAAGCGGTTGGGGGGCGTGTATGGTCTGCTCATTCCCTCTTCCTACCCTTCTAGGATGCTGGTAGAGGAAAGGAAGCCCTAAGGGAAAAAGGGAAGAGCTTTTGACTCGGACAGTGCTGTTTGTGGTCCTTCCCAGATGCGAAGGACCTAGGGCATGGTGGGTGTGCATGCACCACTCCTTCCTCGAAACACAGAACAAGTGAATGTATTTATTGGAGGAGCTGTCACTGAGCCTATATCATAAAAACCATCAAGTGTCGGTTTTAGTCTTTTCCCTTCTCTGTATCCTTTTCTTCCTCCATGCACAATTGCCTGAACTTAGTCATTTCAGAAGGTAGTCACTAATAATTAACTTCATACCCCGACTCCCTGGGGCTGCTTGCAAGATTAACGAAATTGTTTTTCTTTCAAAGAACAATGAGCTTTAAGTCATACAGACCTCCTTGATGGCATTCAGAAGTTTGACGAAATGAGGGATGCAAGCAGCTTTGAGCATCCGGGATCTCACCTCCCGCAAACCTCCCTCACTCACAGAATCCCCCAGTTATGTTCAGACAGCTCAAATTGAAGAGTTGCCTCTCCCACCCTCATACTTTTGCCTAATTAAATAAATCTTTCTCTGTTCTTACGCACTGATGTGTCAGTGTGTCAGAGGCATTGGAGTCAGAGTGACTCCATCTTGATTGAGGGGTAGGAAAAATAAGGATGGGATTTGCTGGGCTGAATTCCCAGAAAGTTAGGTCATCCTAACCTCTTGATGTTTACAGTTAAGGGAACAAATTGATAAGATTTACTAAACAGACCAAGACTTAGGAGTGTCCTGATATCCCGATATCTTGAGAACAGAAACATTCCTAGTTTTGATTTAAAGACAATAATATCGATTCTTGCAAAATACAGTAATTAAGAAAATTAATCCCTTATCACAAACCCTTGCAGCAGAGCACATCTCCCCATGACCTTTGTTTAGTCTATCTATCTATCTGTCTATCTATCAACAACGATTATGCCTAGGGTGGATGCATTCCTCCTGTTACTTTCAGAACGCCCAACTCTGCCTACGGAGCAGCTGTTCTTTTACCACTTTACTTTCTTAATAAACGTGCTTTTGCTTTGCACGGTGGACTTGCCCCAAATTATTTCTTGTATGAGATCTAAGAACCCCCTTTTGGGGTCTGGATGGAGACTTCTTTTGGTAACAAGTGTTTTTCTTACTGCACATTGGGTACTCAAACCTAGCTTCTGGGGTTCTACAACAGAACGACACAGTTCCCTGATAAAGGAAATGCTCTCTCTGACTGAACTTTTGTGCCCCACCCCCAACCCCAAAGATCCTCCTTGTCAGTGCATCCCACTGCTGGGATCCCCTTCTCACAACAAGAGGCCCTGATATTATTTGGATCTGTGTCCCCACTCAAATCTCCCATTGAATTGTAATCTCCAGTGTCGGAGGTGGGGTCTGGTGGGAGGTGATTGGATCATGGGGGCAGAGTTCTCATGAATGGTTTCTTACCATTGTCCCTTGGTACTGTGTAGTGAATGAGCTCTCCAGGGATCTGGTTACTTAAAAGTGTGTAGCACCTCCACCACCCTTGCTATTGCTCCCAGCACGTGAGATACCTTGCTCTCTGTTAGCCTTCTGCCATGGCTGTAAGCTTCCTAAGGCCTACCCAGAAGCAGAGAAGATGCCAGCATTATGCTTCCTCTATAGCCTGCAGAACTGTGAGCCAATTAAACCACTTTTCTTGATAAACTACCCAGTCTCAGATATTTCTTTATAGCCCTGTGAGAACAGACTAATACAGGTCCCAGTTTGATTGCTCAAGGCTCAGTGAAGTGCACTGGCCTCCATATGGTCCACAGAAAATTCTCCTCCCCTCGCCATGCCCCAGGAGCACAAGCCTACCCTGCCCTCTATTCCACCCCTGCCCTGGTAGACAGCCCTGGCCAACCTCAAACCAACCTCCAACCTTCTGAATTCTCCAGGCCTGTTTGCCTCAGTAACTGTGCCTCTCAGTGTCACATGAGGAAACTGAGGCACAGAGAGGTTAAGTTCGACATACAACATGGAGGTTCAATCAAGCCAAAAGTCTGCTCTCTGAAAAAAATTTTAAAACATGGAGAGCTGGAATGATTGAACAAAAAGAAAAAGAGTTAGAGCACAAATTATCTACATAAGCAAAGGAAAAGAGACGTCGCTACAGAAATTGTAGTGACAGAAAACAAAGGCAAAATTGTAACTTGTTTGAACAGTGTTATGTCAATACATGTATAATTTTGGATTAATTAAATATAGCCCTAGAAAAATATAACTATCAAAACTGACCCAAAAATAAAATTTAAAATTCCACATAATCTCATAGCCATAAAAGAAATTGAATCAATAGTAAAAATAATAATAATAATAAAATTTAAAAAAAAAATCTTCCCACAGACAAAACACTTTTACCCAGGTGGTTTGATAAGTGAGTTCTCTCAAACATTTAAGATAGGAATTATGCAAACACTACCGTTTATGAGACTCACAAACCCTTGAATCTGAAGTCAGACCAAAAATGGAAATTACCAAGCACACTCACACAAAAATGTAAGTGCGAAAAGCCTGTTAAAAAGTATGACGAGAATTCTAGCCATAAATAAATAAGAGAATATATTATGACCACTTTTAGTTTCTCCTAGGAATATGATGTTAGTTTAGTATCAAGTATATTAATTAATGTAATACATCACATTAGAATTTTTTAAAGCATGTGATCGTCTTACTAGATGGTCCTAATAGAAAAATCATTCAATATAAGTAGGCATCCATTCATGATAAAACTCTCAGCAAACTAGAAATGAAAGGAATAAAAGATATTCTTTAAAAAAAAAGAAAGAAGAAAGCCTACGGTAAGCATCCTATTTCATGGTGAAATGTTGAAAGCTTTCCTTTTAAGATCAGGAACCAGACAAGGATGGCTGTCACCACCATCACTATTCAATGTGGGAGGTCCTTTAGAGAGCATTTAACCAGAAAAAGAAATGAAAAGTATACAAATCAGAAGGAAGAGGCAGAGCTCTCATTATGTGCATATGCTGTGATTGCCTCTTTGGAACCCAAAAGAGTCTGCAGATAATAAGAAAGTTTAACGCATTCACTGGATTCAAAACCAATACACAGAAAGAAAGATGCCATTTACACTAGAAAAATTTCACAAAGTTTCTAGGATAAATTATACACCTAACAACAGTTATGAAGTTCCTTATGCAGAAAATTAATATTGATATGAGCTTGGCACATTACAGCATTTCTTAAATGGGTTTTCCCCTGATTTATACCTGAGGTATTTGTATTTTCATCCTGAAGAAACGCTACCAGGTTTATCAGAATAATTTTTGACTATGGATTCTGACTGACCCAGTGCTACTTTAAAGATGAATATTTACATAATGCATTTGTCAAACACTGTCACACTTATCATCTTCTTCTCAAAAGCCCCTAGAAGTGGGTTACAATATTCTGATTTATACCATAGTCTGGAAAATGTAGTAAGTTTGGGAGTCAGGTTTTGGTCCCAGGTCTGTCCTGTTTCCAAGGACACCTGTTGTCCTTGGGCTCTGCACATGTTGACCTGGACTCATTCGCTTTGTAACTAAATCAGCCTTTTTTGAGCCTTGTGCCAGAAGCAAGGGGTGAGGCCACAAACTAGCCTTTGGGGAGCTCCTGTCTACTGGAGGAGCATTATCCCATTGTGTAGTTACAGATGCTGCCAAGTTCAGGGAGGGGAGCAAGCGGGCTTCCTGGTGGAAGGGGTATTTAATTCCAAGTCTGAAGGATAGGTCATCCAGGTGAAGAAATTGGAAGTGGGCATGAGGTAGAAAAGAGACAAAACGGCATCCAGGCTGAGGAGACAGGCCGAGTGCCAAGACGTGGAGAAAAAGATTTGCCTGACATGAAACAAATAGTCTGGTTGGGCCAGAATCGAAGGTGTGCAGCAGTGAGGAGTGAGAACAACCCTGCAGGGTCCTGCATGCCAGGCCCATAAGAGAGAGGAGCAGCTGCCCAAGGGTAAGCAAGGGTACATCAAAGTTAGAGCATGCGCCCTCATGATCTAATTACCCCCAACACAGTCCTGCCCTTGACACGTGGGGATTATGGGGATTATAATTCAAGATGAGATTCTGGGTGGGTATCCAGCCAGCCAAGCTATATCAGCTTCATAGCTGGGAGATCTTATCTCTTCTTTTTAAGAAAACAACATTGCAGGAGTTGGCTGTGCCACCAGGAGCTGTTTGAGAATCTGGCCACAGACAGTGGACTGCTAGGTAAAGGACAGATCCCTTCCATCTTGCCACGTGCTCCCTGCAGCAAACAGCCCCACCTGGGACTTACAACCCAGATGCTCCTCAGCCTCCAGTGGCCTCAGACAAGATTTGGTCTAGTAAAGCCTTCAACTCAGCAATTCCATATCTAGGTAACAATACTGGAGAAAAACTGCCATTGCACCCAACGGAACATGCATAAGGATGTTTGCTGTAGAATAAGAATGTGTATATACAGAACAAAATGGAAACGGCCTATATATCCATCAGCAGGTGAATAAAAAATGGTGAAAGAAAGAGAAGAAGAGAGCAAGAGGGAGAGGGAAAAAGAAAAATACAGAAGGAGAAAGGAAGGAAGGAGGGAGGGGCAGGGGAAGGGGAGAGGGAGGGGAAAGGGAGGAGGAGGGGAAAGGGAAGGGGTAGGGGAAGGGGAGGACAGGTGGAGGGGGAGGGGAGGGGGATGAGAAGGAAAGGGGAGGAGAGGGGTAGGGGAAGGGGAGGAGGAGGGGAGGGGGAAGGGAGGGGGAGGGGAAGGGGAAAGGGAAGGGAGGGGAGGGGGAAGGGAGGGGAGGGGAGGGAAGGGGAGGGGAGGGGGGAAGGGAGGGGAAGGGGAGGGGAGGGGATGGGAGAGGAAGGGGAGGGGAGGGGAGGGGAGAGGAGCGGAGGGGAGGAGACGGAAGGGATCCAAGTGTTTGAATGAGATACACAGCTTCCCTAAATGAATGAGGTCCCTGTATATGTACTCAGGAACAAGATGTTGGATATTGTTAAGTGATTAAAAAGCCAGATGCACAAATATATGTAATAGAAGATCTTTTATCTGTTGAAAAACACATAGAGCAGGACATATATAGCAAGGCATGCATATAAATATATATACAAATACATATCAGTTTGTGTATAAATGCATAGATAAAGGTCTGTCAGTATGCAACCGACACACTGACAATAGTGGCTACCATAGGGCACATGAAATTTGGAGACAAGTTGTTAGGGAGAGTAGCACAGAGGTAATTTTTTTTTACTTATATGACCTGTTTGAAAATATAACAATAAGAGTACCTGCACTTAACACTTGTATAATTAGAATTAATTTTAAATGAATGAGGGAAAATAAAGTGGCAAGTAATATTGCTTATAATAGAAAAAACAAGCCGCCTAAATACGAAATACAAATGCATCTAGAGGAAACTCAATTGAAATATTGATGGTGCCCATTACAACAGAACACTAAGCAGCCCCGGAGAGATGAAGCAGATTTGCACAGACAGGTATTCTCAAATGAAAACCAAGTTACAAAGCAATGTGTACCAAATATTTCTATTTTGTAAAAGAAAGAAAATTTAGAATATGCATAGAAAACCATAAGCCACAGTGAAAAGAGTGTGGGCTCTGGAATCACGCAGACCTGGATTGAAGTCTCAGATAATTATCAATGCGGTATTGTGAGGGTCACTCCACTGCTCTGAGCCCCGGTTTACCCATCTTTAAAATAGGCATAACAAAAATGTCTACCTCATGGGGTTAATGTGACGGTTAATTGAACTAGTGTAGCCAAAAGGTTTATCACAGAGGACATGAGACAGTAAGACGATTATTATTATTTATTATTATTATCTCCAGTGTTTAATCTGGGAAAGAAGTTTCGGACTAAATTTTTTTTTAATTTTTTTTTTTAATATTTTACAGTGAGATTGTGTTACTCTCTGCTGTGGATTGAATTGTGTCCTCCAAAAATTGGATACCAATGTGATGGTATTTGGAGAGGATGATTTTGGGAGATAATTAGGTTTAGGTAGACAATTAGGTTTAGGTGAGGTCAAGAAAGTGGACCTCATGATGGAATTAGTGCCTTTATAAGAAGAGATACAAGAGTGCTCTCTCTCTTTTTCTCTGTCTCTCTCTTTCTTTCCCCTATTCCTGCTCCCCTATGAGGACACAGTGAGTAGGTGGCTCTCTGCAAGCCAGGAAGAGGGACTTCATTAGAACGTGACCATGTTGACACCCAGATCTTGAACCTCCAACCTCCAAAACTGTGAGAAACAAATTTTTGTTGTTTAAGCCACCCAGTCTATGGGTACTTTCTTATGGCAGCCCAAGCTGATTAAGACACTCTCAATTTTTAAAAATGTAATCACTAATAACTAATAAAGATTAAAAGAGGAAAAATAACCTTGGCCCAGCAGCTGCCTGCGATGTGTCTGCTCTGATGAGCTCTACGCCCTGGCTCTGCCCTGTGGGAGGCTATTAGACCAGGTGTTTCGGGCACCATGGGCAACAGCTTATGGGCAAGCATGCCCAGACACATCTATTGTCATCTCAAGAAAACCAGGTCCGTCCCGTGGCACAACAGTAATTATGGAGAAGGGCTGGGAATTGAGCCAGGAACCTCAGAACACAGTGAGACAGGCAAAGATGATCCCTCCCCTCCAGGGGTTTGGGAACTGGGGGGGACAGACAAGAGGTGGGTGACAAGTGTTTTCCTGTCTGTGTCCTGTGATTTAATATAATGTTGACATTTCCTCAGCCAAGTGGCAGCCAGGACACCAGCCACATGAAATTGGATGGATAAAAGCTGGGCAAAGGGCATGGTGACCTTGACTCTCTGTCATGCTGCTACCACCTCTGCCAGAGACAATCTGGTACACTGAGCCACTGAAGTCAATAACAAGATGGATCATGGATGACGAAAAAAAAAGACTGAGAATCCCACATAATTGTTCCTTTTTGAGCCTCAGTCTCTTTGACCCTTTTAGCAGAAGGGTCACGAGTAAGAATCCATCCAACTGTGCAGAGGAGACCGTCAGCTGCTGCAGAGGAGTCTTACAGGCTCCAGTCCCATGCACTCAGCACAACAAAGGAACACCACGGCAAACAAGACAGGCGAGGCTCCTGCCCCCACAGACAGTCACCCTATGATAATCATAATAGTGAGTAACCATCTTTCATGCCCACTCTGTGCCTGGCACTGTGCTAGGTGCTCTTACTTCTCTTTGAATCCTCACAAACACTCAATGAAGCAGCATTATTACCACCTCTATTTTACAGAAAAGAAAACCAAGGCTCAAAAAGGATAAATCCCCACCATGACACAACCTGTGGAAAGGCTGAATTAGGACCTGAACACAGGTCTGCCTATGCCTAGTCTTTCCCCTGACCCATTGCAGGGTGTGGCATCCGAGCATCCATAGCAGAACACTCTAGAAGTGAGACCTATGCCAAGCTCTCATGGGAGTAAGGAACGAATCCCCAGGTGAAATCCCTTCCACACAGCGAGAAGGGCTAGATGAAGCTCTCAGTGGTTTCTTAGCTCTAATGTTCAAACCTGGTGCAACGCCAGCCCTCTTCCCATCCCATACCCCCAACCTGAAGCTACACACAAGCACATTTATCTTTCCAGTTGCACCATTTGGATATTAACTGTTATGTACCTATCTTCCTGATTCATCTCTAGCTTTTTGAGGGAGCACCCAGCACAGGGCCTAGCACACAGTAGGGCAGCACGGTGCATGGTTCTGCATAGGGACTAGGAATCACATGGGCTAGGCTTTGTTCTTAATGTGATCTGGGGGTCAGGTGACCTTGCTTCTATTGTTCTGGATTTTCTCAGTTCCTATAAAATGGTGACAGCAGGCCGGGCGTGGTGGCTCAAGCCTGTAATCCCAGCACTTTGGGAGGCTGAGGCGGGTGGATCACGAGGTCAAGAGATAGAAACCATCCTGGTCAACATGGTGAAACCTCGTCTCTACTAAAAAAAATACAAAAAATTAGCCGAGCATGGTGGCGTGTGCCTGTAATCCCAGCTACTCAGGAGGTTGAGGCAGGAGAATTGCCTGAACCCAGGAGGTGGAGGTTGCGGTGAGCTGAGAACGCACCATTGCACTCCAGCCTGGGTAACAAGAGCGAAACTCCGTCTCAAAAAAAAAAAAAAAAAAAATTGTGACAGCATCATCACCCCCTTAAAGGGTCATTGTAAAGATCAAATAAGACAACAGGTAGAAAACAAGACAGGATCCAGCACGTGATGTGTGCAATAGATACTGGCTTTTAATATAATGGTGGTTATATTTATAACAACTACTTAAATAAAATATAAAAATAGTCTTCCTCCCATTTTTCTTCCTCCCTCCTGTGGTGCGTGACTTCCTTGTCTGGGAAGGAGATGGATGGGTCCCCTGCACCCTGGGACTGACTTTCCAGTGGGAAGAAGGATGATCACCAATGAACCCAACAAATGAATGATACCACCACAGCATGAAAAGGAAAGCACAGAAAGAAACAGGACACTGTAAGGAAAGTGAGGCTCTTCTGAGAAAACTCCTGCTCCAGGTGAAAGCAGGGCAAGATGGAACAAAGGCAGGAGGTGGCAATGGACTCAGGAGGTGGGGCTCAAACACCAGACCAAACTGAGAACTAGCTAAAACAGGAATGGAGTAGAAGCAGCATTCCATAAAACACACTTACCAGGGTGCCTCGTCAGTTTACCATTGCTATGGTAACACACAGAAGTTGCTGTCCCTTTCCATAGCAACAACCCAATGATCCATAAGTTACCACCCTTTTCCTAGAAACTTCTGCATAATCTTTCCCTTAAGTTGCATCTAATTAAAGGTGGGTATAAATACGAGTGCAGACCTGCGTCTGAGCTGCTACCCTGGGCACATTGCCTGTGAGGTAGCCCTGCTGTGCAAGGAGTAGCACCTCCGCTGCTGCTATGCACTGCTGCTATGCACTGCTGCTTCCACGAAAGTTGCTGTCTAACCACTGGCTCACCCTTGAATTCTTTCCTGATTGAAGCCAAGAACCCTCTCAGGATAAGCCCTTGCCTGCCTTGCATCAACTGGTGACCAACAAAAAAACAAAGACAGCAGAGATGGCAGCAATCAGTGATCAGCAGAGAGGTGAGAGATGACAAGAAATGGCAATCCATGAGATAGCAAGAGAACAGTGAGAGATGGTGAGAGACAGTGATCAGTAAGACAACAAGCAGAGATAGTGAGAGATGGCGAAGCAGCCTGTGATGGAAGCTGTGAGAGCTGTAATGCTGAGGCTGTAATGCCTAAGAACTGCTCAAACTCCACAGCTGTAACACTAGCCCAAGGCTCTTTGCCATCTTTCCCTGGCAGGTGGTACAGCCAGGTAGACAGGAAAGTGACCATAGTGCTACCACCTTGTGTAGGACCCACTGTTCTGACTGGCAGGCCAGTGGGTTACCCATCCCTATGCCAGCCCACTATGTGACAGTCAAGCCACCCAAGCTGAGGGAACCTGGAGAGACCATCACCCAGGTCCCATGTGGAAGACCAAGATCAGTCAGTGCCATTTTGGCTCAGTGACCAATCCAAAATGGGTGGATGAGTGTCTCCTCTGCCACTCCCAATAATATCAGGTGAGCTAGGGAATCAGGTGAGCCTTTGGCTAAGTGGTCAGTGAAAAGTCCCCATGGTTTAAGTGTCCCCAAACATGCCCTTATCACCCCTTCCCCCATCCTTTCTCCTCTGACTCCCTTTTATTTTTCCATCAGTCATTTTATTTTTACTTCTATAAGATATGTTTTGTTTGTAGTCTTCTTTTGCTTTTGACTTTCTGTTAACTGGATTTGGCAAATTGTTTAAGGCAGAACACTTGGTTGTGAGAGGTGCCCCATTGTGTTGACTCTGTGGTGCCAGAGCCAAATTGTTCTGTGACCCCAACTTGGTCTTAGGGATCACTGTTGGGTGCCATCTACATGCCCTGGAGTTTTGAGCATTTAGTGAGGGGACCCTCACTGGCTGAAGCTTGGGGACTCTGAGTTTCCAGCACTGGTATTTTTGGCCACCTCCAAGATGCTCTGGAGTTTTCGGCACTGACTTCCCTTCTAGGATTTTGGGTTATAGTCCCCTCCTCCCAAGGGGATATTGGTCTCACCTTTTTCTGCCCTAAAGTTAGAAGTATTATTTTCCTAATAGCCAGTTTCAGGCCCCTTCCTGTGTGCTATCTTACAGCTGCCTTGATCAAGTGACCAGAAGTTACCAGGCCCCTGGCCTGTTGGACGACAAGCTACAGCAATAGACAAGTGGCCACCCAAACATTTTTTCAGCATCTCTGCTACTGAGTAGGCTCTCTGGCAACTCAGGGCCTCTGAGGTCTCCCCTTGGGCAATGCTGTTTACACCCTTGCCCTCCTTCCTTCCACAGTCATCATTTGTTCAGCCTCCTCTCTGTGAAACCCTCTCTCTCTCTCTGCAGAATTTAGGCTCAATATTCTACTTCTCATTTATAGCTTATAGTCTGCTTTAGTAATGCCATGCTACCTATACTTACACCTTCCCCATAGGAAGTGGGAATCTCAAAGGGAAAAATAAGAATAACAAGGGCCAGGTTGCTTTCCCTCTCACTAGACTTAGAAAAACTTCTGTGTCTATTAAGAATCCTTGTTAGTTATGGGGACAATGATGAGCATCCCAGAGGACTCATCACTATGGTTTTTTAGGCTATTGGAGCAAAGTCAAATTTGGCTTAAAGAAAATGAAACTCATTTTCTATTGCAATACCATTTGGGTTCAATACAAATTAGAAAACCAATAGAGTTCACCTAAATATGGTTCTATACTTTATAACGATGTTTTTCAACTGGACTTATTTTTTGAAGAAGAAGAAAAATGGGGAGAGGTTCCTTATGTTCAGGCTTTTATGATCCTTTACTGGCTCATGTTACTTTCAGACATCAGAAATCCCTGCCTAACAAATCCCCTCCTAGCTTCTTCCCGCTAGAAGGTCTATGCCCTCCCTAGAGACTCCTCAGTCTCCCAGTTCTGAGGACTGTCCTGCCAGTTCTGTAATGAAGGATTCCACTTCAAGGTCATCAGGAACCCCCTCCCACTTATTCAATCAGCCCCAACCTATACCCTACTTCCCTGCTTCCCAAGAAAGTAAGTCCAATGAGTACCACCTAGAGTGGGGCCCCCATATCAGCCCCTAAAATCAAACCTGTGTCCGTTGTGGGAGGTAGCTATTGGAAATAAGGGGACACTTAGAGTTCACATGCCATTATCTATATCTAATTTGGCCTTATACAAGAGATTTGACTAGTTTTCAGAGGATACAGAAAAGTTCATAGAGGAGTTTATTAATTTGGTCATGTTCTTTGATTTAACTTGTCAGGACTTACAAATATTGTTGTCCACTTGCTGTGCAATGGGAAAAACACAGAGGAAAAACTGTGGTTACACCAGTCAATTATGACAATGATAAAGCAATAACTCAGGGAATAGAAGAAAATATCACTCTGTTTCAGGGTCATCTAGTTGAGCCACTCAGGAAATATACTTAATGCAGACCTAGACTTCCCAGAAGGGTAAGCTTTCCTGGATACACATTTTGTTACTCAAACTGTCTCTTAGGAGGAAGCTACAAAAAGCAGCAATGGGACCTCAGACCCCTATAAGCCAACTCTTAAATGTGGCCTTTAAAGTTTACAAGAGTGGTAGGACAAAAGAAGTGGAATTAAAAGAAATAACTGAAAAGCTCAATAATTAGCAAATGCTTTAAGCCCCCTGCCCCCTCAGGATTTCTCATCCAGAGAAAGTGTCATGTAATCAAGATCTGGGATGCATAGACAACAGCCCTTGATTCGCCAGTCCATAGGCCAGAATCAATGTGCCTACTATAAGTGAAAGAGCCACTGACAACTAGAACATCCTAACAATACCTGGTGAAATAGAGAGAGAGAAAAAAAGCTCCCTTTCAGTTACAGGGCTAAACTTCTTCCACTAGCCCCAAAGAACTTCTTCAACTAGCTCTTGTTCAAGTAAGTTTATTGGGAGTTTGGCTCCTTGACATGACAGACAGATTCCCACAGTGGCAGACAAGAAGCTGTCCAAACATTTTTTTTCAGTGTCTCCACTGTTAGGTGAGCTCTCCAATAGCTTGAGGACTTTGGAGTCTCCCCTGGAGCAATGCAGTGTTACCCCTTCCTTATTTGAAGACAATGGGTCCCCTTCCCTGCCTCTTCTTGTCTTCCATATCCAGTAGATGGGTCCCAGCTTTGCAAATAACTTGAATCCAGTTGTGTTGTATAGGTTATTTTGAGTGTTGGTTTAGATGTATATACAGGTATTATAATGTGTTGTGTCTAGCATGCTATCAAGTTGACTTGTAAATAAAAGATCTATCATGAATTAAACAAGACTAGCCTAAGATTATTAGTTTGAAGAGAATGCTGTGTCTTCTAGAAAGATTTTTTTACCTAGATTAAGCACTGATGTTATTAGGCTTCAAAATGGTTAAATGGTTTTAAATGGTGACTAGTTTTGCAAAGTATCTTTGTTCTTGGAGATGATCTAGATAAAAACAGTTAAAAGTGAAAAAGTTCAATAGATGTGAATTAAATCAATGCTTAAATGCTGAGCTTTTTGTATCATAAAAAAATCTTAAAATTATAAACTGGTTCCCATCTATAGAATGCCAATATCTGGTGAGCAATTCGAGACTTCTTGCTTCCTAGGTTTATATAACATATTCCAAAGAAATTTATTCTTTATTGGGAAAAAACATAATTTTCGTCTAATTCAGGATTTATTAAAAGGGAAGTTCAAAATATGAGGGAACAAGTGAGCAGAAAAAAGAGATATAAATAATGTTTATGGATAGAAACTTTTTTTTGCAAGGAAGGATATAAAGAAAGAGCAATTTTGTCTGAGAAGGGATTTCATATAGTAAGTTCTTGTCCTAGATTAAAATGACTGGTTATTTAAAAAAGAAGGAGTATAGGACACATAAGAAAGCTCAAGCATGTTGTTGATGGTCTGTGTAAGTAGTGATAAGGTTCGTAAAAGGGAATTTATGAAAGGAATTTTGCATATGATTAAGCCAGCTATAATTAAAAGGAAATTATTTAAAATATATTTTCTAAATAATAGCCTATTTTTTAAATCAAATTTTCTTAAAATATTAATTTGCTAAATTACCAGAAATTTTGTTTTTTAATCCTGTGGTCTATTTCTTCTGAAAACTTCTCAGATTCATGTAACTCTCTCCTTTAGCCTTTTTGTCAGCTCCTGTGAGATATTCTCCTTCAATTCTGATTGATGTTGCAGCTTGATGCTAAAGTGTTTCATTTTAGAGGTCTTTGGGAGCAATGTTTTTCCCCAATATAGCTTAATTTTATGCTCTTGGTTTTTCTTTATCTGTAACCTTAATTTCGGCTTTAGTTTATGACTCTTACATTGCTTAGATGAGTTTTGGAGCCTGGTGGGTGCCTGTCCAGCTCCATTCCCTTTGGCCAAGAGGGGAGGCACCATTCAGTTTATTGGGGGCCTATGGGTTTTGACATTGGTTTGTATTGCCCCTTTCTGTCAGAGTGTGCCAGAGGCAGTGTCAATGGCCAGCCTTTTAGTTTGTCCTGTGCCAATACTGAGGTGGTGTGCTGCCTGCACTATGTCCCTTGGTGGGTCCCCATGGCCAGGGGACTTGGAATCAGGGACTTGTAGTCAGCTGGATGTTCTGGGCCAGATGAGAGTGGAGGTGGGTGGGCACTTTCTGGCCCTTGAACCTCTTTTGAGCCAAGGACCAGAAGCTGGGAAGTGGGGTTGTAAAACTGACTTGTCTACATAGTCTATGTGTTTAGCTGCTATCGTCTTGGCTTGCAGTTATTAGCTATACAAACGTTTCCCCTCCACTTTAAAATTTAGGCCAGGTTCAAAAGTCCCTCCAATATAAAAATAAAATATTGCCCTTCCCCACAGAGGAAAATAAAAATGCTCTCCTGTTCAACCAACAGATTTTGTCTTACTTAAAAAAAGGAGAATCCCTCAAGAATCAATTACAATCAAAATGGAAAGGCCCATATCAGGCATTGTTAAATACCTCCACCATTGTTAAACTTCTACTAATAACTACTTAAGTACACCTGTCCAAGGTCAAACCTGTTTCTTATGAGCCACAGGCACAAAGGGAGGACACCTATATCTGTAAACCTTTGTAAGACCTCTGCTACCTGTTTAAAATAATCAACACTAGGCCAGAAGTGGTAATGTGATGCTGTGGATGGGAATAGGAGCGTTAATTTTTCTTTTCTTCTTGGCTATATTACTTCTTTTCTATTGCTTTAGCCAGCTGCCTCCTCCTGGGAAACATCTTTCTCCTTCTTGAGTGTAGAGGCCATTCTAGGGCACAACTAGAAACCATGTTGTCACAGATAATCCTGATTGCTTTCTGAATTGATCTAACCCTTTCAGGAGTAGGGAAAGAAACATAACTCTATAGTAAATACTTAAAAAAAAAAAAACAGCATTACAGATTCATATTCATGATTGCTAGATTTGTTGTCAGCATCCCCAGGATAGAGAGCTCCATCTTCTGGCCTATCTGGAAAATCTCACAGACAAGTCTGCAGACCTCCTAACTAACCATAGTGATCCCAAAGTGTCCAGACCCCTGCTCGTTAAGTGGAACTCTACCCCACTTAATAGATTCCACATGAATGCCCCACCACTATTACCTGGGCCTGGAAGGTTGGATATCTACACCTCTAGTACACTAATGATTCTGCCTTTTGCACCCACAGTTATGTAAATGACATAAAAGTGGAAGTTTCTCTGTGATGCTTTGATCTAACTTTAGTTGCCAAGTTCTTAAGGCTGCAGCAAGATAAGTGGGATTTCACGTGTGAGCAAGGAGACCACATATAGTTTCTTTTCCCAGACCAGAACATACAGGGAAAAAACACCTATCTAATCTGGAAGGTAGAAGTATCGCCCCCATCTGGAAAACAAAGACTGTTTGGCCACCCCCATTGGAACCGGGAAAGAATGTCTTTATAGACCCAACGTGAAAGCACTGGATAGATATCACACACCAAAGGGCCTCTATTTGTGCCCCAACTGGGCTTATTGTTTGTGGCCATGAATGGGAAAAAGTCACACTCCATAACCACTCCTGACTACCTGGGGAGCCACCTATTCTTTCAGGAGTAGCTTCCCCTTGTATATCAAAAACTTGGAACAGAGGTGAATATAGTTGGCCACCCTTAACACTCCAGGGTCCCAGTCTATAACCCTGTAAGACTCAAGAATACCAGAAATAAGCAAGCAATAGGATTAATTCTGGCAGGAATCAGGGAAATGATCTGACTAAAAGCACCCTGGGGTGGCTTTGCTTACTATAAGTCAACCCTAAAGAACTTGATGCAAACCCTAGAATCCTTAGCCACCAACACAGGTCAGGCATTAAAGGGCATTAATGTGCCCAAACTGGGCTCTTTAAAAGGAAATTCAAGAGTCCCTAGACTCTTTGGCAAATGTAGTTCTCCATAACAGACTAGTGTTGAATTATTTACTAGCTGAACAAGGCGGAACCTGTGCAGTTATTAATAAAACCTGCTGCACATATATTAACAACTCTGGACAAGTTGAGATTCACATTCAAAAGACCTATGAGCAAGCTACCTGGTTGCATAGTTATAACCAAGCTACTGACCCCAGCTGTATCCGGTCAACTATCAAAAGTGCCTTCCCAAGTCTCACCTGGTTTTTATGTCTCCTGGGACCTTTGATAGCCATGTTGCTGCTAATGTTTGGCCTTTGCTTCTTGAACCTCTTAGTAAAGTTTGTGTTTTCTAGATAACAACAGTTCCAGGTAAAGACAATGTTGGCACAAGGCTTCCAACCCATCCCATTTACTGACCAGGAGAATGACAGCAGCCTGCCTCTGGGCCCCTCAGATCATAGTAGCCAGAGATTTTTACCCCTCCAGTGCTAGGCAGGGCCTATCCCCATAAACTCAGTGGGACACAGGTACAGAAAACAGATCTCCACCCTTCTGTAGCCACCTAAGATTAAGGATGAGGATCTAATCTCTGAAGGGGGCATGAGGTAGGAGGTGGGGCTTGGACATTGGACCAAAATTGAAGGCTAGCTAAAACAGAGATGGGGCAAAAGCAGCTTTCCATAAGACACCCCCATCAGTGTGCCTCTTAGATTACCATTGTCATAACAACACCTGAAAGTTATCATCCTTTTCCATGGCGATGACCCAATGACCCAAAAGTTGCCACACTTTTCCTAAACTTTTTGCATAATCTGCCCCTTAACTTGCATATAATTAAAAGTGAGTTTAAATATGTCTACAGCCCTGCCTCTGAGCTGCTACTCTGAGCACACTGATTATGGGGTCACCCTGCTCTGCTGCTGTGCAGTTGCTTCAATAAAAGCTACTGTTTAACACTACCCCTCACTCTTGAATTCCTTCCTAGGCAAAGCCAAGAGCCCTCTCGTGCTAAGCCCTTGCCTGTGCTACATCAGAACCACCTGGTGGCAGGCAGGGTCATGTTCCTATTTTGTCCTGGTGCAGTGATGCCCCCACCTGGCACCCCTTCCCAATGTCACCCACTGCCTCCAGTGCCCCTTTAGCCCCTGGGCCTTCTGTGCCAGGCTAGTCCCTTTCTGAGGGTCTGCACCCCACATTCACCCACTCTGGACCCCAGGACGGCCCCTGACACCTGCACTCGCTGTGTGATCATGCCTCCACTGCAGCTGATTGGACCAGGGTGGACACCTGACTCCAGGTGGACCAATCAGATCTGGGGTTGGTCTGAGAGCCTCTGGCCAGTGTCCCTGGTGATGGGAAGAGGAAAGAGAGAGGCTCCTGGACTTCAGAGGGTGGGGATGGCACTGGGATGAGGAAGGAGGGAAGCCAGGTGATTTCCCTTCCCAGATCCCAGCTGCTCCCTCCCCAAAGGGTCTCTATCCCCTTCCCTCACCTGCCCACACAGTGGGTTCCTGATTTATCACTTCAGTCCTGTACTGGGGATTTTAGCCTCTCCCCACCCCTGATTCATCTCCTCCTGCCACTCTGCCAGCCATGACTGAGTGACAGGCCTCCCTTCCCCACAGGCGTTGGCCCCCACTGCTCCCACAGCCCCTCAGGACTCCATGTAACTTCCAGGACCCAAGCTCTGCCCATAGGGCCAGGCTCTTGGTGGGTCCTCAGTCATGCTTGCTGAAAGAATGAAAATGAGTGAATGAGTGGGAGAGTGACAAAACCTCAGAGGCCACCCCACCATGGGAAAGCCAGGGCCAAGGGGTGGACAGACCTGGTTTGTTCCTGGCCCCAATGTTTCAGCCTGGTCTGCAGCCTCCCTGAGCTCCCACATCCTCACCTGCAATGTGCAGGGGGCCAGGGTGTGGCTGGCAGTGTGGGAAGAGTCCGGCACACAGGGACCACCCAGTGAGCGCCAGCTACAGTGAGAGTCGTGGTCCGACCTTGTTTCTTTTTAAAATGACAGATGTAACTTCAGCATCATTTTTCTCTCTGACTATCCCAAAATGTCATGTTCCTAAAATCCCCTCTCCCCACCCCGCCACTGCTGGGGAGTAGGGGGTGCATTGGGGATGCTCAGCTTCTGCACAGCCACCGGAGGCCAGTGCCTGGCTGGTCATTACATAGGCCTGGTTACTAGGAAGGGGTGAGGCCCAGGTATCCCCGCTTTCTGCCTGCAGGTCTGCAGAGATGGGAAGTGAAGGTGGGTGAGAGGCTGAACAGGGGCTTTGTTCTGTGCAGCTCCAGATGACAATGCAAATAAGGCACAGAGGCCATGGCTCTGGGAGAGGGGGGAGGAGGGGAAGAAGAGAGGCCATGAGCAAGGGTGGTGGGGCAGTGAGGAAGGTGGAGGAAGGGAATTATGGTTTTTTAGATGCAGAGAGAACTTAGCCCTTTATATAGTGTTTTAATATTTCTAACAGCTCATCAGCTTGCTAGACTTTTTAAAAATTAGTATTATTTTAAAATCTGATGTATCTAAATCTCTTTTTCTGTGGTTGAGGTTTCATCCTCCACACCCCTTCCTTCCCCAGCTCACCTGGGTTGCTCTCTAGGCTGGGTCAGGATGGGGGCAGGCATCCATGGCTGGACTGAGGTCCCTTCCACTCTGTCCTCTGATACTCAAGAGACCGAGCACTTGGCTGTGAAAAGGAAAGTGGGCACCTGGGGAAGCCGCTCCTTCTCTGTGTGTCTCAGCATCCTCGTGTGTAAAATGGGGAAGATGCATTCTAAGGGGTGGGGAGTGAGGGGTGATGCCATAGTGTGGGCGGAGACCCAGAGTCACATCCTCGGCCCTGAACCATTGCTCAGAAACTGTTAGGTGCCCTGTGCTTCTTACCCACCACTCACACCTGCAAGGACAGAGCAACCCAAATGGCTATTTGGAACCTTTTCACGCAAATGATAGAAATCCACCCAAACTAACATAAACAAAATGAGAATGCATTAGCTACAGGAACCGAAAAATCCATGTGGAGCTCCAAATTCTGACCTACTTCATCAAGAGAGCCTCCACGATCTCCCCAGGACCTGGTTTCTCTCTCCTCCATCTCTCTCTCCTAACCTGCTCTGGGGTCACGGAGTCTTTTCCTCGGAGCTCAGCTCAAGTCTCACATAGTTCAGTCCCTTGGTAAACTCCTACTTGCCCATGAAAACCCAGATGAGAGGCCTCCTCTCTGCCTATAGAGTAACTCATCTTCTCCTCTCCATTGCTTCTGAACTATGTAACCAAACTGTGATTGATTTATTGTCTATTCATACACATGGCTGGGTTTGAATGTCGGAGAGGTCAGCACATCAGCTGACCAAGTTTGGAACTATTCATGTCCTCCAAGACAGAGTCATTCCCGTCACTGGGGGCAGCTGAGCTTGTGTCCTCAACACTCCCTTGGTTCTAAGCCCATGTCCCCATGCCATGTGGTGCTCCTGAAGGGTAGGCTGAGAATCCCAACTTCTTGATCTCTAGCCTCATTGCCCGCAGAAACTGTGCAAGGACCCAGGAGACCAAGTGCACGGTGGAGCTTGGAAAGGGGAGTTTTCTCTAATTCTGTGCAGAGCAGGCCCCTCTAAGGGGACCAGAGGGCAGGCAACTCTGGGAGCCTGAAGACCCAGCCCCATCAGCATAAACACTGGCCTCCCCACTGAGGTGTGACAACAGGGCAGCCAAGGGGCACGTCTAGAGGCTTCCCAAGTAGAGACATTGGTAGTGGGAGGGGAGCTTCCCTCACTCTGCAGCTTTCACTGACTGCAACTGTTGATAGGATAGTTTTTGAGTCCATGCCAGACCCTCAAGGGACTCTTAGATTAGGAAAGGGCAGTGGCAAGGCCCAGTTCCCTCAAGTACTAGAGCAACTCAATGCTGAAGAGACCCAAGCTTACCTGTGACACACCTGTATTTCCATCCACGGGCCGGTGGGACATTCAGAGGCCAGCCTGGGGCACCCACCTCCCAACATCCTTACATCTGTCCCTAGCGGGTGGCTTGACACAGGGTCATGAAGACAGCCTGGCTCATTCTGTAAGTAAAGACCTTGGCTTTTCTGACCCCCATGTCCCCAGTCACATCCCCAGCCCTGGAGTTACCAGAGGCTGCCAAGGATATGACAGTGGCCGGGTCCTGGGCTGTTGGCCCAAGAACCCGCTGCACTTTGCCTACCCAGATCTACATCCTGAACACAAAGAGCTTGTCAGCGCATTTTACTTTCTGTGAGCAAATCAACTTTCTGAGAAGCATGGAGATGAAAGTGTGTCTAGACATCGGAGTTAGAAAAACTAACATCCAACTCTGCAGGCTTTGCTGGTCTCACCCACGATCACTGCTGTCCCTTCTTGGGGATCACCTGAGGCCTGGCTCTGTGTTCTCAAAGTCTTTTGCTTCCATCCCCAGCACAAACACAAAACGGCAGTTTTCCCTTGGGGACAGGGGAATTTGATCTCAGAATGGTGGTCTCTTTCTCCAATCAGGACCTCATTCCTTTTTACAGAGCTCAAGAATGGAGGTTTCCAAGACAAGGAAAGCCTCAGTGGTAATGACATTTCCCTGCACTCTGCAAAACACAGTGTGGAGTTCTTTTTAAGGAGCTTCAGCCTGAGAGATTCTGGGGGACCAGGCAGGCATTGGCAGGTACCCAAGCAGGAACAGCAAGAATTTAGAGGAAAGGAGGGGTGCCAAGCTAAGAGGTGAGAGAGTGAGCCTTGAGACAGGACCAAGGGGTAGGAGCCAGCCTGGACCCCTTCCAGCAGGGCGATGGGTTGCTCTGGTCCTCTAGGGAGGGAGGGAGGGAGGGAGGGAGAGAGGGATGGAGGGGAGAAGCAGGGAGGCACTAGGAACATTCTGTGGAGTTTGAAAGTCCTTCCTGGTCTTGCTACTCTCCTGGCCTTATGGTCCTGCCCATTCCCTGACCCTATTTTATTAGATGGTCCCCTCCATCCCAGGTGGAGATGAGGGAGGATCTCATGTGGCTGAAGGAGGGGGCACTCTAGGGGAGCAGCAGGAAATATGGGTGGAGGAGGAGCTGAGGTTAATTCCCAAGAACATCAAGTGCTGCACCTATGAGCTTGGGTTTTAACTTGAAGGCAAGAGGAGCCTAGAGGGCTTACAGTTCTTGTCTGTTTCTTCCTTAACAGTGAGGAGTATGATGGGGGTGTGCCTCCCATGATGGCTCAGTCTATATGGATTAGAGGGAGCCTGAGGCAGGGGCCCTGGGGACATGAGTGCTGCAGTGTTCTGGTGGGAGGTGAGAACAGTCCGGAGCCGGCATCCAGGGCTGGAGAGGAGGAGACAGACCTCAGCATATGGCAGCAGGCAGAATTCAGCAGCAAGAGGAGGGGAAAAGGAAAGAAGTGGCTCCGTGTTCAACAGCCACTGAACACCTGGTGTGCACCCACACCTGCTCTTCAGCAGGACTTACCAGCTGCTTCAGTAGACCAGCTTGGGCGACTCTGATTGTCAGATGGACAGAGAGACGGGAGGCAGTGTCATTCCAAACCTGGAAGAGGTCAAGGGATGTTTCTGAGGCAGAATTGACAGCTTCTGTGATAGCACAGGCATGGGGAGGGCTGGCAGCAAAGGAGAGAAGACGTTGGCATTTTCCGACTCCCTCTTCTCCTGCAGGCTCTGGCTGGGTCCTTCTTTCCCACCCTGATTCACCCTGCATCCTAATGGCTGACCTTATTCTCTCTACTGTGTGTCCCCGGGGAAGTTGCTTGTCCTCTCTGAGCCTCAGTTTCCCTGTCTGTGAGGTGAAGGACTTGAACAGAGGAATAGAGCTCCTATTGGATGAGCTGACATGCCCACCTCCCCAGAATCCTGGACACTCAGGATCACTGCTTCTTATGGATGAACCCTGAAGCACAGACTCCTCCTGACTGTGCTCCTTCCTGTTCCCATGTGACATCAGCAGTCACCAGGCAGAACACCTGTTCTCCATGTCACATGCATTTGCTCAAGGACCTGCTGTGGTTCCCACTGTCGGCTGCCTCAAGCCATCAGCATCAGCATCAGCCATCCCTATTCAGCAGCTTTACCACTGGCTGCCTCTCCCACCCCTTCCTGCAGGAGATTCCAGGCAAAGCAGGTCTTCACTGTCCTTCCAGCACCCTAACCCCACCCTCACCCTGACAGGGCTTTGCTCCTGCTATATCTCTTCCTCCCTTCTCCTCCCCCTTCTGAGGAACACCTATGCATCCTTCAAAGCCCAGGTGTCATCTCTTTGGTGAAGTCTTTTCCAGGCAGAATAAATTGATCCCTTAATTCTGCCCCTCAAGCTGAGAGGTGAACATGATTTGAGCACTTAATAGGTGCCAGGCTTTCTCCTCATCCATTACTGCATCATCTCACTTCACCCTCACCCCCACCCTGTGAGACAGAGATTATTACTGTCTGTGTACAGCTGAGGAGACTGAGGCTCAGAGAGGGGATGTAACTTGCGGAGACCACACAGCCACAAACAGTGGAGCACCTACCTCCACACTGTTTGTAATTATCTGCATGGCAGGCAGCTTCTGACGTGCTTCCAAAGACCCCAGCCTCCTGCACTCATGCCCTTATGTAATCCCCACCCCTTGAGTGTGAGCTGGACCTAGTGACTTGCTTCTAAGGAATAGAATGTGGCAAAGGCAATGGGATATTATAAATTTCTGACATTAGCTTACAAAAGACTGACAGCTGTCTTGCTCTCCATATTATTATTTTTAGCTTTTATGATCTCATGAAGCAAACTTTCATGTCAGAGAGGCCCACAGAGCAAAGACCTGAGAACATCCTCTGGCCAACAGCAGCAAGTAAAGGAGGCCCTGAGGCCTCCTTTCCCAATGGGAAATTAGATCCTGCCAACAACCACATGAGCTTGGAACCAGGTCCTTCCCCAGTCGAGCCTTCAACTATAACCACAGCCCTGGCTGATGCTCTGATTACAGCCTCTGTGCAACCTGAGCCAAAGGACCTGGTTAAGGCATGACTGGATTCCTGACCTATAGAAGCCATGAGATTATCCACATGGGCTGTTTTAGGCAGTTAGGTTTTGGGGTGACACATCGCAAGACGAGAGATAACTAATACAATCTGTTTCCTCATCTAGATCTCTAGGAACTGCAAGCAGGAGTCGTTTCTGAGCCATCGGTATTGCAAGTACCACAAAACCATGTCTTAAGTATGAATAAATGTCTGCTGTTGAAGGAATGCATCAGTCAGCTCATTCCCACTCCCATGCCTTTGCTCATACCAGTCCCCTGCCTGAGATACCTTTCCCACTTTTTTTCTGCTAAGTACCTTTTTTGTTCACACCCTATCTCTTCAGGGAAGACTTTCTAGCCATGTACTTCCCAGAATATCTTTGCATGCTTCTGTTCGCCTTCTTGGAGTTTCCCTGTCACATACACACACACGCACACACACACACACACACACACACACATACACACACACACAAACACGCATGCATACACACAGGAGATGCACATCCCCAGAGGGCTGGACCTGCCTAATTTGGGCTTCCCCCAAAGGACCAGGCCCTGTGCTTCACAAGAAAGTGCTCAAGAGTCAATCAAATTGAAATCTGATCCTCCGAACTTAGCCCCATTTGGGTTAATAACAAATCCCACCACCTCTGTCTGCAATCCTAGCTCCCCATGTCCCTCCCGCAGGGGGCCAAGAAATGAGCAGGGGCCCCGGGGTCAACCAGACCTGAATCCAAATCTCTCTCCCGCCACTTCATGAGCTGAGTGGCCTGGGACAAGTCTATCATCCTCAGGAACTCAGACTCCCCTCCAGGACAGTGGGAGTAGCCGTGTCCATATTGGGGAGAATGAAGGGTTGATGGGGAACGGCACTGGCACACAGTAGGTGCTCATCAAACCTCAACACCAGCCTCTTTCAACAAAGCCAGGCAAACTGTAAGTTGCATCTAATGCAGAACCAACAATGAAAGAAGCTCTGTGTGAATCCTTGGTCAGAGCAGCCGCGGGTCCCCTGCTCCCTTCCTCAGAGGCCCCAGCCAGGCCTCAGCCCACCCCAGCCTACTTCCCCCTCACAAAGTGTGTGGTTTGTGCACAGTCACACTTTAGACTTACTACATAGAACAAATCTTCCAGGCTGTTCAAATTTCAATTAAAAAACTTCTCCCCTAGAGGAATGGCCGCACTCAGCAAAGGCCACACATAAAACACCCCGCACTGGACGGGGAAGGAGGCGAGGGCTGGATGAAGCAGCTGCCATTCATTAGGGGAATCACAGCGCCTTTCAAAGAGCTTCCCAGGGCTCCAGAGCCCAGATGACCGCACTTTCCCCGCAGCGGCCCCGCTTCTTACAACAAGGGTGTGAGCTGCCTGTACTGAGCGCTGCCTCCTGCGGAGCCCTGCTCCATGAGAGGATCATTACCCCCACTGCAGGGATGGAGACACAGGCTGAGAGGTGCAGGGAACCGCCCAGGGTCACACACAGCAGGAAGGGGCAGGCTGGGCTTTGAATCCAGTGTCTCTGGCTCTAAGGCCCCTTCCAGGGAACGTAGGAGAATTACAGTGGGAAAGGTGAGCACAGAAATCAGCCCAGTCCAGGCAGATGCTCCCTAGACTTTGGGTTCAACCCACTCTTCTGCTTATTTGCATATATTTGCATGCCATAAGGCCTTAAGTACAGGCTAAAACACTCCAACAGCAAAAAACCATCTATTAACTAGTACAGTTCACTGTGTATTTAGCTGCAGGATGTCTTCAGAGCACCATGACACAGAGAATGGATTCTGAAATGATCCATCTCATGGCTTCCAGGGGTGGCAGAGCCCACCCAGCCTGGAAACAGCAGCCCTGTCTCCCCTCCCCACCTGCCTTTCTCCCTGTCCAAAGGAGGAAGTTCAGGGAGTGTCTCCATGTGTCTCTTTATCCTCCACACCTCTTTATTTTACTGGCTATCCTGGAGGGGAGTCTCAGTTCCGGAGGATGATTGACTAGACCCAGGCCACTCAGCCTGTTAAGTGGCAGGACGGGGATTTGAACCCAGGTCTGGTTGACCCCAGGCTCCTTGCTTTTTCTTTCATCTTCATGTGTTCTTCCACCATGAATCCAGGGCTGCAGGGAGCAGAATGGATAACTAGCCAGAGGCAGAGCCTTATCCCAGCCCAGAGCCGCATGGGGGCTGAGACAACTCCCCCTCCCTAAGAGGGAAAGGACTTCCTGGGCAGAGCGAGGACAGGTGATCTGGCCCAGGTCACACAGACACCACTGAGAGGCGGCCGGCTCCCCTCTGGACTCCCCCAGAGTCTACCCAATAATGCCCTGCCCCTGAGTGATCTGGGAGGAGGAAGCTGGGCAGGAACCTGGGGGACTTGAGGCCTAAATGAAGTCACACTGGGGTCTTTAAACCACCCAGCCCCCTTCACGGGCACAGGAGGGATCGATCATAGCGGCTCGCAGCAGAGACCAGAGTCATGCACAGGTAGGGGTGGGGGCTGAGGGAGGGCTGGGCGGGGAATAAATGTACCAGGGAAGGGGAGCTCAGGGCTGATGGGGAATAATCCCACACCTGATGAATGAGGGTGCAGGTCCTGAGTAGGCAGTGGGGGAATGGGAGAGAAGAATGAATGAACACCGGGGGAACAGGAGACAGAGTGAAGCCCCGGTGTGACGAAGCTGGGGCTGCCCCTGAGCTGCCTCCTTCAGTCTGTGCTGCTGCCCCGCATGAGAGCCATGAGCATCAACCCTGTCCTGTAGGAGGAGCGCGGGCACAGAGAGGTTAGGTAACGTGCCCCACGTCACACAGCTCACGGGGCAGAGCTGAGATCCCTTCCTCCTGTGTCCCCACAACGCACCTCCGGCCACTCCCCCACATCTGCCCTGGGCTGGTGCCAGGGCCCAGGCTCATCAGGAGACTTGGCCTCCTTTATTCCCCAGTTGATATTTGAAGTGAACTTAATGAGATCCAGCCCTTTATGTCAGAATAAAACCGTGCCAGACCCTTCTAAACTGCCCTAATGTTCCGGTGCTGGGTTTCAGCAGCAAATCATTCCAAGTGCTCAGGGCTGGGGTTTGGCTGGGCCGGGCCTCGTCTTTCTGATGACTGTTTCTGATGTGTTTTTGTTGGTTCCACTTCTCCGCCCCTGCCAGGCGGGCGGGAGGGTTCCAGGTGGCTGCATTCTGTCCCCAGGCCCCAAAGGAAGATGGAGGGTCTCCGCAGGAGGCTAACTCTGCCTGTCATGGCTCTCAGTGCCCCACTCTCCGGGGTGGTGGCATCCAGGGCCCACTGCCCCCAGACCAGGCCTGCTCTTCACCCCCACAACCTGACACTCTGAGCGCTCCTCACATGCCCCCAGCTCCCAGGCTTTTGCCTAGGCTGTTCCCTGTGCCTGGGATGCCTTTCCCAGGTCTTCTCCATCTGGAGAAATCCTGCTCATCCCCCAGGCCCAAGGACGGAGGGAGGGGAGAGAATGAACATATTTTGCCCTGACCTGTGCCAAGGGCCATGCTGGGAGGTGAGTGCCCTCCGTGAGTCCCAACACTGCCCCCACCAATAACATAGAGGGGCTTCATCAGCCCATTTCACAGATGGAGAAACTGAGGCCCTGAGACATTGAGTGATTTCCCAAAGTCACCCCATGGTCAGCAGCAGGGCTGGGCTAACTCTGACCAGTCAGCTGACCAGCCAGCCCACAGACCAGCCCTGTCTTCCCACTCCTGGCTCTGAGTGTTCTTTCAGTCCCTGAGAAGGGGCATCACTCCTTCCTCCATACCTGCCCAGGATGCAGAGCCTCCTTTCATGTAGGTTCTTGGTTCTTCCCATCCTCCTCTGTCCCTCACTGGTCCCCTCTGGAGAAAGGTACCCCTCCCTGGTCTCCAGGCTCCAACCTGAGCAGTCTGCTCCAGCCTTGGTGAACGGAGGTGGCTGCGATGGGCCGATGCGGCTGCTGTGTCCATGGCCAGAGTCCAGGCTCTGTCCCCAGAGAAGGACAGGCCCCTCCAGCCCAGGGTCAAGCTGGCTCCTGTGTTTGTCAGGAGAAACTTGGCTTCTTAAGCCATGTCAGGTTCATCAGTTTTCACATTTAGCTCCGCAGGGGAGTGGGGTGGGTGGGGGGAGGCAGGGAATGTGGGCAGAAGGGGGGTGGTGGGAAATGTGAAAGCACATTTAGGTTCAACATCAACAGATCTACCCAACACTGGGGCAGACTCCCCTGGCAGGTGGTGACCTCCTAATCCCTAGGAGGATTCAAGCTCTTTCTCAAGGAACAGTGAAGGGAGACTTCCTGCATGACCAGGGGGAGTTGGACTAAGGTCACGTCCCGTGCTGAGATGCTAATTCCACAATGTCTATTTCAGCTCCACGCTTCTCCCGATTGCTCTGTGATTCCAGGGGTCTGAGTTCCGGGTGAGGCTCCCAGTCTTCTCCAGAGATCCCTTCATTCTGAGACTCTTGAGTCTGTGAGTCCACAAATGATTCTGGCATTCTGGGCTTCTAGTATTCTGTGAAAAAGAGCAGATGCTCAGATTCTGTGATTCAAAGCTCTTATGAAAGGGTCTTGGAGCTCCTGAAAGCAGCTCTGACTCTGAAATCCCATGCATGGCAGCTGCCATGGAGGGGACTGCAAGATCTGAAAATCCTCTGCCCGAGTACAGGAAGGAAGGTTCCAGCACCCTCTCCTCCCATTTCAGCATCTGCAGGAGGACATTGGGCCAAAGATCTCCAAGCTCCTCTCAACATCAAAATGAAGGGTCCCGGTCACTGACTCCAGATTTCCCCTCCCAGGACTCACCCCAGCCTCCCGCTCCCAGCACCCCCATGTCTGAGTGGGTTAAATGGGTCCTGAAGCCCCAGGTGACAAATCCATGAGCCCAGCCCTCGGCAGATGCATCCCGGCTGAACGTGCGGCTGCTGCTGGGGTTGCTGTTTTCCTGTCTTATTCATTATGAGAAGTGAGATTTCCTGAGAGGATTTTTCTGGTGTGTCCTGGGCACGAGCAGCTTGGGAACCAGAAGCCAGCAGCCCCCTGCTGCTTTGTATCTGTTTATTCTTCCGATGGACTCGCCCTTCCCCGCTGTGGAGGGCTTCTCCCATGTTTCCGTTTAATTGGTTGTATTCTCAGTGGGCTCTGAGCAACAGCTGTCTTGCCAGAGAAGTTCGAGTTTCTCTAGAAAATAATGATTCCCTGGCAAGGGAAAATAGATGGGGAGGGCCTGGAATTCTGGAGGAAGCTGGACCTGCACTGGGTCTTCCAGGACATCCCAGGATGGCCCCCTCTCCTCTCACCCCAACTTCAGCAGCTCCCGAACAGGAAGGTTGGGGTCCCAGGGTCACCTGCTGCAGAGAGGAAGCCAGAGCCAGAACCCAGTAGATTTGGTGGGGAAGAGACAAGCCACTCCCGTCTTTGCTCCTCACGGGCCCCCCCTCAGACATCCCCGGAGCTGGCCTGGCCTGGGCCCCTGTGAGCTGGCGGGGAGGCTCTGATGGTCACCCCAGGAAAAATGGGGCAGAGGCCTCCACAGGCGTGCAGACTGAGGCTCATGGCCCAGATAGTTCCGGACTTCCCAGGCTGAGGCTTGGGTTCCCAGCAGGCCTGCACACCGGCTACCAGGACCCAAGGACCACTGCTCCCACCCTCTGCCTGTTAATGACAGTCTTTTCTCCCAGCCCCCAATTGACTGGGGCTCCTGGACAGCAGGTACCTTGCCTTCCTTATTCAGTGCCATGTCCCTCCACTGGAGCCTGACCGCAGGGCCTGGGACTGTGAGTGGGGTGGGAGGAAGAGGGCTGGGGGAATTCCGTTATCTGCCTACCAGCCAGGCCCTCCACAAACAGCACACACACGAGCACACACGAACACACACACACATGCACACACCTGTACCCCATCAGCGCCTCTCCCGTAAGCCGCTCTGTTGCCTGTCTGCTTCTTCCCCTCTCCTCCTTAGACTGTGATCTCCTCTCAGAAGGGCTAGCCTCCTGGGGCCCTGTTCCCCCCTCATCAGTGAAGAATGCCTGCTGGTTCAAATGAGATCCCTTTAGCCCCCTCCCTCCATGGTGCCCAGCCTGGGGTTATGTGATAAATGTGGCAGGAACTGAAAAACTACAAGTGAAGAAGGGGAAGAAGTGAGTGACCGCAGGTACTGGACATGCACACACCTGTGCAGGAGCTGCACGGCAGGCTGGGGTCCACTGAGGGTCAAGCCCCCTCTCTGACCCCATCCCTACTGTAGGGGGTAAGGCAGGCCCAGCTGTGGGGCCACAGGAGAGGGAGGGGGCACCAGGGAGAAGCTGTGGGCACCGACTGAGCCCACGTCCAAGGTCAGGTTCTGTGCTAGGAAAATTACAGATTCACTCAACAGCACTTACTGTGCACCTGCTGCGTGCATTGTTTTAGTACTTGGCACCATCAAAAACCAAAACAAAGATCCTTGCCCTCCGGGAACTGGCATTCCAGTGGGGCAGTCAGGTGACAAATAGGAAACATAATACATAACTAAGTGATAAGGAATATTGGGGGGAGTGTGGGGGATGTGGAGGCAGCTCTGAGAATTAAATGAGGTGACGGGGAAGCCTCCAGCCTTGAGGCACGAGGTTTGGGCAAAAACTTGCCTTCTTGTATCATGACCACAACTCTATTTATAGAGGAGGAAGCGGGGCCTCAGAGAGGTTGACCATGAGCCCGAGGTCACACAGCACAGGTAGAGGCAAGACTTTCTGCCCACACTGCCCTGGAGAGGAGGGTGCCCCTGATTCTGTCACATTCCAAGCACCCACAGGCATTACCCCCAGTGGGTCTCTGTACCAACACTGTGACCAGGAAGTGATAATCCCCACTTGACCAGTAAGGAAGTGAGGAAGTGGAGCCACGTGAGAGAGTTTCACAGCGTAAGGGACAGAGCAGGATTCGAACCCAGGTTTCCTGGAATGAAAAGTCTTTTGCTCACTATGAGCTGCCACTTGAAAGGAAGCCACAATGAGCCCAAGGTAAGGTCTCAGATGGCCTGTTGGTGGCCCTTCGCCGGAAGCTCAGCTCACTGCTACATCCAGACATTGAATGATACCAGGCGGGAGCTGATGCCAGGGACAGCGTGACTCACCATGGGAGGATCAAGGAGGAACCTTCTGAAGCCTGAGGCCCAGGGAGACCTTCCAGGCTCAGTGTCTGGGCTCAGAGGCAGCTGGCCTTTGATCCAGGCCCCAGACATAAGCTGCCTCTGATGTGCAGACGATGTCTTGTGAAGCCAGAGCTCATCAGGGACAGATCAGCACTCTGCAGCCTCATTACTGATCTGACCTATTTTCCACTTCCCGTCCCCGGGAGCTAAGGTGGCTGCTACAGAAACAGCACAGACGGAGGTGACAGAGGCAGCTCCAGGGACACTGTTTTCCACCGAAAGGGGAAAAAGCTTATGGACCCTTCGGGGCAAACAGGCCCATCTCTTTCTCCTACCACTGCAAGCCCTTCTCCTCTCCCAGCCATGGGACCCAACAGTGCCTCTCTCCCGAGGTTGTAAGGGTGCACATCCCGGCACGGAAAGCCTTCTGTGTGTTGGCTCTCACGGCCTGTGTCTGTTCATACCATTTACTAGTGTTTCCACTGACGGGCTGTGGGATGTAACGGGTGCAGCTGTATTGTCTGTGGTGCCACATAGGTGCATTAATTCATGTATTCAGCAAGTGCATTTACTGAGCGCCTGTCTTGAGCTGGGCACTGAGGGTGGAGACGAGGCAGAGCAGGGACTGTCTGGGAGGCAGAGTTTAGCTCAAATCAGGAAATGATTTACCTGCAGTCACACCCACCCAGTGGGACACCTTGGACAGGGCTGGCTTTGCTGGTGCTGGAGTTTGGGGGATGTTTATATGGATAAAGTGCCTACTGTGCACCAGGCCTAGGCACTTCCACCAAAGCACCTTAATGAGGCTTCATAGCCTGGGAGCATCAACCCGACTCACAGATGGGACAGGAGGGAGTGGGGAAGGGGAGGGACTTGTTCCAGACCTGGGCAGACGCAAGGTAGCCACTCAGAATCCCCCAGGGGCACCCTGAAATGCCAGTTTCAGGGCTCCTTACCCATTTCAAGACAGGATCTCTGGGCTGAGACCTGGGAATGTGCATTCTGAAGTTCCCCAGGGAACTTGAGGTACCGCGTGAGACACCCACACCCTGGCGGGGCGATGGGAAGGGAGACTCTTTGACCTGGTGTAGGTTTTCTGTGAGGGAGGAAAGGCAGCTCTGAATCTGGAGGACAGGCTGCCTTCTCCTTGAAGGAGCTCCCTGGTGGGAGCCTATGACCGCAGCCTCGAGCCTGGGCCCAGACCCCGAGCTGCAGTAGCCACAAAGGTGCAGCTTCATCTTGGACAGCAAGGGTGCCTGGCCCGTGCTCTGCACTTGGCACCCGTCCCCTCAGTTCAGTCTCACCTCAGCGAGGGGGATCATTCTCCACATCTCCCCAGGAGCAAACTGAGCCCCAGAGCTGCAGTCACATGACCACAGCCACAGGGCACACCAGGGACAGAGCCCACTCACTCCAGGGCTTTGGATGGCAGAGTCTGTGGTCTCTCCAAGGTGCCTGAGAGACTATTAGCTGTCAGGAGCCCCTCGGTCACCTCTGCTTGGCCTTCCCAGCACCACCCCACCCCACCCAGCCAGGCCATAGGAGAGGCAGGCTCCGAGCAAGCCCTGCATGGAGGGTGTGCTGGGTGTGCCCCGCTGCAAAGTGTGCCCAACTGTCCCCTCTTACTGGGCAGTTTCTTTGACTGGTCACAGAGGCCACTAAGCAGATTAAGGTGCTCATTGCTGGGGGCCTGTGGGCTCCCTGGGGAGGGGCCTGTCTTCCTGGCTGCTTGCTACCAAAGGTGCGGAGCCCTTGGCACTGGGTTTCTGGGCTGCAGTGTAAACAACCATGCGCACAGTCACCCTCTGGACTCATTGCTTCTGCTGATGTGACCTGGAGGCATGGACTGGCCCTGCGGTGCTGATGGACCTACTGTGTGCTGAGCTGATTTCTCTTATCCACGGAGTCTCTCTCCTTTCCACACCTGCGTGCTCATCTCCCCTCTGGAGTCGGTTACTCTTTTCCATCCCCTTGAAGTCAGAGTTCTTTCTGGATTATTTGGCTTGGAGACATTCACAACCTGATTCAGGGACAAAAACCTGGCATTTGGAACTAGAAACTGAAGAGAGTGGGGACTAGAAGGGATGTCCTTGGGGTGCTCCTGCTCAGCCCCCGCCCACCCTCAACAGCCAAGTCTGAGCTGCCACACCTGGTGTGCAAATCCTCTGCACAGCTGGGGGCCGGGGCCAGAGTCAGTGCCCGGGACCTTCCCAGACATTTCAGGGTTCAGGAGCTGCAGAAGGCCGTTGCCACCCCCTCCAGAGTCTTTGGTGGGGGAAGTTTAAAGGGACTGATTCTGCCGCCTGGTATCCCCCCAGGTCACAGGGATGAAACAAGCTCTCTTTGATGCACTTGTGCCCCACTGCAGACTGGACCCCCTTCCTCAGCACACAGCACACCAAAGCCCAAACAGCCTTCAAACTCACCTTATCTGGTTTACAGGGCCCATTTTACAGATGAGGACACTAAGGCACAGAAAGTTTCACCAGACGGCAGCAAAGAGGGACTCGAAATAGCAGAAACTTCTGAGACAACAGGCCTAGTTTCTAATTCCAGTCACATCTCAAATGTCGTAGCCAATCTTGCACCTCAGAGTCTCCATTTAGCAGCTGTAAAATGTTCAGCCTCCCTCCCTGCATTCCACACCCAGCCCCGGGCCCTGCACACCTCTGTCTGCCTTAGTTCCTTTGCCTATAGAGTGAGTGTGTAAAACGGATCCCTGTGAAGTTCAAGTTAGAAAATCCATGTAAAGCACCCAGCACATAGTAGGTGCTCCCAAACAGTAGCTCAAACAGGATCAAGCCTTTCCTAACCTGAATCCCTAGACGTTGCTTCCCAGGAAGCAAAGCAGCCCCCCTTCCTATGTCATCACACCTGAGGCCAACCGAGCCCCAGAGGCTGAACCCCCAAGCCCTCAGGCAGCTCTGAAGAAGAGGTGGGTGCAGGCTCCTACACGGAAGCCCCATCCCACTCCACTGTCTCCCCTATTAATTACATTCACATTGGGAACAGGTGGGGCAGTTGAGCCTTTCCCCATTTTCACAGAGTCTAGTCCAGGAAATAAGCATGTAATTAAAAAGGAGAAATGTAAAACAACACGCTCACTGGGACTTTAGACCTCCCGGTCTTCTCTCCTTGTAAATTAATTAGTGAACTGCAACTGTGAAGACAAACCCCTTGTTGAAACCCGGTAGCCAATTCACTGTGGGGCCAAGAGACTCCCACTGTAGTTACAAGATCTGAGAAAGGAAAGGAAAAAAGTACTAATGAGTTCAGTCCTGTTTATCTACACAGAAAGAAAAATATCAAAATATCGGTTTTTTTAAAACAATTTGCTGGCTGTCAATAGACTCTGTCTACCCCGGGGAGACCCTGGTTTTTATTCTTTCTGGAATTTGTTTCTAACCCTCTGTGAATCAAACCTAGAGCAGAGAGAGATGTGGAAATTATGTGGAGAGGATGGACTTCATGAGGACCTGGAGGAGACATGGGAAGAGCTGGGATGAGTTCTTGGCAGGAGCTTGGGTTGTAAGATGCCAAGACACTGGCCCTGCCTTGCTGGGGGCTTGGCGACAGGCCCCTTTCAGAATCAGGCCCTCACAGGGGAACATGATCTGCAGGATGGCAGGTGTGTGAGGATGGTTGTTCCAGAAGATTCCATATAAGTCAGGCTCCCTAGAAGCAGAGTCTGAGATGGGGATGTGTGGGAATGTGTGGGACTGTGGAGGGCACAGGCTCAGGAGAAGGGGAGTCAGGGAAGCAGTGGAGGGCGGGGAGAAGCCAGGCCAGGACGTGGGCTCAGTGCACCCACTGGGAGCTCTGGAGCCTCGTGTGTGGCACCACATGGCTGTCCTTCCTTGACAGTGAGATGGGTCTTTTGCACCCTGTGTCAACCAGTCATCAGTTGCGGTTGCTCCCAGTGGCAGTGCCAGCCAATCAACTCCCTCGGCTGAGGACAGTTATCCAGGCAGGGCACATCTCTGAGCCATTGGCAGCTGACACTCCACAGCTGGAAGATGGGTGCACGGAGCCAGCAGGAATCTAGGCAGTACTCAAATGCTAGCATTCCAGTCTGTGACTCTGTCGCCGACGCCCACCTCTCCGGGATCTGGGCTCAGCCTTAGTAACACCTCTCTTCATTTTCCTTGGGGAACCACCGCTCAGCCCTGACAGGCCCTGGGGGTCCTGCAGAAATCATCAGAATCTGGGCAAGTTAGGGAAATCATCCTACCCCAGATCCAGGGATGAGCTAAGTCCCATGACTGGCCAATCAGAATCTCACATCCTCCTGGACACAGTGATCAGCTTAAGGAAGAGCCAATCAGAGAGCTGGCAGGCATGAGGCCATCTGGGTGGAGAGCAGAGCCAAGAGTGGCCTGGACATGTTGCTGAGCCCAGCACACCCCCAGGACCTCTAGTCACGGGACCCCATCAACCCCTTTCTGCTTAAGCCAGTCAGCATGAGGTTTCTGTCCTTTCCAACCCAGGGCTCTAACTCAGCCCCATTCTGACCCACCATGCCCACGGCCCAGTTCCCTGGGCCACTTCTCATGCCAACTGCATCTTGCATTCTCCTTTGTGCCATGGGGCTCCTCAGGCAGGGAATCCCCCACCTTCCCATCTGCCCTCATGAAGGACTGAGTCCTGGGTGTACCCGTGTACCCCCCTTTGTGGCTTTCATGGAAAATCCTGACCTGTCTGTGCCTCCGTATCTTTGTCTTAAAATGTTATAATAATGGTCCCAGCCTCAGAGGG
>NW_022437002.1:2420719-2496749 GCF_009761245.1 Sapajus apella
GTCTGAGGACAAGAAGGATGGAGCTGTGTGACTTTGGGCAAGTACCATGGGCAAGTCTGGGAATGCCCATGTCATGATCCCACCATAACCCCTTGGGGCTTATGGCAAAGGTCACTTGTCAAGTCCCCCCTGTGACGTGGCATCATGCCCGAACTTCACCCTCATGAAGGCATCTCTTCCTGGTGGCAGCCTCTGAGTGTGGGTAATTACTCTTTCATATCGGGATTCAGACGCCCAGGGAGGTGGCAGACCTATAGGCACATGGCAGTACCTGCTAGAGCTGAGAACCTCTGTGGGATCCCCTTTCCTGCAATAGTGTGTGCACCTGTGAGAGGTCAGCCCTTATGTGGTCGATAGATGGAGGAAGCCCAGGGGTCCCCAGGAAGCCCCTCAGGAAGGAAGCATGTTGTCCTGGTGCCTTGAGAGTTCCTGACTCCGTCACCCCTTTCCCAGGTCCCTCTGTGCCTCAGTTTCCTTAGCTGCATACTGGGGATCACCCTGCCTGTCTTGCAGGCTGACTGTGAGGGTTCCATGGGACCACCTTGATGCAGTTTGTGAACAGAGTGAACATGCTAAACCCTAGGCCAGCGTGAAGGGCGTCCAGATGCTCGGCTGCTCCACCCACTTGGATGGGGTCCTCCTCCCTGAGTAGTGGTCACAAGTGCTGGCTCTATACTCAGAGCCTGGGTTCAGAGCTGGCTCTGCTGAGTCACATCAGACAGATCTTGTCATCACCCTGAGCCTTGATGTCCCCTCCACCACCAGGGCAGCCCCTTAGGTCCTTGAACCATTTCTGCTTGTCAGAAGGATGTCCTGACCTCCGACCAAATCCACAATAGGACACAGGTCCCGCTCTGGGGTCCACTGTGCACATGTGTGCTTGTGTGCACGGGGGCAGGGCTGACCCATTCAGACATTCGCAGCTCCTCCCAGAGCACAGATGACTCTCAGGTCCCCACAGGCCCCTTCCCCAGCCGGGCAGCCCCAGCTCTGCAGACCCAACCCTTGCTGGGTGCCTCCTCTGGGCCAAGCCCTGGGCTCAGTTCTGGACAAAGAATCCTCATGACAGCCCTGAAGATAGGAGCTCTTCTCACTCCCACTTTACTGATGAGGAAACTGAGGCTCAGAAAGGCCGAGGGACTTGCGGGAGGTCACAGAATGTGCCAGAGCTGGGACACAACCCAGGCCCCTGCTGACCCCGCAGCCTGCCGATGCTACTCTGTCTTCTGTCTCTGTCTTCTCCTCTGCAAACCTTCCAGAACATTCCTCCTGCACCTGTGCTGGTTTTCCCTCCCTTGAAAAGCAGGCCCAGATGGCGTTGGGCCAGCCCCGAGGACGGCGGGTCTCTCACCTCCTCCTCCCTGGGCGGCTCCTTACCTTACTCTTTCCCGACATAAGCTTTTCCAGCAACTCAACACCCAGCGACTCCGCTGAGCCCCGGGCTCGGCTCCTGCAGGGGCTGCGGACAGGCCGCCCTCCCTCCCCACTGCTTGTGCAGTTAGTTTTCAAAGCCAGATGCAGAACTTTCCAAAGTGTCTGTATTAAATTCCATCTGCTGAATCTCACACTGAGGTCAGCTGGATGTCATCGGCGTTAGTGTCCTTCCCGGGTTCCGGCGTCTGTGGGTCTGTGGATCGGGTCGGTTTGTTTCTGTAGCTCTTCTTCCAGGTCAGCGGAGAGTCCCGGGCTAGGAACAGAGCTGTGGCACCACCGGAGACCGCCCTGTAGGCCAGCATCCGCTCACTGACGGGGTCTCTCTGGGCTCCTTGTTCAGCCAGCCCGGCTGACTGTCCTCTGTCCGTGGTCGTGCTTATCTTCCCTGTGGCTTTTGTGTCTGGCCTGTCCCTCCCGCTCCCTCTGTCCCTTCCCCTTCTCTCTCTCTCTCCTTGTTATTGTCCCTTTCTCATTTCTCCTCCCTCCTCCTTCTCTGTCTCCCCCAACACCTCCCCTGCGCAAGGTCACAGGCACAGAGGCTGCTCCTCACCTGCCCCTAAAGGGGGCTTTGGCTCCAGCCTGAGCCACAGTGAAGGTGATGCCCAGAGCCTGGCAGGGGCACAGGGGTAGGAAGGAGTGCTGCTACATGATCCAAGGGGATCAGAACAGCCTCACCATTTACTGAGAAGCTACTGTGTGAGAGGCGGGGATCCATTGGCTGAGAGGAAGCCATCTGTAGTCATACGCACCTGGGCTGGCCTCTCAAATCCCCTTTTTAACTGTGTGGCCTGGAGCAAGTCAGCCTCTCTGTGTGTCTGCTCCCTTATCTGTGAATTGGAGTAAATGCCACAGTCTGCTGTGAAGACTGAACAAGATCATGTATGTAAATCCTTTGATGTAATTCCTGGCCAGAAAACAACAGGGGAAAGCTCAGAGTCAACCTCAGCTGACATTACTTGTATTGCAGGACCCTGTGCTGGGAGCTTTTCATTTATTACTTCATTAAATCTCTTTCTAGTGTGATGTAATTTTCCATACATATTTAATACAATGCAATCTACATTACACACCTGTCTATCCATCTACCTATCCACATCTCTAGATAGCATCAACACACAGCAAACACCAGTGAACTGCATTCTAAGGACTAGAACATCACCAAGAGGAAACAGAAGCCCCTCAGGTCCCTGTAACAATGTCATTCCCCACAAGCTACTGCAGGTAGCCACTGTCCTGCAATTTACATTTTGCATTTCTTTTGGGGTTCTCACTGTGATGCCCAGGCTGGAGTGCAATGGCACGATCTCAGCTCACTGCAACCTCCACCTCCCAGGTTCAAGCAATTCTCCTGCATCAGCCCCCCGAGTAGCTGAGTCTACAGATGCACGCTATCAAGCCCAGCTAATTTTTGTATTTTTAGAGATGGGGTTTCACCATATTGGGTAGGCTGGTCTCAAACTTCTGATCTCAAGTGATCCACGTGCCTTGGCCTCCCGAAGTGCTGGGATTATAGGCATGAGCCACCACGCCCGGCCTACGCTTTGTATTTCTATGCTTTTGAAAGAAAATATAGACTACTTTTATGACTTTGGGTTGGAAAAGATGTACTTAGCAAAATACATAAAGTGCCAAGCATAAAGGAAATGATTGATAAATTTGATTCAATTTAGACAGAGTTTCTGTTCCTCCAGTGTCACTATAAATAAACTAGAATGATAAGCCACAATGTGGGAGCAGATATTACAACACATAACCAATAAATGATTCTATCCTGAACATATTTGTAAAACTTCCCAAAAAGACAAAGAAACCCATAATAATTCTAATAGAAAATTACATAATGGACATGAGCAGACATTTCAAGAAGGCTGAATGGCTAATGATTATTTGAAAATATTTGCAACCTCATTAGTAATCAGAGAAATGCAAATTATAGAACACTGAGAATTCCCATTTTACACCTGCCAGTTGGACAAAAATGAATTTAAGGTCTAGGCGGATACACAATAGAAACTCTCCCATGCTGCTGCTCGGAGCGAAAATAATACAGGCTCTTTGAAAACCAATTTGGCACTACCTTGTAAAGTCGAACACGCAAATACCTTATACTTCAGTGGCTGTACTTCTGGAGTTTACCCCAGAGAATCTCCTGTACATGGGCGTCAGGAGACTTGTACCAGAATGTTCACAGCAGCTTCATTTGTAATAACAAAAACCTAGAAACAACCCAATCAATATATTTGAGTGAGTGAATCTCTCGAGTCCTTTCCAACTTCTAGATGGATGTGTCTGATGCCTCAAACTGGGCTTCACAGCCAGTGACAGGCACTGAGTCAGCCACCCCCGTCCCCTGGGCAATCAGTGGGGCTCCTTGCAGATGTAATGACTTCAAACAGACCCCAGCTCACCCCTCACTGACAAATTCAGGGCCTTATAAGAATTGGGACCTCCGGGGTCCTGAGTCAACAGGACCCACGTGACTGGGGTCAGGCATTGGAGGCTTCAAGGACCCCCGGAGTGGGCAGGGTTATCCCAGGGCTTCTCCACCTGACAGGCCCACCCACCAGGGTCAGGGAGCCCCAGCTCAGAGACTCAGGACTCAGAGAGTCTCCTTTCCAGACCCCCAGTGTGCAGACGGGCACACTGAGTCCAGGGAGGGGGCCGAGAGAGAAGGCACAGCTTCCTAAGCTTAGTTCAGAGATCTTCCCAGTACCCCATGCCACCCCTCCAGGATCCCCAACCCCTCAGCAGACCAGATGCCCCCAGGCAAGTACATGGTACATGGGTGCATGCATGCAGGTACACACACACACACAGACACACACATGGACACACACAGACACACACAACACACACATGGACACACATAACACACACATGGACACACACACAGACACACACAACACACATGAACACAACACACACAGCACAACACACACATGGACACACACACACAGACAACACACAACACATACATGGACACACACACACAAAACACACACACACACTCTCATGCATCCTTCTAGGCTGAGTTACAGTGACTGATGGGCCTTTCTCATCCCTCTACCTCCCCTCCTCCTCTCTCTTCAGTGGCTGGGACTGCTCACTCCTCCCTCTCCCACATCCAGCTCATATCAGGGAGCCCCATGGAAAGAGTAGTTGGAGTTCCTTCTCTTTGCAGAAGCCTCATGAGTCCTGCACGTGTCCCTCTAAAGAGCTTTTGTCTGGCAGCCAGGCCAATAGACTCTCTTCTCTGCTTATATGCCCAGCAAAGGAGGCAGAGGCCCCTGAGCTGGGAGCAGGAAAGAGGCTTCTAAATGGCTCCTGACTTTCAGACCACAGCCAGGATGGGGCGAGGGACCAGGTCAGGGTCCCAGGCCAGGTCCTGGAGCAGGCCACACCTCAGGCTACAAGTGGCCCTGGCTCCAGACATCAGATCTCAATTCCAGGCCAAAGTCCCCTAAACTACTCATCCTACCCCAAGTTCTGCTGGGCCTAATCTGGGAGACAGCCTTGCCTGAACCCCACAACCCAGAACCCACTCAGGCCAAGAGTACTGAGGCCCGGGGGGTGGGGCACCAGCTCTGATGCCACTGGAGGAAGATCACCCCATAAGCCTGAGGCCTGGTCCCAGGTAAGACAGAGAAAACTCCCCTTGCCCCCGCCCAACAGGGAAGGCCCAACCCCACAGCCCAGCCGAGTCCCCAGGCCTTCCCAGATGCACTTTCCCAGGCAGTGGGCATCATCCTGAGACATGAGAGAGCCACAGGGCTGCCTCTCACCCCACCAAGGCCCTGGGTCGCGTTCAGCTCTTTCTGGGGCAGCACTAGAGGCTCGGGCTTTGGTGTCAGGCAGAATGGGCCCCAACAGCTACGAGACCCTGGGTGAGTTGGATGCCCTTTGCAGGCCTCACTTTCTCCTCTGTAAAATGGGGACAGTCCTGTTAGCATAAGACAAGGTAATGATTAAATGTCTTACGCAGTGCCAGGCATGCTGAAAGGGCTCAGCTTACAAACACAGGGCAGAGACAGTGACAGAGGCGACACAGTCCTGCTTTCCAGCCCAGCGCATTCACAGCCCTGGCCTCCTCGTTGGGTGGAGAGGGAGGAGGAACAGACTGGCTGGTAGGGACCTGGGTCACGGGTCACTCCTGGCTCTGTCACAGACTTGCAGTCTGACCTTGAACTAGACAATTCTTATTTCTGGGCCTCAATTTCTTCATAGAAAGGCTGGCTTCATGACGTATTCATTCTGTTTGCACACTGGCTAACCCTCTGTGCCTCAGTTTCCCCATTGGCCAGAGGATACAACCCATTCTAAACTATCTCATGAGCCCACATCACTTAACCTGAAGTAAGGCTCTATTCAACACTCTGAGCCCACTGGTCAGGCCACACTTGACCCCTTCCCCCATCTGGCTGGCTTCTTAGCCTTCCCTGGAAGCTTAATAATGGTTGACATAGACCCAGCAGCAGCAGTGGGGCGGGTGTGGTGCAGATGTGCCCATGTGGGAGACCACTGAGTCCTGAAGATGCTGGGATGAGTCCTGGGCCTCGTGCTGGAAGGAGTAGGACTACATCCTCCCTACAGGCAGCGGGATGGAAGCCACGGCCTCTACCAAGACTCTCTGTGGCTCAGGAAAGCTGAACAGAGGCAGGAACACGGTGAGGGTGACCTGGCACCACTGGGCCTGGCTGGCACAACCCCTGTATCACTGAGTCAACAAGCTCAGATGTCTCTTCTGGTCTGGAAATCATCTCTATCCCACCACTGCAGAGTTTGATGTCTGGGAATAAACCCAAGGCATGCCTGTCTGCTCGTCAGCAAATGCAGGAGCCCAGAGCTGCCACCCGTCAGTCGGGAAGATGAGAACCTTTCCCCTGTTGACCTTCCAGCTCCTTCCTTTGACGCCATCACTTCCCGCCAGCCGTGAGAACATTTCCGGCATGCTTCTCTTGAGAGAGGTCCACTTAGGCTGTGGGGGAGTGGCTGCTGAAGGGCCAGTTACAATCCCTGCTGCCCAGGAAATGTCATTCCCCCAGGAGGAAAGACACCCATGGCGTGTTGCTAGCAGTAACTCAACTGGGGAGCGAGGGAGCTCTCAGATTTCAGATGACAGGTTCTTGGAGAAAGAGCAAGCACTTTGGATGCCAGACCTGGGTTGGAAAGAAAATCCCCACAGGCTGGAGCCTGAGCCAGGCTCACAGGATGGGATTTCAATGTAAATGTGAATTTAGCATGCAGTGCAAGGCTCTGAGCTGAGATGAGAAAAACAAGTCAAGGCGTAGGTGGGGGGGGGAGCCAGGCCTTGAGAGGGGAGCTCGGTGTGGACCCACAGAGCTGTGTACTTCATAGCACCTGTCCTTTTGCTGCTCTCCCCAACCCCAGGTCAGCCCTTCCCAGGCCAGGCTTTTCCCATGAGATGGAAGGTCTTCAAATCTAACTAGCTTAACAACAACAACAACTATGGTAAAAATGGTGATCTGATAAAAAATTACCCTCACATCTGAATGTTTATGGAATGCTTACTCTGAACTATGTACTCACATAATCTCTATCTTCATGACTTTCAAGGTTGATATTATTAAGACCATTTTACAAAAGAGGAAACTGAGGCTCAAGGAAGTGACATTACACAGAACTAGTAAGTGGCAGAGCTGAGATTTGAGTTTTAGTCTATCTAACTCCAAAGCCAACACTCCTTTGTGCACATCTTGCTCTTCCTTTTAGACCATGTTAATGGAGGTATGGAGTCTAGAAAAAGGGAGATGAGAGTCCTGTTCAACTGGGGGCCTCAGAACCTACGTGCAGTTCTGAGAAACACATCTAGAGGGTTATTGATAGGCTGAACTTTGTCTAAAAGCCAGCCTCTGACCTGAGAAGGGCATAAGAATCTGGTCATATCAGTTAATTAATTCAACAGTTTCATTAACATTCTGTTATGTTCTTGGAGGCTCTTCTAGGTCATGGAGATAGAAGGGAAAAGAAAATTGACAATGTCCCTGCTGTCATAGGGTTCACATTCCAGTAGAGCAGACAGATAATAAGCAAGTGAGTATATACCAGGCAGTGATGTGGCCTATGAGGGAAAAGGGTGACTAGAAAGGAACCAGAGATGAGAGGCTGCTCCAGAGAGGGTGGCCAGGGCAGGCTTCTTTGAGAAGGTGGCATTGCAGCAGGGAACTGAATAAAGTGAGAGTCAAGTTTGCCAGCAGCTGTCAAGAGAATGTTCCAGTCGCAGAGAACAGCAACTGTGAAGGCCCTGAGGTAGGGAATGAGATAGTGATGACGGCGATGGTAATGATGGTGATTGTGGTGATGATGATGATAGTGATGATGGTGATGATGATGGTGATGATGATGATGGTGATGATGATGGTGATGGTGATGGTGATGAGGATGGTGATGGTGATGGTGATGATGATGGTGATGGTGATGATGATGATGATGATAATGGTCAAAATGGTCACGGTGATGATAATGATGGTGATGATGATGGTGATAGTGATGATAGTGATGATGGTGATGATGATGGTGATGGTGATGAGGATGGTGATGGTGATGAGGATGGTGATGGTGATGGTGATGGTGATGATGATGGTGATGGTGATGGTGATGATAATGATGATGGTGATGGTGATAGTGATGGTGATAGTGATGATGGTGATGATGATGGTGGCGATGATGGTGATGAGGATGGTGCTGGTGGTGGTGCACTTGAGGAAGAGAGGAGAGGCCAGTGTTTCTGAAGCAAAGTGAGGTGGGAGGAGGGAAGAGGGAAAGGAGAGGGGATGTGAGGGGATGGCAGAAGAAAGGTTATTAGAGAATTAGGCCATAGTGGAGTTCGGATTTTATTTTTTATTGTCAAGGAGACTCATTGCAGAGTTTTAAGCATGAGAGTGGCATCGCCTGATTTATATCCTAAATAGATCACTTTGGCTTCCGGGTGAGGATCACTTTGGCTTCTGGAGGCAAGGGTGAAAGCAGGAAGACCAGGGAGGAAGGATTGCAGAAGTTCTTGTGGACCACAGAGGGGCCAGAGGAGAGTGTGAGAGGTGGTCACTCACCCAAGGAGTTACTGAAGGAACAGGTGTTTATCCTAAACAAGAAGACTTGAAAATGATCATGAAAGCCATCTCCAAACATTGGAAGGCTGTCACATGGACCAGAGGTCAGAACCAAGACTAATGAGTAAAACCACAAGAATGCTAACTTCTCCTTGAAAAGATAATTTTTAATGCTCTGGCAACGCTGGCTCAAGATGGAGCATGCTTCCTGGTGCAGGCAATGATCTCCCTAACCACTGGAGATGCATAAACACAGGTCAGCTCCCAGAGCTATGAGATGCAGTGAACACAGATTAACATTTATGATCAGATAGATCTGGAATCGAATCTTCCCTTGTCTGCTGATTATCTGTACTGCCTCCAGCCACTCACTTTTCTGAGCTTTGTTTTCCCCATCCCTAAATTCCTACTTTAGATTGTTGCCAAAACATTTAGCCTTCAGGCACAAAATAGGTGTTCAGTTAATGCCAGTGATGATAATGACGACGGTGATGGTAATGAGGGTGTTGATGATGATAAGGTTGGCGATGATAATGATGGTGGTGGTGACGGTGGTGATAGTGAACCCACCAATCAATCCCTGACTAATCAGGCATGAAGACAAAGGCTTCAAAGGCGTGCACTTAGGATCCCGGGTGAGAGGTCCAGGAGTCCAATGATGAATCCGGTCCTATATGAGTCAAAACACCATAACTGTTAAAGAAAAAGTTATTCAATTATACTTGTTAAAGCACGGTAAGACACAGCTTATTCAGGACCATTGCAATGGGTATAGGGTCCCCTGCACTGGGATCTTGCAGTGTGGGAGATAGTTTGGGCTGAACTCCAAACACAGCATGGGCAAGTGGAAATTTATAGCCAAGGATCAGTGGGTGAAAAAATACTAAAAAGAAAGATCAAGGGTAGTGGAGATTCTGGAACAACTGGCATGACTAGATTCTTGCTGAAGACAGGCTAGGGTGATCAGACATCATCTGGAGGATGGTGGAGGATGGGGAACCTGATCAGAGATCAAGGGTAATCAGATATTAAGGGTGGAGAGTTTTTGCTAAACTTGCTGAGTTAGCAGGTTTCTTTGCTGAAACTGGATTTTTACAAGAAAGTGCACAGGTGGGTCTCAGAGAAGGTTCAGAAGCCTAACTAAAAAGTAAATAATCTTTGTCAGCTCCCCGTCCTATTAACAGATGAGAAACAGCCCAGAAACAGAGCACAATTTTCTTAAAGTCACAAGCAAAGCTCATGTTTCCTGGTTTCTAGTTTAACTCTCTACTTTGCTGTAATATATCTATATATTCTATGTTCTAGGAAGTAATCAGCATCAACCTTTGTGGCCCCCTTCCTGCCACACTAGGCTGATATCCATCTACAGGCACATAGCCAGATAACTTGCTCCATCTCGGCCTGTTAAGTATTATTTTGTGTTATTTCTCTTTAGAAGCTCCTCTGCTCAGTTCATCTTGCCCTAGCCCCACCATCGTTTGCTTTAATAGAAGTTACTATTTTCTTAATTTGGTTGAGATTTCTGTGTATTAACTAGAATTCTGTCTTATCTCTGCCATCCTTGACTGTCCTCCAGTGTACCTTTTGGGAACTGCATTCAGCCGCTAGTAACAGGGATCTGAAAACTAACGGCTTAAACAAATACAAAACTGTGATTTTCCCTCTCGTTTAAAGAATCACAGACCTAGAAAGCCCACATATCCTGTATTAGATCCACAGATTCTATTAATGTCTTGGTTCCTCCTTTGTTTTGCCTTACCAACCACAGTACCTGAGCTCACCCTAAAGACTGCCTACTGGTCATATGATGGCTGCTGGAGCTCCAGAGATTACTGCCACATTCCAAACAGGGAGAAAAAAAGGAAGGGAGATGATAAAAGGGCAGGAAGTTCTGCCAGCTTAACACTTCCATTCACGTTCCATTGGCCACTGCTATCTGAAATGGGCAGGACACCTGTTCACCACAACAGCATTGGTATTCTGCTCCTAAAGAAGAGAAGACAGGGTTCTCAATGACAACCTGTAGCCTGGATCCCAACCTGCGTCTAGGAGCCTGAAATGAAGACCTAGAGATCCTGAAATGAGAATTCTGGCCCCAGAGCTGAATCCAGGAAGACTGGATTGTAGGAAAAAGGCGTAGAGATCCTTTCCTACCTACTTTCACTTAAAAACAAATTTAACATAATACTTTAACCATAGATGTTTATTGTGAAAAATTCTAAACATAGAAAATAAAGAAAACCAAAATCCTTTGTAGTCCGCCATTCAGAGACAGCCTCTGCTGGTATTTCTGCATGCATCCTTCTGGCTTTTTTTCTATGGAAAATCAGAAATGGACTTTACAACCAGTTTTACATGCTGCTTTTAGTTCCTTTCTTTATTTTTATAAGCATTTCCCCGGGTTAATCACTTTTTGAAGGTTTTATATTTAGTGGCTAACAGTTCATCATGTAATTGTTCCATAATTGACATAAAAATCTCCTATTGTTAGGTATTTAGATGGTTTCCATCTAAATTTAACCATAATAAATGATGTTGGAATGACCGATCCTACACATATATCTTCATCTCCATCTGCAATTATTCCTTGGGATTCTCAGGTCAACAGGTATGGGCATTTTTAAGGCTTTGCCTGTATTTTGCCCAGTGGCTCTCCCAGGTGACTTCCACCTGGGAAACTTCCACCTGGGCCTGACTTTCACTCCTCCCATGGGGTCTCAGAGCACTTTGGGAGACCAAGACGGGTAGATCATGAGGTCAAGAGTTTGAGACCAGTCTGGCCAACATAGTGAAACCCCGTCTCTACTAAAAATACAAAATATTAGCCGGGTGTGGTGGTGTGCGCCTGTAATCCCAGCTACTCAGGAGGCTAAGGCAGGAGAATCCTGTGAACCCGGGAGGGGAGATGGAGGTTGCAGTGAGCCGAGATGGCACCATTGCACTCCAGTCCGGGCGACAGTGCTAGACACTGTCTCAAAAAAAAACAAAAACAAAAAAGAAAACCTCTTCAAACGGGTTTCTGAGGCCTCCCTCCCACTCACTCAGGCCTGCGCCTCCTCCCCTTGGCTCCCTTGGGAAAAACAATAACAAAGTTTATACTCTGAAATATCTAATCATGTATTTATCTCTAAGTACTTTAAAAAGTCAATGTAATTACTCTAGTCCCATTAAGTTTAATTTGCAGCAAATTATGCATTTAGCGTGAAGTTGGGGGTGCGTTGCTGGATGAAGCGGTAGGGTTTGGCTATTTGAAACGGGCGCTGGCGACAGCAGCGCAGGCTGGTGACCCTGCAGCGGGTCCTTGCAGAGGAGGGGGAGGCTCTTCCCAGGCGGGCGCCCCGAGCCGAGGCCCCTCTGCGTTCACTGGCGCGTGACCACTTCCCTCGGCCTGTTCCTCTCCTGCGCTCCGCCTGGGGCCGCTCTCCAGGGGCCTGCGGCCGCTCTCCAGGGTCCTGGGGCGAGACCAGCCCCGGCAGGGCAGCGCGGGGAGCCAGGGGTCCCACGCCCAGGAGCGCCCCTCACCGCGAGGGACGGGCGAGGGCGGATGAATGCCCGGTTCCCCTCGAGGGCCAGAGTCAGCAACCCCCACACCGCCCCAGAGGTGGCCCCGGGACCGAGCGGCAGCCCCGCCCTGTGGTTCAGCTGCTTCCAGCCCCGCTGCGCCCTCCCTATTCTACCTCCTGGGTTCGCCTCCCAAATCAGCCGCCAGCGCCTCGGAGGGACCCCGCCCAGACAGCAGGGATCAGCCGCGGCGGGAGTACCGGGGAGGGGTCGAGAGACGCTGGGAGGGGGAAGCGGACTCCGACGCACAGAGGTACGGGAGAGAGGGCAGAGCCACCCAGGACGGCGAGCAAGTGAGGGTGCTCTCTTCCTCTCATCTATATATACATATATGTACAAAAATCGTGTGTGCATACATCTAACCAACACCCTGCTAAGACACAACACATGTCCATTACCCCCAATGTCTCTTAGGCTCAATTTCTGGCAATTCTCCCACCCACAGCCCCTTTCTGTTACAATAGATTAGTTTTCCCGTTCCAGAATGTCATATAAATAGAATTCCATGGTAGGTATCTAGGATCTCTTGCTCAACATCATGTTTGAGATGTACCTGTTTGTGTTTATTAATCTACTCTCACTTATTGCTGAGTGTTAGTCCGTTATGTAGATATACCACAATTTGTTTATCCATTAACTTGTTGATGGATGAGTGAGTTAATACCAGTTTAAAGCTATTGTGAATAAAATTGCTGTTAAAATACTCGAATAGTTGATTTATGGACCAAAGCTTTTATCAACTTTGGGTACTTAAAAGTAGAATTTTTACATCAGAGTGTGGATTCATATTTGATACTGTGACAAGCTGCCAAGTTGTTTTCAAAAGTGACTGTCACTTTACATTAGTTGCAGAAATAGGGCTTTCGTTTGCTCCATACACCTCACCAATACTTGGCACTAACCATCTTTTTAATTTTACCCATGATGCAGATACCTGAGGAGTAATGTTGAGCAGATTTTCACATGCTATGTATCTCTTCTAGTGTGCAGTGTATGCTGAAATCTTTTGCCCATTTTTATTGAGTTTTTCTTTTCATGATTGATTTGTAGGAGTTCTTTATATATTCTGGGTACAAGTCCTTTGTCAGATAGATGTATTATGACTATTTTTCCCATAGTTTACATTTTCTTTTTTAAAAATTTTTCAATTATACAATACATTATTATTAATTATAGGTACTAGGTTCTTTAATGATGCCATGTGAAAAGCAGAAAGCTTTTACGTTGGTAAGTCCAAATTAGTATTGTTTATGGTTTTTTCTTTCATGGTGATCATGGTTAGTGCTTTATATGAGTGTCTTAAGAAATCTTGGTCTAATTCCAAATTATGAAGATACATATTCAATATTTTTCTCTTATACTGCCTTTAGTTTTTATGTTTAGGTCTGTTTTATCTCAAATTCATTTCTATATAAGGTGTGAGGTAAGGGTCTACGTTTATAATCTTTCCATGTGGATATTCAGTTGTTACAGCACTGTTAGTTGAAAAGACATTCCTTTCCCCCATTGAAATATGTTAGCCTTAGACAACAGATATTTGTGGGTCTACTTGGGCCTCTTTATTCTTTTTCATTTGTCCATTTGTCTCTTCTTACTTTGTCTTATCATACCTGCATAGTATTGAAGTCGGGTATTACATGTCCTCCAAGTCATTTTTATTTTTTTTATTTATTTTAGAGATGGAGTTTAACTCTTGTTGCTTAGCCTGGAGTTCAGTGGCATGATCTCAGCTCGCTACAATTTCCACCTCCCGGGTTCAAGAGATTCTTCTGCCTCAGCCTCCCAAGTAGCTGAGATTACAGGTACCCGCCACCATGTCCAGCTAATTTTTTGTATTTTTAGTAGAGACAGGTTTCATCATGTTGTCCAGGATGGTCTCAAACTTCTGACCTAGGTGATCCACCCGCATTGGGCTCCCAAAGCGCTGGGATTACAAGTTTGAGCCACCACACCAGGCCTGTCCTCCAAGTTATTAACGAATGTTTTAGCTAGTGTAGTTTTATTGCATTTATGTATAATTTTAGAACCAGCTTGGTGATTTCTAACAAAAAGAAAATTCCTTCTTGGGTTTTTGTGTGCATGTGTGTCAAATTTATAGATCAATTTGGGTAGGACTGGCATGTTAATACTATTGAATCTTTTAATCCATAAACACAATATGTCTATTTATTTAAATATTCCTTAATCTTCCTGTGAAATATTTGTAGTACTCATAATGCAGGTCAGGCACATCCGAAAAATCTGGAAATATCTTGTTTTTGATGCTATTGGAAAATTGTATCTTTTAAATATTTTCAAATAAGCATTTGTTGGACCAGGTGCAGTGGCTCACAGCTGTAATCCCAGCACGTTGGGAGGACGAGTCAGGCGGATCACTTGAGGTCAGGAGTTCGAGACCACCCTGGCCAACATGGTGAAACCTCATCTCTACTAAAAGTACAAAAATTAGCTGCATGTGGGAGCATGCACCTGTAATCCTAGCTACTGAGGAGGCTAAGGCAGGAGAATCACTTGAACCTAGGAGGTGGAGGTTGCAGTGACCTGAGATCATGCCACCACTGCACTCCAGCCTGGTCAACAGAACCAAACTCCATCTCAAAAAAAAAAAAAAAAAAAAAAAAAAAAAAAAAATTCTATAGAGCAGAAGTCAGCAAGCTTTTTCTGTAAAGGACCAGAGAGTAAGTATTTTAAGCTTTGCAGTCCATAGGCCCTCAGTCACAACTACTTAATTCCGCCATTGTAACATGGAAGTGGCCATAGACAGGATGTAAATAAGTGACCTTTGGCTGTGTTCCAATAAAGGTTTATTTACAAACTGAGGAGAGCAAAGATGGCCTTCGAGCAGACCACCCGGCAGCAAAACTTCTTATCTGAGAAATTCAGAAGTAATTAGACTTCCTTATTATCTAATGCAGCATCTAGTATCAGGCTTCCTTCTCCAAAATATATAAGTAATTAGAATTTCTATACATCTCTGGAATGCATGCCTTTTGAAACCCATTGTGCAAACTTTGCTAATGTCAAGGCACCAAAATGTCTGCAAATATAATCATTTATTTATCCTGCTCTAAGGTTCATAAATACCCCTAAGGAAACATCCACTGGGTGTGCTCAGTCTTCTCTTGCTGGGGCGCTCTACTGCACTCTTCTGCACTGTTCTTTCTATCTCATAAAACTTCCCTTTTCATACCTATACTGTTGTCAGTACATTATTCGACAACCCATGAGCCAGCCGCTCTCCACTGCTGGGGCTCTGACACCTCACCTGGCACAAACACTAAAATTTGACTTCTGCACAATTTTACATGTCACAAAATATTATTATTTTTTTAATTGTTTTCAAATATTTAACAGTTTTAAAAAAGCATTCTTAGCTCACAGGCCATACAAAAACAGATAGTGAGCCAGACATGGCTCACAGGTTGTAGCTCACCAACCTCTGGCATAGGGAAATCAATTGATTTACATTCTATGACTCATACAGACAACTTGTTAAATTTGTTTATAATTTCATCTTGAAATTGGTTAAATCTAAGTGCTTTTTTTATAGCTTCATTAAAACTTGCTATAAAACACTTGTGTCATCTATGAACAATTAGAGTTTTAATTCATCCTTTCCAAACCTCAAGTTTTTCTTTCTTTTATTTGCCTTATTGAACTAATTAGAGCCTTCAGCACAACCTTGAATAGAAGTGATGGTAATATTCATCTTGACCTGTTACCAGTAAAGGGAATGCATTCAGACTTTTACTGCTATACCTCATATTAGCTGTAGATTTTGCATAGGGGCTATTTTTTTCCTTTTAGAGGGGGTTCCGCTCTTGTTGCCCAGCCTGGAATCCAATGGCATGATCTCGGCTTACCACCTCCCGGGTTAAAGCTATTCTCCTGCCTCAGCCTCCCGAGTAGCTGGGAATACAGGCATGTGCCACTATGCCTGGCTAATTTTGTATTTTTTAGTAGAGATGGGTTTTCTCCATGTTGGCCAGGCTGGTCTTGAACTCCTGACCTCGGGTGATCCACCTACCTTGGCCTCCTATAGTACTAGGATTACAGGTGTGAGTCACTGTGCCTGGCCAAGGGCCCTTTTTAAGGGTAAGGAAATTCCTTTTTATTTCTAGTTTGCTCAGAGTTTTTGTCATGAATGACTGTTGAATTTTGTAGGTGCTTTCTCAGCATCTACTGAGATGATCATATGGCTTTTATCCTTTGCTCCACTAACGTGGCAAATTACATATGATTAATTTTCTTTTTTTAAGTTTTATTTTTGGTTCAGGGTACATGTGAAGGTTTGTTATACAGGTAAACTCGTGTCATGGGAGTTTGTTGTACAGATTATTTCATCACTCAGGTAATAAGTCCAGGACCCATTAGCTACCTTTTCTTCTCCTCTCCCCCTTCCCACCTTCCACCCTGAAGTAGATCCCAGGGTCTGTTGTTCCCTTCTTTATGTTCATAAGTTCTCATCATTTAACTCCCACTTACAAGTGATAATGTGTGGTATTTGGTTTTCTGTTCCTGCATTCGTTTGCTAAGGAGAACAGCCTCCTGTTCCATTCACACTCTCACAAAATATCTGATCTCATTCTTGGTTATGGCTGCATAGTATTCTGTGGTGTATATGTAACACACTTTCTTTATCCAGTCTGTCACTGATGGGCATTTAGGTTAATTATATGTCTTTGCTATTGTGATAGTGCTGCAATGAACAGTCAAGGGTATGTGTCTTTATGGTAGAGTGATTTATAATCCTCTAAGTATATACCCAGTAATGGGATTGCTGAGTGAAATGATATTTCTGCTCTTAGCTCTCTGAGGAATCACCATACTGCTTCCCACAATGGTTGAACTAATTTACACCCCCATCAACAGGGTATAACTATTCCTTTTTTTCCATAACCTCTTCAGCATCTGTTATTTTTTGACTTTTTAATAATAGACATTCTGACTGACATGAGATGGTATCTCATTGTGGTTTTGATTTGCATTTCTCTCATGATCAGTGATATTGAGCTTTTTTTTTGCATATGCTTCTTGGCCATATGTATGTCTTCTTTTGAAGTGTCTGTTCATCTGTTCATATCCTTTGCCCAATTTTTAGTTGGATTATTTGTTTTTCTATTGTAGATTTAAGTTCCTTACAGACACTGGATATTAGACCTTTGTCACATGCATAGTTTGCAAATATTTTTCTCCCATTCTTTAGGTTGTCTGTTTACTCTGTTGGTAGTTTTTTGTTATTTTTGTCTTGTTTTGTTGCTGTGCAGAAGCTCTTTAGTTTAAATAGATCCTACATGTCAATTTTTGCTTTTGTTGCAATTGCTTTTGGTGTTTTTGTCATTAAATATTTGCCCATTTTTATGTTCTGGATGGTATTGTCTAGGTTATCTTCCAGGGATTTTATAATTTAGCATTTTACATTTAAATTTTTAATCCATCCTGAGTTGATTTTTGTGTGTGGTGTGAGGAAGGATTCCAGTTTTAATCTTCTGCACATGGCTAACCAGTTATCCCAGCACCATTTATTGAATAGGGAGCCTTTTCCCCATTGCTTGTTTTTGTCAGCTTTGCGGAAGATCAGATGGCTGTGAGTGTGTGGCCTTATTTTTGGGCTCCCTATTCTGTTTCATTGGTCTCTGTGCTCGTTTTTTTTTTTTGTTTGTTTGTTTGTTTGTTTGTTTGTTTTTACTAGTACCATGCTGTTTTGGTTACTGTCGCCTTGTAGTATGGTTTGAAGTTGGATAATGTGACGCCTCCAGCTTTGTTCTTTTTGCCTAGGCTAGTCAGGCTCATTTTTGGTTCCATATACATTTTAAAATAGTTTTTTTCCAGTTCTGTGAAGAATGCCATTGGTAGTTTGATAGGAATAGCATTGAAACTGTAAATTATTTTGGACGATATGGCCTTTTTAACAATATTGATTCTTTTTATCCATGAGTATGAAATGTTTTTCCATTTGTTTGTGTTTTCTCTGATTTCCTTGAACAGTGTTTGTAATTCTGATTGTAGAGATCTTTTACCTCCCTGGTTAGCTGTATTCCTAGGTATTTTATTCTTTTTTTGTCAATTATGAATGAGTTTGCCTTTCTGATTTGGCTCTCAGCTTAACTGTTGTTGGTGTATAGGAATGTTATGATTTTACATTGATTTTGTATCCTGAAACTTTGTTGAAGTTGTTTATCAGCTGAAGGAGCTTTTAGATCAAGACTACAGGATTTTCTAGGTAGAGAATAATGTCGTCTGAAAACAGAGATAGTTTGACTTCCCTTTTACTATTTGAGTGGACTTTATTTCTTTCTCTTGCCTGATTGCTCTGGCTAGGACTTTCAATACTGTGTTGAATAGGAGTGGTGAGAGAGAGCATCCTTGTCTGCTGATTTTCAAGGAGAATGATTCCAGCTTTTACCCACTCAATATAATGTTGGTTGTGAGTTTGCTGGTTGACTTTCAAATGTTAATAACCTTGAATTCCTGATCATTTTTGCTTGGGTGTGATATATTTCCAAATTGTATGTTTTAACAATTTTTACTGGTTTTTCCATCCGTGTGCTTAAGTTAATTTTCTTTCTTCTAATGTCCTTATCACTGTTTGATGTCAGAGCTACACAGGCCTCAAAATACATTTTGAAATGCCCCCGTTATTATTATCAAAAAGAATTTGTGGAAAATTTATATTATTTATTTCATAAATATTGGACAGAATTTGCCACCTGGACCCAGAGCTGCCTTTGCAGAAAAAGTTTTTAATTATAAATTCAATTTAAATATTAGATATAGGGTTACTCAGAACTTCTATTTCCTCTTCTGTTCATTTTGGTACATATTTTAAGAAATTTATTGAATTTGCCTGAGTTATTGAATTTATTGGCAAAAAGTTGTTCATAATATTCCCTTATTATCATCTCACTGTCAATGCAATCTGTAATGATGTCTCTTCTACCATTCTTGGTATTGGTAATTTATGTTTTCTTTCATTTTTTTTTATGTTGTCTTAGTCAGCTCGGGCTGCCATACCAAAGTACCACAGACTGGGTAACTTAAACAGCAGAAATTTATTTCTCCTAGTTCTGGAGACTAGGATGTACAACATCAAGGTGCCAGCTATTTTGGTTTCTTGTGAGGGCTCCGTTCCTGATTTGAAGATGACCACCTTCTAGCTGCATCCTCACATGATGGAGAAATAGAGAAAAGGGGTTAAGGAACACGGAAAGAGCACATGCATGTTTTCCAATGTCTCTTTCAATAAAGAGGCCCCTTCCACTAATCCTATCAAATCAGGGTTTCACCCATATTGACCTCATTTAAGTTAGTTATCCTCTTTGTAGGTCCTATGTCCAAATATATTCACACCAGGGGTTGTGACTTCAACATATGAATGTGGAGTGAGGGGACACAATTTCATTTATAGTGTGTCTGTTTAATAAATTGGCCCTTTTGATACATTCCTCTTTGTCTTTTATAAGGTCTTTGTCTTGAAGTCTACTTTCTCTGCTATCATTGTAACCATACCAGCTTTCTTATGCTTATTATATATATTTTCATCTTTTTTGTTCTCAGTCTGTCTGTGTCTTTATATTTGAAGTGCATATTTTGTAAACATGACATACTTGGGTATTTTAAACTAAGATTTCCAGCTTATTTCAAGTGTTATATCTATGTTCACTTCATTACCTATTTGTTTTCTACTTGCCCCATTTGTTCTTTGTCGTTCCTTCTTTCCTGTCTTCTTTTTGGATAAATTGAGTGTGTATTAGGATTCGAATTTAGCTATTTTACCCATTTTTTACTTATATTTCTTTGTGTTTTTGTTCCAATGCTTACATGTTTTTTTCCCGTTGTGCTCACTGAGGTCTTGCTTACACATGCCAGTTCAGTGGTCAATATGCATTCTTAACTTGTCTCAGTTTAACTTAAATTAACATTATACCAGTTTATTTATAAAAAGACCTCATAAGAATGCAATTTTATTTACATTCATTCTATTTGTATTATTGTCATGTATTTTATTTATGCTTACGTTGTAAATCTGTAATACATTATTTATTCTGTAAGTCATTCATTAACATTTGCAGAATTGAAAAATATATTTTTTATATTTACCATTTCCAGTGTTTATCCTTGTTTTCTTTAGATCTGAAATTTCATCCTATGTTATTTGTCTTTAAACTGAAGAATTTCCTTTAGGATATTTTGCAGTGTGCATCTTCTGACACATTTTCTCACCTTTCATTTCTCTAAAAATGTTTTTAGTTTGCCTTACTTTAAAATAATTTTTGCTGAATCAAAAGATACTAAAGCTGTTTATCTTGAGACCTCCATTTCTCTGATATAAAATCGCCCTTCATTACTATTCTTGCTCCCCTGAATTAATAGGTTTCCTGTCCTCCCCTGTGACTGCTCCTGATTTTTTTTAGTCTTTAGATTGCAGCAGTTTACTATGATGCATCTAGATGTGATTTTCTCTAGATCTGATTTCCTTTAGAATTATCCTACTTGGGAGTCATTGAGCTTCCTGAATCTATGAATTTCTGTCTTTTATCAACTTTTGATGTTATTTCTCTAATATTTTCTCAAATGTCTGCTCTTCTCTTTCATTCTTTCTCTCCTCTCACAAGTCACTGAGACTTTATTTGTTGGGGTTTTATATCTGGAGGATATCTAATGACCTGTATTCAAGTTCACTGATCATTTCTTATGTTTTGTCCAATCTATTGCTGGTCTCATTTGATACATTTATTTTTACTTTTTTACTAATAGTTTATTTTTATAGCAGTTTTAGATATGTAGAAAAATTGAACAGATAGTACAGAGTTTGTCTATTATCTACTATCACACACCGTTTTCCCCACATTAACATCTTACATTAACGTAGATTTGTCACAATTAATGAACTAATATTGATACACAGCAATTAACGGAAGTCCATAGTTTATTCAGGTCTCTTTAGTTTTTACCTAATGTTCTTTTTCTTTCCAGGATCCCAGTCAGAATACCACATTGCATTTAGCTGTTCTGTCTCCTTAGGCACCTCTTGACTGTAACAGTTTCTCAGGCTTTCCTTGGTTTTGATCCCCTTGACAGTTTTGGGGACTATTGGCCAAGTATCTAGCTGGATGGCTTTCTTGGAACTTGTCTGATGTTTTTGTCATCATTAGACTGGAGGATAGGTTTGAGGGAAGAAGGTCACAGATGTAAAGTTCCACTCAGTTCATATAAAGTCTACAAACTATTAACATGATTGAGGACTATTGATGTTGACCTTCATCCCCTGGCTGAAGTCATGTTTGTCAGGTTTCTCCACTGCAAAGTTACTCTATTTCCTCCTCCTTTCCATGCCTTCCTCTCCAGAAAAAAATTCACTATGAGTAGTCCATATTTAAGAAGTGAGGAGTTGTGCTCCATCCTTGAGGGGAAGAGTATCTACATAAATATTTGAAATTCTTCTTTACAGGAAATTTGCCTCTTCTTCACAATTTAATAATTTATTCAATCACTTATTTATATCAGTAGGGACTCATAGATATTTATTTTATTTTGGTGGTTATAATCCAATATGACTATTTTGTTGCTCAAATTGTTCAAGTTTTGGCCATCTTTTGCTGTAGGCTAGCATATTTATTATAGTTATTTCAAAGTCCTTGTCTGCTAATTTCAACATCTTGGTCATCTGTGGCTCTTTTTCCTTGGCTGATTTTTCTCTTGACTGTAGGTCACATTTTCCTGTTTCTTCACATTTCTAGTCATTTTTTATTGTATATTGGATGTTTTGATGATATTTTCCAGAGAATTGGTTTTATTATCTTCCTAAAGAGTAACAACAGTTGTTTTGGCCAGTGGTTACATTATTATTAGATAAGCTTTAAACTTTAGATTCCTGGCTTTATGCTTTGTTTGGTGGAAGGCTCTATTTCAGGTTTTTTCCCGATCTAAAAATGAATCCCTCTATTATAAGATGTAATCTTTACTTCTAATGTGTGGCCATTCTGGAGATTTATTACCATGACATCACACTTTGCAGAACTCTGAATTCAAATTCTGTCTCCCTGCATTGGGTGGATTCTGAAATCCCTGCTCAGCAATTCCGTCTTTCTAGCTTTTGTTTTCCCTTTGGTTTCTTTAAAGTCTTGCCTGTGCATGTCAGTTCAAGAGGTACCCAAGGATCTGAAGGGAGTTTATATACAGAACTTGCAGATGTCTCTTTGTGGCCCCGCCTTCCTGGAATTGTCCTTAATCTCCAGCCATTTAGCAGTACCATACTCTGTCCTCTGACTCTTCAAATCACTCAGAATGCAGGTTTCTTCATAAACAGTAGAGGGACTCACCCTCAGAGGAAAAAATAACTCAGATAGCTCTCACCCAGTGTGGCTCTCTTCTTTCCAGGGCAATAGCCCCTACATTTCTGCTGAGTGTGTGTTGCTCTCCACTTTCTTCGAAAAGCAGTCTTTTAAATATTTTAAAAATATTTTGTCTAGAGTTTATAATTGGTCCAATGCAAACTACTCTGGCAGTATCAACACTCATAAGCTATTTATTTATTTATTTATATTTGTTTATTTTAGAAACAAAGTCTTGTTTTGTTACCCAGGCTAGAGTGCAGTGGTGCAATCTGGGCTCAAGTGATCTTTTCCCTCGTCCTCCTTAGTAGCTAGGACAATAGCCACACACCACCTTGTCTGTCTGTCTGTCTGTCTTTCCTTCTTTCTTTCTTTTCTTTTGGTGAGGTTTTCCTGTGTTTCCCATGGTGGTCTCAAATTCCTGGCCTCAAGTGATCCTTCCCACCTCAGCCCTTCAAACTGCTGGGATCATAGGCATGAGTCACTGCACTCAACATGCTTCATATGCAGTTTTGACAGTCACCTTAAATCTATCTTAATTAAGGCAAGGTGAAAGTAGAATCAATGTGGTGGTATAAGCCAGGAGGCTGCCTGAACAGTTGCTCTCCTTCTCTAAGCCTCCATTTACTGTAGAAGGGCTAATAATTCTCCCTTTATTGGCTAGTGGTGAAAGCTAAGGAACCTGGCATGCAGCGGGTGCTCCCTGAATGATGCACCACCAGGACTCCCTTCTGTTTCCACTCAGTAGAGCTACCCAGGTGCCATGGCCTGCAATCAAGTCCCGCAGCAAAAATGCATCTCTCTCCTGTCTGTCTCTTCTAGCAGTGTCTGGCTGTTAAGAGCTTCTGGCCTATTTCATCCCAAGGCCCACTTGTAGGTGCATTTACAAAGCTGTTAGTTCTATAAGGGTAGGGATCTTGTCTTTCTCAGCTCTGTAGGTCCAGCTCCTTGAAAAGAAAAATAGCAATAATAAGCATTCATCCATCCATTCATTTATCTAATACTCTTGAGCACCTGCTATATTCCGGGCACTGTCCTAAGTGCTGGAATTCAGCACTGAACAAGAGAGACAATATCACTATTCTTACTGACATATTTGGTGGAGGAGGAGGACAATATACTAATATGTCAAAGACATAGTATGCAAAGATGCTAATAAGAGCAATTTAGGATGAAAAGCAGGGGAGGGGAAGACAGGAGGCAAAAATGACGACAGCGTACTATTAAATAATGAAGTCAGGAAAGCTTGACATTGTGATTAAAGACTGAAACAAGATAAATGAATGAACCATGCAGATATTTGGGGGACAAACATTCTAGCCAGAGGGAACTGTCCATGCCAAGGTCCTGTGGTGGGAGCATGCCTGGCCTGTGTGAGGAACAGTGAGAAGAACAGTGGGGCGGAGCTTTGTGACTAATTTTAAAGCCCTCTCTCTCTTTCTCCTGCCCCACATTTAGGAACTGGATAGAAGAGGAGGAACCAGCAGACAGAGCAGAGGCCAGTGAGGTTGGAGGAAAACAGAAACAGCAGGTTGCTCCAGAAGGCAAGGGGGAAAGAGTAATCATATGTGTGCCAGATAAGGATTGAGACGCCTCTGTTGGATTTAGCAATGAGGAGGTCATCGGTGGCCGTAGCAAGGGCCATTTTGGTGAACAGATGGGGATGCCAACCTGATAGGGTTAATTCAAGAGAGGAGAAGGAGGAGAGCAGTTGGGATGAGTGAGCAATCTTAGGCAACACTTTGAGGGGTTTTGCTCAGGAGAGGAACCGAGAAATGGGGTAGGACTTGGAAGGGAAAGGAGTCAAGAGGTTTACTTCTCTCTTTTGTTGTTGTTGAGACGGAGTCTCACTCTGTTGCCCAGGCTGGAGTGCAGTGGTGCGATCTCGGCTCACTGCAACTCCACCTCCTGGGTTCAAGCGATTCTCCTGCCTCAGCCTCCCAAGCAGCTGGGACTACAGGTGTGCCCCACTGCACCAGGCTAATTTTTGTATTTTTAGTAGAGACAGTGTTTCACCATCTTGGCCAGGCTGATCTTGAACTCCTGACCTCAAATAATCCACCCAACTCGGCTTCCCAAAGTGCTGGGATTACAGGCCTGAGCCACCACTCTTGGCCACTTCTCTTTTAAATGGGAAAAATATTTACGTGCTGTTTGTCTGCTGATGGGAGTGATTGAATAAAAGGGAAAAATTTGAGAATGCAGGAGAGAGAGAAGCAATATTCTTAAGTAGGCCCTGTGTCTTTGCCTCTTCTTGTCACCGCACACCAATTTTTAATAGGGGAGTGACCCTTCTCCACCCACTTCAGTTCAAATGGCCCAAGTGAGGCTGCCTGAGTCCCTGGTTCCAGGAGTGAGCATTTGACCAGGCCTGATCAATAACAGCACCGCAGTCCCAGGCCAGTGGCCCAAGCTGCCCCACTCTAAGCTAATGAGCAACAGCCCTAGGAATTTTGCTAGAGCACTTAGGAACAGGAGGCTCTTTCTACTGGTGTGCCTGAGCTGACAGAGTGTGGACTCAGCTGTGCCTGCACTGAGAGCCTGCCCCAGCACAGAGCCTACCATGGAGCAGGCTAATGCCTGTGCAGTGCAACTGGCTTCCTGGAGCCTGGCTGCCCTCCTCCCGGACTGGTCTTTCCCCACTCCGTCATTCTCTTTTAGTTCCTCCGTAGTCCTCATCACTACTTGTCTTATTACTTAATTTGTTTATTCATTTATTATCTCCCCCATAGAAACCTTTGTCTATCTTTTCCACTGCTGTATCCCCAGGATCTCCTTCTGCCATAGAGTAGGGCTTCAGGTAAATATTAGTTGACTGATTGAGCCAATCTGTAAGAATGTACTACAGCTGCATATTCATCTTGAACCATACCTCACTTATCCAGGCACCTGGCAGCTTCAGCTATCTGGAATGTGACACAAAAACCCAGAAATCCCTGGAGTTACCAAAATGCAAGTCACACGGGCCATGCCTACAAGCACAAGCTTTTTGTTTTTGTAAAATGCAGGTGCTCCCTCACTCAGAGATGAGAGGCTCCTACTGCAGGGGTGCCTCTTATATGCCCAGTGATTTGGTTGTCCAATCAGAGCAGGTTAGTGGCAGGGTGCTAGGGGAGGTGGGGCCTGCTAGAAGGAAGTGCATGAACACCAGTGAGAAGGGACGTCTGGGGCCCAGAGGACTAGAAAACACCAGAAAGCAGCTGAGAGAACTCCAGGAGAAGGCGGGCTGCAGGCTGGGCTCCAGAGCTCTGGGGATACTCTGGGGCTAGAAGACATAGGGGTGAGAGTGAGAATCAGCAGGCACAGAGCAAAGCTTAAATTATGCTCCACAGTGCCCTTTCCAGAAACAGGAATGCAAGGTGAATTTTATCTTCTGTTTTTTTGTTGTTGTTTTTTGTTTTTTGTTTTTTGTTTTTGAGACGGAGTTTCACTCATGTTACCCAGGCTGGAGTGCAATGGCGCGATCTCCGCTCACCGCAACCTCCGCCTCCTGGGTTCAGGCAATTCTCCTGCCTCAGCCTCCTGAGTAGCTGGGATTACAGGCACGCACCACCATGCCCAGCTAATTTTTTGTATTTTTAGTAGAGACGGGGTTTCACCATGTTGACCAGTATGGTCTTGATCTCTTGACCTCGTGATCCACCCGCCTCGGCCTCCCAAAGTGCTGGGATTACAGGCTTGAGCCACCGCGCCCGGCCTTATCTTCCATTTTTAAGGAGATTGATTCAATGCAGAGGAACAAGCAGAAGAAATAAAAATCACCTGTCATCTTAGAGATGCCTCCATGAGGAGCAGGTGATACAGCAGGTATTGGTTCTGCTCTTCCATTCCAATGTCATTAAATGTGCTTCACAAACGTGACTCTTATTGGCTATATAATATTCCATCATACAGACATAAAATATTTCCCTACTGGACAATTTGCTTCCAAACACTGGCTGTTAACCATAATACTGCAGTGAGATTCTTGTACATAATGATGGAGGCTCAGACCTGTCTCCTGAGAGTAGAACTGCTAGGTCAAAAGTATGGGCATTCTAGGATGTTTTATACCAGCAGTGAAATTTATCCACTCTCAAGCTGGGTATCAGCACATTTTAGAAGCTAAATTAATCAGAGCGTGGTGGATAAAGAAATAAAGCTCATTGTAGAAAAACCCCTGTGTAACCTCTCATCCTTGGATAGTAACTGACTGGTATCTGCTGGGTACAGTCATGTGTGTTCATGTGTGTGTGCATGTGTGTGCAAGTGTATGTATTCAGGCACCCACATTTCACTGGTACTATCCAACTACTCTGTGAGCTGTTTGTGGTAGGTATTGTCACCCCGTTGTACAGATCAAGAAGCTGGGGCCCAGAGGGCATGAATAGCAAAAGGAGCATGAGCAGACACACCTGGGTTTGAATCCCAACTCTGCTGCCCTTGAGCCTCGTCGTCTCACAAATGAGGTGAAGATAGAGACACCTGCCTTCCAGGAGAGGGTGGAGTGAGAGCGCAGATCGGAAGTGCCTGGTACAAACTGGACACAGAAGGTGCTCAAGCAGTCATATCTGTGGTCGTTGCCAAGGCCACAGAGGCAGGATGAAACTCATGTCTCCCAACCACAAGCTAAGTGCATATTCTTGGCACCACCTGCCTTTGAGCCAAATGCAAAAACTGAGAAGAACGGACTTTGACAGTCTCTGCATGGGGTTGTCATTGCTGCATACCCAGAGGCCTGCTGTGAATCCAAAGGGACAAGGGGCCAGCATCTGAGCCAACCTTATAAATAACATAGCCCACAGAAGTGAGCGGCTGTCAGCTTGTGGCCCACTGAGACTGGGAGATCTTTCTCATGTTGAGCTAAATCCCAGCCTGCATGCCAGCTGAATCCCAGCCAGTTTGGTATATGGGAACCCACTCTCACCTCCCAAATCTTGGACCATGCGGACAGGTAAAACTTGCTGATGGAAAGGGTAAGAGGATCCCTCCTCCACCCAGCTCTCTGGGAAAGCTAATCTAGCTGCCAGGCCAGGCCATTCCGGATAATGGATGCCTCTTTTTAATGCTCTCTGGGAGATGGGTCCTGCCTTAATCTGCTGCAGTGCCATTAAGAGAGAAAACATTTTCTCCGTGGGGCTCCCAATGGCCTTCAGAAACTGCAAGTTAAACACTAACCAGGAAGGGCTGCGCAAGCCTTAACCCTCCCGTGCCCGGCACAGGCCAAGGCCTCAGCCAGACGCTCTGCACATCGTTGGCCTGGGCTCCCAGGGACCCTGGGTCCTGTTTCCAGGCTCTTCTCGGCCTAGGGAGCAAGCGAATGTGAGGAAAGAGGGATGACTGAGGGCAGAGACGAGCCCTTGAGGCTCTCGGTCCAGGTGTTTGGAGGTGCCCCACCACCCACCCCAGAGCTGGTTAGAAAGCAGAGCACTTGGAGGCCCGGGTTGGGGCTAGTGACTTTGGGCCACTCTCTCAACCTCTCTATTTGCCGGATTCCTACAGAGTGGGAGCTGGATGGGCTCCATCCCTCCAGGTAGAGGATGGTGGTCTTCTCCAAGAGATGCGGCATGTCCTCAACCCCCCAGTTCTCTGCACCAAAGCCTGGTCCCAGCTCAAAGCACAGGTGATCAGGTGGGGAGGCCACCTGTGGGCCAGAGGGGACCAGGTGACCTGAATGACCGGCAGGGGGCAGGAGCCCCTGGTACCCAGCATCCCTGGGTGCCCAGCACTGTGTTGGGGCTCCACACACACAAAATGCCTGTGCCAGCCCCATGACCACCCTGTGGGGAAGGGATGATGTCCCCCCAACTTCATAGCTGACAGCACGGAGGCTCCGAGCAGCAGACGGACCTGTCCTGGTCGAACCCAGATCTGCCCCATTCCACATCCAAACTCTTCCCATCAGCCATGGGCAGAGAGCGCAGGAGAGGGTGTGGCCTCACGTTGGCCCCTCTCCTTTTTTGCACAGGCTGTCTGTCTCCCCTCCTCGCCTGTTTTCCCCTCCTCTTTTCAATTCCTGCCCAATCCAAGGCAAGCCTCCTCCCGGAAGTCCTCCCTGAGGCCTGACAGCCAAACCCCAAGGGTGCTACCCAGCGAGGCCTCTAGTTGCTCAATTTGCCAACACAGTTTTAGACTTTGCTGCCATGAGTGCAGCTGCAAACATGTGCTCATTTCATTCTTTCACCAGGCTCATCAGTATTTGCTGGTCACTGATTTGAAGCCAGGCGCTGTAGGGCTGCAGAGGGCACAGGAATAAACATGCACTGAACCCCTGCAGATGCCTTTCCTGTGCCCAGAGGAGCCCACATGTCACCCCAGGCAGGCTCCTTGCCCCATTTGGCAGATGACAAAGCTGAGGCCCAGAGAAGGGGAGGAAGCTGCTCCCCTTCAACACCAGGGGCTGGGATTCAACACCAGGCCAGTCCCCAAATCCACACCCACCCCACCCCACATTCCCCGCCCCACAACCTTTTAAGCTCCTCACCGCTGGGGCTGGACTGGCCCTTTGCCCTGGCACCTCTGGTCATGCAGGTGGGCTCTGCAGCCACAGTCACACAGGGAGGGGAGGGACAGAGCACAGCCAGCAGGGTCCTATGTCATGCTTCAGTGACATGCCCATCACCTCTGTTCATGCTCAACCCAGCCTCCAGGCTGTGCCTCCACCTGGGGGCTCAAAGGGAGAAAGCAACAGAACATAAATTAATGCATCTTCAGCTCTGGCTCCAGACGATTTTTCTCTTGCCTTCCTGGGCTGATGCCTCATCAGCTCCATCCTCAGAGAAATACGAAAGGACCTAGAGGGTGGAGGCTGGTCCTAGACTTGGGGGACCTGGTCTGGCTCTGGGACTGGTGCAGGTTGATGAACCCCATTCCTTGAAGCTGGTGGTGACATGACTCAGCCTGAAAGGTGGTGTCCATGTATGTGTGCATATGCATGTGAGGTCAGCAAAGCCCTCTCTGCTCTGCCAGGACCTGGACCCGGGCCCTGGGGCTACGCTGGGGCTAAGCTGGGGCTGCTGCATGAGTCCCCAGTTTGCTAATGGAGGGGAGGCCTCACTTGATAATGAGCATCCCCTGGGCCGCCACCTCCCAGACTATTTTTTCTGACTCAGTTTCAATTTGAAATAAGGAGAGAGAGGCCAAGAGAGAGAAAAATTCCAAGCTGTCACCTTTGGTAAATTCTCAAGCAAAGGAATCTAAGTCTCACTTGTTACAGATAGGGAAACTGAGGCTGTAAAAGGGAGCTCAATGTTTATGCAAACACTTGGTGGCAGAGCTGGGACCAGCATCGGGACTCAGCAGGGCTCCTGACTGGCAGTGCATCCAGGTGAGATGGTGTGTGAGACAGTCTAAGGACACACATGCGAAGGGCATGAGAACACATGCCTTAGTCTCAGAGTGTAAGTGTGAGAAACACTTGAAGGCAGTAGCGGTGGCTCTCCCCTACGGTCACCCCCGGATCCTGTGGGTGACTCCTAGCAGATCTTCTCTGTCCCCAGCCGTCCTTGCTGGACTCTGAGCTGATGTACCCCTCCAGGAAATTCTCAGCTGCTGGCCGGGAGCAGTAGGAATCCCAGTTGTTTCTATTTGGTCTTTATTGAATAAAAATGAAATTTCAACTCTTTGCGGGGAGGTAATTTTTCCTAATCACTCACACTGCTGCATGGATCCCCACAACTTGATTAAGTCTAACTAGATTAATTAGACAGAGAGTGATTTCTTTTCTCTGAGAAAATTAACCAAAGAGAAGGGAGGTCATTTGAGGCACAGTGACTCCCTATCCCCCCAAGCAAGTTCCCGAGGCCCAGGTTTGGGGTGCCGGGCTGCCTTGTCCCAAGGCCTCCCTCCAGCCTTCCCTCCCTCTGCTGCTTCCATCACTGGTTCCTTCTGTCACCGAGTCCCTGTCACCATCTGTCTCTGTCTCCTACTGTCCCTGACCCTCTCCTGCTTTTGACTTCTGTGGTCCTCCCCTCCCTGAGTGCGGGGGAGGGCGCCACCTGTGCCCTTGCATTAAGGAGACTGATGTTCTCCATGAGGGGAGGGGAAAGCCACAGCGTGAGGCGCTCAAGGTCACCTTCCTTTCTGAATGCTGGGCCTGGGCCTGTCCTCAGCTGCTGCCTCCCTGCAGCCCCTGCGGGGGGTCTCCCAGCCCTGCCTCCTTGCTGTCTCCCTCCATAGCCCCTGTCTACGCTGTTCTCACCCAGCTCAGGGCACCATCTTCTCTCTGCAGACAGCACACAGCCGCCCAGTCTTCTGGACCCAGGCCCTCCTGCTCCAGCTCATGAACAGGCCGCGCCCCCTCTCATCACCCTTCCACGGCCCCACTGCTCTGAGGGCTAAAATCCCAACCACTCAGCGTGGACTGCAGGGCCCTTCTGAAATGGCCATGTGGACCTCTGCAGCCCCATCTTTCCCACTCCCGCCCCACACTCACCCCGCAGAACCAGCTGTGTGCAGGCCTCTGTGTGTGCTGGGCCATCTTCCCGGAACCCCCTCTCCCAGGCCTGCCCGACACCAGCTTCCTGCACAGCCCTGCTCAATGGCCAGCAGCAGCCGTTGTGTACTGAGAGCTTGCTGTGTGCCAGGCACTGTGCTGCGGGCTTTACATGGCTATCCCAGTTAACACTCCCAGTAACCCTGCAGGGATAGCTATTATCCATCCCCATTTCACAGAAGAAAAACTGAGGTTCAGAGTTGAAGCATCTGGCCAAGGTTACTTGTCTGGGAAGTAAATGGTGGAGCTGGGATTTGAGCCAGGTCATTTGCATAAGGTCGCTTCTCTCCATCCCAGGTACCTCCCCTGGTTAGGGGCCCCTCCTCCACACTCCCGTGTTTCACCTCTGCAAGCATTTGCCTGACTGTTCTGAAACTGCCAGTTTCCCATCTCTCCATCGGGCCTGGGCTATGAGCTCCCCAGGGCTGCCTGGCTCTCACCCGTTTGAGTCCCAGAACCCAACATGGGACCCAGTACACAGTAGATGCTTGACCAGGGTCTGCTGACAGATGAGTAGGCGGCAGCCTTGCTGGCTGCTGGGCCCCTCCCTCCCACATCTATCCCTTCTACTACTCAATACCTCAGTAAGCAAAGCCTTTAAAACAAAAACAATTTTACAGTTCATTTGAGTTAATCACGGCTGCTCTTTCTGGAAACAATCTTCCCCAAATTGTCTGCAGAGAGGAGAGCAGCCTGCCTGGCAGCCCCCGCCCCACCCTCCATCACAGACCCTTGGAATCACAGGAGATTGTGGGAAGTGGGAGTTGTGGAGACCCCAAGAATTCAAGTCAGCTGTCAAGCTGCATGCTGGCTGTGATAGGCATTGGAGGACCACAGTATAAAGAAAGAGACGAACAGAGAATTGGGGGAAGATGGCAGACTAGGAAGAGCTCAGGATTGCAGCTCCCAGTGAAAGTGCAGAGGGTGAGTGGACTCCGCATTTTTATTGCCCACAGACCAGGAGATTCCCAGGCAGAAGAGCCCCCCGGGTCACCAGCACAGCTGTTTCGGCCGGCACGGCTACTTTGCCTATGCCCTGGCGCGGTGGTTCTCCGTACAAAAGACACTGGTCCAGGTGCCCTCTTAGCTGGCAATTGGAGCCCTGAGATGGCAGAGTCGCCCATTCATCTGAAATAGCGAGCCAGGCCAGGAGATTCCTAGGCAAAAAAAACCGCCAGGAATCTCAGCGCTGCTGTTTCAGCTGGCTCAGTGAGTCATGGCACGGGAGATCCCTGCGCCTTTTCAACAGGGAGAGAGTTGACCATTCAATAACAACAAAAAAAGACTCTGAGTCAGGGAGCCAGGTGGCCAGGCTTGACTGGGCCCACCACCGCCCCCCCCCACACACACACACAAACAGTAATTGAAAACACTCTGGGTTGAGAGTTTCACAGCAAGCACAGCTGAACCTGTGATGGTCCGGCTCTGTGGGGGAGGGGCATCCACCATTACCGAGACACTCCGACACTACGGAGGCAGTCTGACCATCGCTGAGGCAGCCCGCCATTGCTGAGGCAACCCGCCATTGTCGAGGCAACCTGTCACTACAGAGTGAGTCCGCCATAACAGAGGTGGGCCACCATTGCCAAGGCAGTTCTAACTACACCCATATAAACAGGACTGCAGGGAAGATCACACGGCAGCTGGGTGGAGCCCACAGCAGCTCAGCAAAGCCTCTGCAGGCAGACAGTGACTAGGCTCCCTCCTCGCTGGGTAAGGCAGCCCTGAAAGAAAAAAAAAAAAAGGCAGCAGCACAACGGAAACTCATAAATAAAGCCCTAACTCCCTGGGACAGAGCACCTGGGGGAAAAAAAAGGCGGGGAGTTTATGAGTTCTGCTGCAGCAGACCTAAACGTACCTGCCCAGCAACTCTGAATGAACAACGGAGCTCACAGCTCAGGATTTGAGCTCCAATAAAGGACAGACTGTCTCCTCAAGCAGCTCCCTGATGCCCGTATATCCAAAGAGTCACCTCATAAAGGAGAGAACAGACTGACATTTGGCGGGCATCCTCCTGGGACAAAGATAGCAGAAGAGGAAATTGGTAGCAACCCTTACTGTTCTGCAGCTGCTGCAGGTGATCCCCAGGCAAGCAGGGCCTGGAGTGGACCTCAGCAGTCCTACAGCAGAGGGGCCAGACTGTTAGAAGGAAAGCTAAGAAAAAGAAGTAACTTCAGCATCCACAAACTGGAAGTTCACTCAGAGACCCAATCTGAAAGTCAGTAACTACAAAGACAAAAGGTGGATAAACCCACAAAGATGAGAAGAAACCAGTGCAAAAAGGATGAAAACACCCAAAACCAGAACACCTCTCCTCCTAAAAGGGATCACAACTCCTCACCAGCAAGGGAACAAGGCTAGATGGAGAAGGAGTGTGATGAAATAACAGAATCAGACTTCAGAAGGTGGGTAATAAGAAACTACAGTGAGCTAAAAGAACATGTTCTAACCCAATGCGAAGAAACTAAGAACCTTGAAAAAAGATTTGATGAAATGCTAACAAGAATGGACAACATAGAGAGGAATATAAGTGAATTGATGGAGCTGAAAAACACAACACGAGAACTTCGCGAAGCATGCGCATGTTTCAACAGCTGAATTGACCAACTAGAAGAAAGGATATCAGAGGTCAAAGATCAACTCAATGAAATAAAATGAGAAGGCAAGAATAGAGAAAATAGGGTAAAAAGGAATGAACAAAGTCTCCAAGAAATGTGGGACTATGTGAAAAGACCTAACCTACGTTTGATAGGTGTACCTGAATGTGACGAAGAGAATGAATCCAAGCCGGAAAATACTCTTCAGGATATTATCCAGGAAAACTTCCCCATCCTAGGAAGGCAAGCCAATATTCAAGTCCAGGAAATACAGAGAACACCACAAAGATATTCCTCAAGAAGAGCAACCCCTAGGCACATAATTATCAGATTCACCAGGGTTGAAGTGAAGGAGAAAATGCTAGGGCAGCCAGAGAGAAAGGTTGGGTTACCCACAAAGGGAAGCCCATCAGACTCACAGCAGATCTCTCAGCAGAAACCCTACAAACCAGAAGAGAGTGGGGGCCAGTATTCAACATCCTTAAAGAAAAGAACTTTCAACCCAGAATCTCCTACCCGCCAAACTAAGCTTCATACGTGAAGGAAAAATAAAATCCTTTGCTAACAAGCAAGTACTCAGAGATTTCATCACCATCAGACCTGCTTTACAAGAGCTCCTGAAAGAGGTTCTACACATATAAAGGAACAACCAGTACCAGCCACTCCAAAAGCATACCAAATGGTAAAGAGCATCAACACAATCAAGAATCTGCATCAACTAACGAACAAAACAACCAGCTAGCATCAAAATGACAGTAGCACATTCACACATAACAATATTATCCCTAAATGTAAATGGACAAAATGCCCCAATCAAAAGACACAGACTGGCAAATTGGATAAAAAGCCAAAACCCATCAGTGTGCTGTATCCAGGAAACCCATCTCACATGCAAGGACACACAAAGGCTCAAAATAAAGGGATGGAGGAAGATCTACCAAGCAAATGGAGAGCAAAAAAAAGCAGGAGTTGCAATTCTCATCTCTGATAAATTAGACTTTAAAGCAACAAAGATCAAAAGAGACAAAGAAGGACATTACACAATGGTAAAAGGATCAATGCAACAAGAAGAGCTAACGGTCCTAAATATATACACACCCAATACAGGAGCACCCAGATACATAAGGCAAGTTCTTAATGACTTACAAAGAGACTTAGACTCCCACACAGTTATAGTGGGAGACTTTAACACCCCATTGTCAATATTAGACAGATCAACCAGACAGAAAATTAACAAGGATAACTCAGACCTGAAACAAGCAAACCTAATAGACATTTACAGAACTCTCCACCCCAAATCCACAGAATATACATTCTTCTCCGCAGCACATCACACCCACTCTAAAATTGACCACATAATTGGAAATAAATCACTCCTCAGCAAATGCAAAAGAATGGAAATCATAACAAACAGTCTCTCAGACCACAGTGCAATCAAGTTAGAACTCAGAATGCAGAAACTAACTCAGAACCGCACAGCTTCATGGAAACTGAACAACTGGCTCTTGAATGTTGACCGGATAAACAATGAAATGAAGGCAGAAATAAAGATGTTCTTTGAAACCAACGAGAACAAAGACACAACAAACCAGAATCTCTGGGACACATTTAAAGCAGTCTCTAGAGGAAAATATATAGCAATAAGTGCCCACATGAGAAGCAAAGAGAGATCTAAAATTGAAACCCTAGCATCAAAATTGAAAGAGCTAGAGGAGGAAGATCAAAAAAACTCAAAACCTAGCAGAAGACAAGAAATAACTAAGATCAGAGCAGAACTGAAGGAGATAGAGACGCAAAAAACCCTTCAAAAAATAAATAAATCCAGGAGCTGTTTTTTCGAAAAGATCAACAAAATAGACCACTAGCCAGATTAATAAAAAAGAAAAGAGAGAATAACCAAACTGATGCAATAAAAAAATGATAAACGGAATATCACCACAGATTCCACAGAAATTCAAACCATCATCAGGGATTATTACAAACAACTCTATGCACATAAACTAGTAAACCGGGAAGAAATGGATAAATTCCTGGACACTTGCCTCCTACAAGCCTAAACCAGGAAGAAGCTGAAACCCTGAATAGACCAATAACAAGGTCTGAAGTTGAGGCAGCAATTAAGAGCCTACCACCCAAAAAAAGCCCAGGTCCAGATGGGTTCACAGCTGAATTCTACCAGACATACAAAGAAGAGCTGGTACCATTCCTTCTGAAACTATTCCAAATAATCCAAAAAGAGGGAATCCTTCCCAAATCATTTTATGAGACAAACATCATCCTGATACCAAAACCCAGCAGAGACTCAACAAGAAAAGAAAACTTCAGGCCAATATCCATGATGAACATAGATGCAAAAATCTTCAATAAAATACTGGCAAGCCGATTGCAACAGCACATCAAAAAGCTTACCCACCATGATCAAGTAGGCTTCATCCCAGGGATGCAAGGCTGGTTCAACATATGCAAGTCTATAAACATAATTCACCACATAAACAGAACCAAAGACAAAAACCACATGATTATCTCAATTGATGCAGAGAAGGCCTTTGACAAAATTCAACAGCCCTTGATGCTAAAAACCCTCAATAAACTAGGTATTGACAGAACATATTTCAAAATAATAAAAGCTATTTACGACAAACCAACAGGCAATATCATACTGAGTGGGCAAAAACTAGAAGCATTCCCTTTGAAATCTGGCACTAGATAAGGATGCCCTCTCTCACGACTCATATTCAATATAGTACTGGAAGTTCTAGCCAGAGTAATCAGGCAAGAAAAAGAAATAAAGCGTATTCAAACAGGAAAGGAGGAAGTCAAATTGTCTCTATTTGCAGATGACATGATTGTATATCTAGAAGACCCCATCGTCTCAGCCCAAAATCTCCTGAAACTGATAAGCAACTTCAGCAAAGTCTCAGGATACAAAATCAATGTGCAAAAATCACAAGCATTCCTATACACCAATAACATTCTTAAAGAGAGCCAAATCAAGAATGAACTGCCATTCACAATTGCTACAAAGAGAATAAAATACCTAGGAATACAACTAACAAGGAATGTAAAGGACCTCTTCAAGGAGAACTACAAGCCACTGCTCAATGAAATAAGAGAGGACACAAACAGATGGAGAAACATTCCATGTTCATGGTTAGGAAGAATCAATATCGTGAAAATGGCCATACTGCCCAAAGTAATTTACAGGTTCAACGCTATTCCCATCAAGCTACCAATGACCTTCCTCACAGAACTGGAAAAAACCACCTTAAACTTCATATGGAACCAAAAGAGAGCCCGCATAGCCAAGTCAATTCTAAGCAAAAACAACGAAGCAGGAGGCATCACACTACTGGACTTCAAACTGTACTTCAAGGCTACAGTAATCGAAACAGCATGGTCCTGGTACCAAAACAGAGATATAGACCAATGGAACAGAACAGAGGTCTCGGAGGCAACACAACATATCTACAACCATCTGATCTTTGACAAACCAGACAAAAACAAGCAATGGGGAAAGGATTCCCTGTTTAATAAATGGTGTTGGGAAAACTGGCTAGCCATGTGCAGAAAGCAGAAACTGGACCCCTTCCTGACGCCTTACACTAAAATTAACTCCAGATGGATTAAAGACTTAAACATAAGACCTAACACCATAAAAACCCTGGAAGAAAATCTAGGCAAAACCATTTAGGACATAGGTGTAGGCAAGGACTTCATGACCAAAACATCAAAAGCATTGGCAACAAAAGCCAAAATAGACAAATGGGACATAATCAAACTCCACAGCTTCTGCATGGCAAAAGAAACAGTCTTTGGAGTGAATCGGCAACCAACAGAATGGGATAAAATTTTTGCAGTCTACCCATCTGACAAAGGGCTGATAACCAGAATTTATGAAGAACTAAAACAGATCTACAAGAAAAAAGCAAACAAGCCCATTCAAGAGTGGGTGAAGGATATAAACAGACAATTTACAAAAGAAGACATACCTGAGGCCAACAAACATATGAAAAAATGCTCATCATCACTGGTCATTAGAGAAATGCAAATCAAAACTACATTGAGATACCATCTCATGCCCGTTAGAATGGCAATCATTAAAAAATCTGGAGACAACAGATGCTGGAGAGGATGTGGAGAAATAGGAACACTTTTACACTGTTGGTGGGAGTATAAATTAGTTCAACCATTGTGGAAGACAGTGTGGCGATTCCTTAAGGACCTAGAAATAGAAATTCCGTTTGACCCAGCAATCCCATTACTGGGCATATATCCAAAGGATTATAAATCATTCTACTATAAGGACACGTGCACACGAATGTTCATTGCAGCACTGTTTACAATAGCAAAGACCTGGAACCAACCCAAATGCCCATCGATGATAGACTGGACAGGGAAAATGTGGTACATATACACCATGGAATATTATGCAGCCATTAAAAATGATGAGTTCGTGTCCTTTGTAGGGACATGGATGAACCTGGAAGCCATCATTCTCAGCAAACTGACAGAAGAGCAGAAAATCAAACACCACATGTTCTCACTCATAGGCGGGTGTGGAACAATGAGAACACGTGGACACAGGGAGGGGAGCACTACACCCTGGGGTCTGTTGGGGGGAAATGGGGGAGGGATGGGGTGGTGGGGAGGTGGGGAGAGATAGCATGGGGAGAAATGCCAGATATAGGTGAAGGGGAGGAAGGTAGCAAATCACACTGCCATGTGTGTACCTATGTAACAATCTTGCATGTTCTTCACATGTACCCCAAAACCTAAAATGCAATAAAAAAAGAGAAGAACATCAAACAAATCATCACACAAGTGATCCTGTAGTTAGTACTGAGCTACAGTAAGTTAATCATGCAGAAGTCTAACAAACAGTACTAACTATACAAACCTCGCAATTTGTTAAACCTCTTGGAGTCTCTGTTTCCTCATTTGTAAAATGGGGGTTATTGGCATCTTCCTCGTGGGGTGTTGAGAACACAATGAGATAGGTAAAGCCCTTAACCTGGCACCTAGCATACATTAAGAGCTGTCCCAGTCAGTTCAGGCTGCCATAACGAGACACAAGACTGGGAGGCCTAAATAAAAGAAATTCATTGTCAGTTCTTGAGCCCAGAAATCTAGCATCCAGGTGTTGGCAGTGTGAGTTTCTTCTGTCTCTTCTCTTGGCTTGTAGGTGGTCATGTTCTCTCTGTCTGTATGTTGAACGAGGGCCCACCCTGTGACCTCATTTTAGTATAATCCCCACTTTAAAGGCCATCTCTCCAAATATGGAGATGGTCACATTCTCAGGTATTGGAGGTTAACTCTTCAACATAGAATTTTGGAGGAAACACAATTCAGCCTGTAACAGAATATTTCCAAGAAAATTGAGTGCATATATCCACAAATCACTCATATGTAAATTTTTATAGGAGCTTTATTCATAATAGATTTATAAGAAAATAACCCAAATGTCCATCTATGAGAAAATAGATAAATACATTGTGGAGAATGATAAAATGGAAATACATAGAATTTTTCAAAAAATGAACAAACTACACATATATATGTTGACATATAAAATATCATATGATATATATGTAACATATATGAATATCACAGACAGTGTCAACAAAAAACGTCTGCCACAAAAGACATATCCTTTACATTCCCATTAATATGAACAAGTCTGTAGTGATACTCTAGAACACTAGATATCTGTCATGGTTGGGGGATTGATGGAAAGGGGAACAAAAACTTTCTTAGATGCTAGAAATGTTCTTTGTCTTAATCTGGCTGGTGGTTACACGGGTAACATCTGTGTAAAAATTCATAGCGCTATCCCCATCAGCTTTTGCTCAAACTATAAATTGGGTGATAGTCATTTATTTAGCTCACAATTCAAATGGCTGTGTGTGCAGTTTATCAGGTCTAGTCTAGTTTATGTCATCTCTCCTGAGTCTATGGTTCACTAGTATTGTGGTTAACAGCTGGATGATTTAAGGATGATTTCAGTCACACATCTGATAGTCGGCAAGCAATCAGCTGGGGCACCCTCATTCTTTTCCATATGATCTCTCACCTTCCAGCAGGATAGCTCAGACTCATTCCATGTCTCCAAGTCCAGCAAGAAAGAGAAAGACCCTGTGGGCAAGCATGTCAAAAGCCTCTGTTTGTCTACTCTTCGTTAGCATTTCCATTGTCCAGAGCAAGTCCATTGGCCAACCCAGATTGCAGAGGTAGAGAAACAGACTTCCAGTCTTGATGGAAGGATTTGAAATGCCAGATCACAAAAGAATGAACGCAGAAAGGAAATAATTTATGGTTATTTTTACAACCTACCATATGTACACTTAAGATTTGTACATTTTTACCATATACAAGTTATATATTAATACGATAAACAGAAAAATACAGGGTTTGAGTCAAATGATGAATATTGGTGTCAATGTGCTTGTACGTTTCCTTGTTAGGGTTTTGTTTTCTACAGGGCCTCCCATTCTGTAGAGACAGTATTCTTACAAGATGCATGTGAGTATGTGTGTGGATGGGGAATTGTAGCTTCACAACTTTCAGCCTCAGTCAGATTTCTTTCAGTGGGATGCCGTGAGAGATGGTACTATCAATGGACTATATTGTGAATATCTGGACACAGGTACACCTGATGTTGACACAGGTGAACTTGAGGAACAAGTAAACTTGATTCCTCAGCTGTAGAAATCAGGCTGAGAAATAAGCCCAGGAAACGCAATGTCCTGGGTCAGTTGTTTCAGCACCATGGAGAGCTCTAATGGACGTTAAAGGACGTCCGTCTTCATAGTTCCAGGATCGCTCATTTCCCTCTGCCTTCTAGGTAAAATTCTCTGTTCAAGAGAAATTTACTCTGGCACACTTTACATTGTTAGCAGAAGTAATGGCATGGGCTCTGGAACCGAACTGCCTGAGTTCCAGTCTTTGTTGCACCACACAAGCTGTGACTTTGGGAGAAGTTACTTAACCTCTGTGCCATGTGCTTTATCTGTCGTGAGAAAAATAATGGTAGCTACTTCACAGGATTGTGGTGAGGACAAATTCAAATTAAAGAAAGCAAAGAGCTTAATATAGCGGCTGGCACATGGTGAGTACCAAAAAGTTAGCTATTATTATTGTGGTCAGTATTATTACCTCCCTAGAGCTATTTTACATAAGATGGAAAGGATTAAAAGACTTCCTTCACCCCAGGTGCCTGAAAAATTTGCTATGTGACCTCAGGTGATCTATATGAACTACCCGCACCCCATTCCTGTTCTGTAAAATGATGCAATTTGCTTTTTCCACATTATTAGATTTTATCTTTTTACCAAGATAAAGGATCTATATATCACTTGATAAAATACATAAAATAATACAATAAAATAAAACAAAATGATATAATAACATAAAAATAAAATTTTAAAAATAAAATTTAAAACAAAGTGGCCTTTATGGCCCCAATAAGAGTTGGGGAGGGGGGTTTGGTAAGAAGTGAGGATTTGGGGGCAGCCTGGGAGAGGACTCAGAGAGAATGCATTGAGTATGTCAAGGCCGTTAGTTCTTACATTATCTCTCCCACTCCCACGCTCAACGCCCAACTTATTGTGCTTAGCCTCCAGGCCCCTCTGAGCCCAGATACACAGGTGCTCCCCATCCTCTCCCCTTGCTTTGGCCACACTGGAATGGTTTTAGCTTCTTGACAAGACTGCAGTGCTTCTCTCCCTATAGGCTGTGCCCTCAGCCAGGAATGTGCAATATACTTCAGAGTCTTACAGTTGAAGGAACAAAAACCAAATGAATCCAGTTTAAACAAAAGAAATTAAAAGGGAAGATTATTTTGTTCACTCACCTGAAAAATCCAGGCGTGCACAGCTTCAGGCATCCCTGGATCCAGGGATTCAGAGTATTTCATACTGGTCTTCCCATCTCCTCAGGGTTGGCATCATTCATAGCCACACTCTCCCTGCAGGTAAGAAATGGCCACACTGGTGATGTCAGGCTTACATCACACTGTCTACATGCTCCTCTTCCCTGATAATTATAGCAAAGTCTCTGGAATAATTCTCATTGGCCTAGATGGGGTCATCTGCCCACTCCTGAAAGAATCACGTCGCCAGTGGGTGAAGTTTCACTGAAGGTCCAGGCCTGGATGGCAGGAGCCAGAGGATGGGTCAGCCCATTCGATGAACTAAGTGAACTTGGAGTTGTTTTCACAGGGAAATCAGGGTTGCCCCTGCAGAAGAACAGAAGTGGGTCAGAACAAGTAAACAATTGAACAGAAGCCCACTGCACATTCACCTATCCTGCAGGTTTCACCGTAGCGTTACCACCAGTCCCTTTCCTCTGCTTTTTAGTTCTCATTTTTCTTACACCTAAAATGTACTGAATGCTAAGTATGTATAGACATTGTCCTAAGAGATTTACATACATTAGTATGTCATTATTTTAATATCCCTCTAAGGAATGAGAAAACTGAAGCGCAGAAAGGTTGAGTGTTGAGTAACTTGCCCAAGGATGCACATCCATGAAGTGGCAGAGCTAGTATTCTAGCCCAGGTGGCCACCTTTCAGCCCACACTTTTCCCAGACCATTAGATTTCTCTTTCTAAAAATCACATGGGTAATCATGAATTTGCATATACACATGCACAAACACACACACACACTCACATCAACACCTATACCCATTCACACATTCACACACATCTATTCTCACACAAACACTCTCAAAACACACACTCACACATGCATTTACACACAAATATATTTTGTATGCACACACAAACACAAATATGCATCACTCACAAAAACATTTTTACACACATACTCATACGTGCATTTGCTCACACATACACCCTACACACACATTCACATAGATACCCTTACATACCCACCACCATTTTTGCACACAATCACAAACACGCACTCATATAAACACTCCCATATCACACACTCATACACACATGCATACACACATGCTCACTGTCACACACTTTTGCACATATACATGTGTGCACTCACACATGTACACTCACATACATATTTCCCTATACTCACAAAACATTCACATGCACTCACAAATGTATTCAATCACACATCTAGACACATGTGCACTCAGACATTCACATGCACATTCACAAACACTCATACATGCATTCACACACATACACCTGCACATGCATGCACTCACACAAATATTCTCAAAAATTACACATTCATGCACAGTCACATATGCACATACATGTCATATAAACACTCTGACATTCTCAGACATACAAATTCCTACACTCTCACATGCACACACACGAGCCCAGGAGTTCAAGGCTGCAATAAGCTGTGATTGCTCCACTGCACTCCACACACGTCCACAGACACACATATATGCAAAGTCACAAATGTGCACACACACAAACACGCACACAAATTTGAGTGATTAGTTGCTCAATGCCTGACTGCACACTCTGCTATAAACCCCTTGGAGACAGGACCCTGTCTCTCTCATTCGTTGTGTCCCCAGAACCTGTCATAATGCACAGACTGGGACTTGGTGCCCTCTCTTTTCTAATGGGAATAATGAGTCCAGCTCAACCAGCTCTCCCTACAAGAGGGATTTGGAGAACTAACAAAAAGGCCCATTTCTCCTCTTCCCCTTCTCCCTCTCCACAGCTCACTCTACCTTCCTAAGCTAATTAAATGATACCATGGAACGTATTTCATTTGCATCTGGCTCAAAGGGCCAGGGAGTGCCGGTGTGTGCTCGTTAGACAGCTCTGAGTAGAGGGATGTAATGAGCCAGTTTTATTACAGTCGTCAGCTCGGCCCATCCTGCGAAACGATCTTGTAGTCGTTGGGAAGTAAGTCAACCTCAAACCTGAGAGCCTGGGTTTCAGGGTTGAGGAGTGGGAGGAGGACCCGACTTGGGGAAAGTCCTAGGCTGCCCTGGGCCCTGGGCTCTGGCTAGGGCAGGAGGGAGGAGGAGGCGAGCCCGGGCCCAGGTGGCCCCGTTACTGTCACCCTAAATGTGAGTTTCAGAATTCCACACCGGCTTTGACTAGAGCCACAGCCGAGGGTCCCAACTTAGGGACCCAGAACTCCTGGGGTGCTAACCTCAGGGGTCCCCAAATTCATTTGTGTATTATATGCTGTTTGCAGCTGGAAGAATGACCTGGTATATAGCAAAGCACCACCTTCTGATCTGCATGTCCTGCAGAAACAGAAATAATATGAGAAGCATTTCTGCATCCCTGCTGGCCTTTGTCCATTGAGTATTTATTCTGTCGTTGGGAGCTAATAGCAGCAATTGGAGCAATGATATAATAATAGCAGCCATCATTCCTTCAGTACCTACTGTGTGCTGGGGCCCTGGGCTTAGTGATTTACCTGGATTATTTCATTTAATCCTCAAACCACCCCCTTAGGGGTAGGTATTGTTATCATCCCTACTTGATGGATGAAGAAATTGTGGCTCAGAGAATTAAGTGACATGTTCAAAGATACACAGCCAGATGTGGTGAGCTGGGGATTGATCTTAGGTCTGCCCAAGACCACATCCTCTCCACTGCTCGTGGCTACCTCCACTTTATAAGAACAGCTCATAGCATAGGGTCCCAACACTTTTATTAATGTTAAATTTAAAAATCTGGCCTCCCATTCCAAATGTTCTGACTTTAATTAAGGGCTTTCTGTGTGCCCAACTCTGTTCCAGAACTTTACAAATATTATCTCATTTAATCTACACAAAGACTTAATGGGGGAGGCACTCTTTATTACCCTACTATACAGATGTGGAAACCAAGGCACAGAAAGCTTTCTTTACTTCCTCAAGTCACAGAGCTGGTGTTGAGTTGATTGGGCTGGATGGGGTCCAGCAGCTGGGCTCCCAAGTCCACGCCTTACCCAACTCCACCCTCATGGAGCTGGGCTCTGGTACCAAAGATCAGCTTCCTACTGCAGCAAAACTTAGTGGCTTCAACAACACAAACTGGCAGGGCACAGTGGTTCCCCCCTGTAATCCTAGCACTTTGCAGGGCTCAAGTGGGAGGATTTCTTGAGGCCAGGAGCTCGAGACCAGACTGGGCAACATAGTGAAACCCCTGTCTCTGCAAAAAAATTTAAAACAATTAGCCAGTGTGATGGCACGTGCCTGCCTTCCCAGCTACTCAGGAGGCTGAGGTGGGAGGATCCCTTGAGTCCAAGAGTTCAAGGCTTCAGTGAGCTGTGATTGTGCCACTGCACTGCAGTCTGATGATAGAGTGAGATCCTGTCTTAAAAATAATAATAGGTTGGGTGCAGTGGCTCACATCAGTAATTCCAGAACTTTGAGAAGCCAACAAGGGCAGATCACTTGAGATCAGGTGTTAGAGGCCAGTTTGGCCAACAAGACAAAACTCTGCCTCTCCTAAAAATACAAAGCTTAGCTGGGCATGGTGGTGCATACCAGTAATCCCAGCCATTTGGGAGCCTGAGGCATGAGAATCACTTGAACCTGGGAGATGGAGGTCGCAGTGAGCCAACATCACACCACTGCACTCCATCCTAGGTGACAGAATGAGACTCAGTTTCAATAATAATAATAATCAAAGCGTCTGCAATGGTGTGTCCTTTCTGGAGACTCCATGGGAGAACACACTTCCTCGCCTGCTCCAGCTGCTGGAGGCCACCTGGATTCTTTGGCTCGTGGTCCCTTCAACGTCAGCCAACATCGGCAGCTCAAGTCCCTCTCACACCACGTCACTCCAACCTCCTCTTCTGCCTTTTCCACTTTAAGGACCCTTGTGATTATATTGGGCCCACCTGGATAATCCAAGGTAGTTCTTCTGTTTTTAAGATCTGCTGAATAACAACCTTAATTCCATGTGCAGCTTTATTTTCGTTTGCCATATAATGTAAAGTAACATTCCAGGAATTAGGAAGTGGCCCTGTTTGGGGGCCACTATTCTGCCCATCTTAATTTAATAACAACTATTTGGGGGGGTACCAGCTCCGTTTCAGACACCATTTGCAGATGCTTTACTCATGTCACTTATTTAACCCCCACAAAAAATAAATGAGGGAATGCCCACCACTCCCATTTTACAGATAGGAAGACTAAGTCTCAGGAGACAGAAGGGCTGCTGGGATTCTCCGAGGGCAGGCCCAGGTCTGATGGTCCTCTGGGGGCTGACAGTTCTGATGCCAGGGCACACTGTCCTCCCTGCAATGTGTTTGAGAATGGAATAATCATTTCTGACCAGATTTGAGATCTCAATCCCAAATTTTTATTCATTTCTGACCAGATCTGAGATCTCACCTAGATCAGACCTGGGGATGCCAGAGAAACCTTCAGGAGAGAGTGGAGCAGGTTGGGGTCTTCCCTGGGTAGTCACAATGCCTCTCACTCACTCCCACCCTGGTGGGCGGTGCCAGCCCCCACCCAATCATCTGTGCTAACAGTGATGTTAGCACCTCTGCCAGTCCCTCCTAATTTTATGAGAAATCAGGCACATCGCAGCCTTCTGCTGACCCCTTAGATCTCAGCAGAACTTTGGGCCTGAGAGGCCCTTGTTCTGCCAAGGGGCTTTTGCAACTGCTGGAATTGTTCATCCATTGTTAGTTGTTTGTTAACCCATTAGCAGGGAAGTGAGTACCCTCTAACACCCTCTGGACGTATGAACTGCCTGTGCCTGAGGTTCTGGCACATGAGGGCCAGGCCAGCTCTGCCGCGGAGACTTTGTGTTCTCTTTCGTGAACCACAGAAAATGTGGAATCTGTGAGACTGACGGGGTCAGCTCTCTCTGAGGGCAGAGAGACACATGTGGGGAGGGCACTTGGAGGAAAGCTAGGGGGACACAGAAAAGGTGGTCTGGGCAGGGAAAGGGGGACCTCAAATGGAATAGAAGGAGGAGCTCAACTATCCTGAGTCCTGCTGTGTGCCAGATATTTACATACATTCCTCGTCCAAGCCCCGTTGCCTTGGTAAGCAGCTGTCACTCATCCTACTATGGGATTTTGCCCAGTTGGCAGATGAGGAAGTGGAGGCCTGGAGAGGTCAAGTGACCTGCCCAAGGTCACACCGCTTGGCTGTTGCAAAGCAGGGATTCACATCTAGGCTCCTGATGAGCCCTAAGTTCATCTTCTTCCTCCCAACCACCCTGTCTAGACTCACTTTTCACTTCATGGGGGTCCCCACGGCTCCCTCCACTTTGGTTGTCCCACCACAAACTCCCCACAAAGCCACCAGGCAGCTTCCTGGGAAAGGAAAGCCTCAGGAAGTCCCTGCTTTCAAGGAGGAGGGCCTGGAGGATCCCTTCCGAGAAGCAAACATTTTCCAGCTGAGTAAATCACTGAAACCTCTTGGTAATCACAGGTGTTGATGGCTGCCCTCCTTCCCCTGGAGGTTTGTACATCAAACCTTAGACCTGGATTCACATGAGTCTGTCAGGGGATAAGTAAGGCAGGAAGCAGGGGAGACATGCAGGGAGAGGACCAGCTGCCCAAGCCAGGCCTTGGGGACTTCTGGGATGGAGGTGAGGGGCACAGTGTGGCTACTGAGGGACCACTGCTCCCACGTACTGTCCCAGGGGCTTCCTGGGGCCCCGGCCAGCCCCAATTGATCAGCCCAATCAATTTAACCCTGGTCAGTATCTAGGGACAGTTGGGGCAAAGGGTCTGGGCTCAGGGGTGGAGCCTGGAGAAGGGGCTTGGAGTCTTCAGCAGCTCTGAGCTAAGCTGTGAGTAAAGTATTTGGTGGGGCAGAGGAGGCTGACAGTAGCAGAGGACAGGACAGGGTGTGGGTGCCCAGCAGTGGCCCTGGGCCAGGACAGGACTCAGCACGCTGGGCTGGGAGTCCAGGCCTGGTCAGTTCTGGGTCTGCCGTGGACTTCCTGTGTGACCTTGGGCAAGTCACATGGCCTCTCTGGGCCTCATCTGCAAAGTGGAGATGATTATTCCCACCCTTGATGCAGGGACATCAAAGAGGCAAGACCTGGTTGGGAAAAGCAGCCAAGAGCAGAGGGGCGAGGCCTGGCCCTGCTCCACTCTCCTCTGCCCCCAGCCTCCTGGTGACTGGCCAGGCCCTGGTGTCCCCATCCCTGAAAGCCCAGTTGATTGGCAGAGGTGAGGCCTCTGTGCAAATGAGGCTGCTTCCCTTCCCTCCTCCCCCTTCTCCCGAAGGCCACCATCACCGCAGCCTCCCGCATGGCTGGAGTTTCCCGGGTGGGGCTGAGCCTTGTAAAACATTAGATTTCTCATCTGTGTGCGCTGCAGCTCTGGGGTCTCTCCAGGGTCCGTGCTACTTCCAGCCCTATCCTGGTCCTTGTGCCCCTGGAAGAGCAGCCCTTGGCTTCCCCTTTCTGACCAGCTGTGTGACTTTGGGCAGGTCCCTTCATGAACTCTGAGATTCAGCCTGCTGTGTTAGATGGGAATAAGACCGCCTTCCTCGTGGGTTTGTCCTGTTTATTTACACATTCTTGTAATCCTCCAACAAATATTGAATATTTCCTGGGAGGCTCCTGTGTGCCAGGTCCTGGTCTGGGTGCTGAGGACAGGTGTGGAGGTGGGCAGTGGAGTCAGGGCCCTGTCCTCATGTGGCTCCCTCGGGGCGAGTGGCAGGTGCCTGCAGCAGGGAGCTGGCTCGTCAGTGGCCAAGAGCCACACCTGTGCAGAATGCGTGGGTGACACACTCAAGGTCACACAGTGGGCCATTGGCAGAGCCCAGGCTAGGCTGGCCCTGAAGCCAACACTGGCCACAGCCTGGGAGGAGACCCACCACGTGGACTTCTAGCCCCACAGCCCAGAGAGGCCACCCTCCCACAGGGACATCGGGCACCCACACCAGCACCAGCTCACAGGTGAGGTTGAGCCCGCCTGGTTCCTCTTGTCCTCTCCGGCCCAGCCAATGGCTCTTGGGCTGTATGAGTGAGGGTCACCTGACCACGTACATTCCCTTAACAAAGAGCCCTCAGCATCCTCTTCTGAGTTCACCGTCCATCCAGTCCAGTCCACATAGGGAGGAGGACTGGATTGGGTGCCTGCTCACTGTCCCGTAGCCAGCTGTGTGGGCAGTACCTTCCCCACCATCGCTGATAACAGAAGTTTTAATTATCATAATTATCACCTGAAAAATTGGGTCCCGCCACAGATCATTAAAATAAGATTTGGCTCCTCCTTGCCCGTCTCTCGCCTCAGCTTTCAATCTGTTGGCAAATTCTGTAGCACTCGGGGAACCAAGAGTTGCTAATGGGAACATTCTGAAGGGAGTCTGGGAGAGAGTATGGAGGTGGACACACACATGAGGGGGAGGAGCCCGTGTGTGCATGGCTGGATGCCCATGTGTGTGTATGAGCTTGGGTGTGTGTGCACGGATGTGAGTGTGCATGTGTGTCTACGTGTGTATAAGCATGTGTGTGCATGAGCATGTGTGTGCATGTGTCTGTGAGTGTGTGTGCACACATGTGTGTGCATGTGTGCCCATGTGTGCATGAGTGTGTGTGTGTGTGACAGTGTGTGCATAAGCCTGTGCATGCATGAAAGTGTGTGTGTATGAGCTTGTGTGTGCATGTATGTCCGTGTGTATGTAAATGTGTGTGCTTGAGCGTGTGTGTGTCTGTATGAGTGTGTGCACATGCATGAATTTGTGTGCATGTGTGCATGAGTGTGTGTGCCAGTGTGTGCACAAGCATGTGTGTGCATGGCAGTATGTGTATGAGCATGTGTGTGTCCGTGCGTGTATAAGCATGTGTGTGTGCAGAAGCATGTGTGTGCAGGGGGCAGGCAGACACTGTTATCAAATCTCACCCTCAGCACCTATAAGCTGAGTGATCTTGTCAGGGGCAGGGCAGGGAGGTGAGTTTGGGTGATGGATGAGGTGACGGTACCCAGGAGGCAGTGATGGGGCGCTGGTGCAGGTGTGTCTCTGGGGGAAGCTGGAGCTGGGGAGGCACAGATCTCCACTTGATTGTTCCCATCCCCTCTCCAAGCCTCTGTCCCATGACTGCTCCTCCCACGTAGGACTGAGAGCCATGACAATTCCTTGAGAGGGGCTGTGCTCAGCACCAGCATGGGGTGAGCCCTCAGGGAGGGTTTGTTATTAGTTTTATTCACCACAAGGTGAAAGGGTGGGGGACAATGTAGAGATGGCACAGGAGACAGAGCACTCCCATGAGTGGCAACAACGCAGGTCCTGAGGCCCAGAGACCGGGCCCAGCCACTAGACCTCTGATGCTTGGCTTGTCTGGGGCCCTGGGGCCCCTCTGCAGAGACCAGCCTGTCCCTCTAAGGGATGGTTTGTGGGCTGCAGCCTGGAGGGATGTCCCCATCCACCTCCCATGGCACCATCATGGGAGCAGTGAGGAGGCAGAGGCCACACCTGGAGCTGGCCAAGACCAGCCCGGCCTCTTCTCCCACTCTCAGTGCCCCACAGGAGGAGCTTAGGACCCCACAGAAGGGTCCCTCAGGCCCTAGTGCCTGAGCCACGCCTGCAGGAGCCTCAGCCCCAATGAGGACAGAAAGACACTGCCATTACTGAGCACCTACTCTGTGCCAGGCACCTGTGCCCATGGCTGCTCCCATCCTCCCAACAAGCTGCCACAGCCCCACTTTGCAGAGGAGGAAACTGAGGCTCAGAGCAGCTGAGTGACTGGGTCATGGCCACAAGCCACTGAGTGGCAGGGCCAGGACATGAGCCTGGGTCTGTCAGAGAACAAAGCCTACTCCTTTCCCAGGGTCCCTTCCCAGGGTCCCTTCACTGACCACTCAGGGCTCTGGGGCTACCCTGGAGCCCTGCTCTAAAGGTCAAGGCCATAGAGAGAGAGTGCGCAGGGCAGGCAGCACCTCCCCTTTCAGAGAGCAGATTCACCACCAGACTTCCCAGTGAGATCTTGCCGGGTTACTGCCCACCTCTGAGTCAAGGTCTCCTCAACTGTCAAATTAGGAGAGTAAGCCCCACCCAGGGGGCCAACTGGGGTCTACACAGAGACAATGCAGTGGTTACGCACAGGGAACTGGGTTCAAATCCCACCTTCGGCACCTATGAGATGAGTGACCTTGAGCAAGCAGTTTAACCTCAGTTTTCTCATCTGCCGAGCAGGAGGAAGAGGTCCTGTGGTTTACCTAATGGTGTCCCCTCCCAAATTCAGGTTGACATGTAATCCCAATGTGACGGTATTCAAAGGTATGGCCTTTGGGAGGTGATGAAGCCGTGAGGACCCTGCCCTCACGCATAGGATTGTGTTGAAGGGAGCACTCTCATGACCTTCTGTCCCTTCTGCCGTGTAAGGGCACAACATCCATCTCCTCAGGAGGACACAGACACCAGGTGCCATCTTGGAAATGGAGACCAGTCCCTGAACAGACACCAAACCTGCAGTGACTTCATCTTGGACTTCCAAGCCTTCAGGATGGTGCGAAATACATGTCTTTTGTTTATAAATCACCCAGCCCCAGGCATTTTGCTGTAGCCACACAAAGGGACTAAGACAGGAGTGATAAAGTCATACCTGGCGTCAAGGTGTTCTAAGGGTCTGGTGTGACAGCGAATGGTCCTCATTTATTACCACGGTGGAGCTCTGAGGAATTTCAGCCTGGTGGTAGAACTGGTACTTATCTAGCTCTTAAAAACAAGATGTAGTGCATGTGAGTTCATTCAGGACAAGTCGTCCCCATCACTCCCCACCCACCCCGAGCTGGTCCCTGGGCCTGGACGCTGCCCACAGACCCCACCTCCCTCCACAGCACCCTTCTTCCTCTGATCAGGGCTCAGAGCACTGCCCTCACCTTGCTTAGCCCCACACCCTAAATTCTAGAACAAGGGACAATGCCACTTAGATCTTTAGTGCTAATCTGATCCCACCCCACTGAAGTTAATGACCTCTACCTGCAGCACCTCTGAGCTCACTCGTCTAGCAGCTGCCCGGCTGCAGCTGCCCTACCCGGGCTCATCCCTCAGAGGCAAAGGCAGCAGGTGAGAATGGAAGGAGGTGAGCAAAGGTAAGCTTGGCCAGATTAGAATGGAGGCAGCAGCCTGGCTCCAAGAAAGGCAGGGTGTTTGCACTAGAAGAGAGCATTTCAATCATCAAATACACATCCGTTTTATTCACTGGAAAACCTGAGGCCTAAAGAGGGCAATGGACTCCTCCTGGCTCACACTGCAGACCTGGGAAAAAATAAATGATATGTTTAGGCCACCCCGAGTGGGAAAATAAAATGGTTCATTTAAAGGAGAACAAGCTTACGTTTCTTGCTGTATAAGAGAGGGCTAGGAAGGGCGGTGGGAACTACAACATGAAGACCCTAAATGCCAGAGCAGTGTGCACTTTATTGTGAGGGCAACGGAGAGCTGCAGATGTGTCTAGGACCCTCCACTTCCCTCCTCTTCCTCCTCCGCCACCACTGCCCTGGTCCAGGCTGCCCCACTTCTCATTGGAGGCCTGCAGTGGCTCCAGCAAGGTACCCTGCTCCTTCTGGCCCCTCCACACTCCATTACCCACAGCAGCAAGTGTGACCTTTTAAATCGTACACAGCTCTGTTGCTCTCCTGCTCAAATCCCTCCAGGGGCTTCAGCTGCTCCCAGAATAAACGTCAGAGTCCTCACCGCGGCCGTGGCATTGTGCATGAGCTGTAGACTAACTCCAGCTGACCTCTGCAGCCTCCTTCCTTCGTTAATGTATTTATTATGAGTCTCTCTCACAAGGAGACAAGTTCTGAGGGGGCAGGACCTTGCCCATTTTGTGCCCTGCTGCATCCCCAGTGCCCTGCATGATGCCAGGTACAAAGTAGGGGTTCAAGAGATATTTGTTGAATGAATGAATGAATGAATGAATGAGGTGGGCAGGACCCCAGACCTCCTGCTCTCCCAGCTCCATAGTCATTAAGAAGTTGGGGTTTTCAGGGCGGTCAGTGGCTGCAGGACACAGTAGGGCCTATCCTCAGGATCCTGGTCCTCTTGACAAGGACCGTCCCCCATATCCAAGGGGTGTGAGCTTAGCATGCACCTCCCCTTCTTTCCAGCACCTTCCCCTCTCCCCTCCATGTGCCAGGTCTGTGAGCCAGCCTCACCACAGGACCTCAGCAGATGCCAGCCACCCAGGCCCTCGAGGAGGTCTGAAGATCTGAGGTCCAGTGGGAAGCTCATCCACCACCTTCAGGGAGGCCTCAGGTCGCGGGGACAGTCCTGACTTCAGGAGACCCAAGGCTGGAGAAGACGCACTCCTGCTCTTAGGAGCCGCTGGGGGTGAAGTCAGAGACCTGCCCACAGAGGCCCCTGTGGTGGGGAGGCAGCCCTGCGGTAGAGTCCGGTCTGCTGGGAGACCTAGACCTCGCCAGAGCCAGGAGCCCTCGGGGGAAGCCAGACACTGCTGAGGAGACCCCTGGTCCCTGCAGACTCAGAGACCTGGGCTCACACTGTCCAGACAAACACACAAGGTGGCTTCTCTCCTGAGGGCCCAGCCACCTCCCTGAGGCAGAGCAGCAGCTTGGGGAGGTGGGAGCTTCCAGATGATGGACTCTGGGGCTGAACTGCCAAAGCATCCATCTCCATGGAGGCCCAGACCCCATCCATGTCCTCCCTGGCCCGGTGATGGAAGGAGGGAGCCCGGATCCCAGTCTCGTGGCGCTCACAGCCTCCTGGGGTGTCGTGGACGGGTCCTGCCCACTCTGAGCTCATCTCCTCGTCTGGGGCTCCGATGCTGCCTCCAGGCTGGGATCTCTCTGTTCTCTTCACCTCACACCCCGCTTCCCCCGCCTCAGCCCATCACCTCCATTCTTGATCCTATAATTGTAGAAACAGAAACTTGGCTAATTTCTTGGGCCTGCAAATTACCCAACAGGGAGACTGGGTGGGCGGCCCCTGCTTCCACTCCATTGCCCACCCTGATGCATCGTCTGACACTTTCAATTTATTTTTCAATTCCTCTACCATCAGGAATTACGATTAGATTTCCGGCATAAATACTGCTTTACCAAACTGAATTAATCACGGCGAGGAGGGGGCACACAGGCTCCAGCAGCCTGGGCAGAGCATCGAGCACTGACCCTTCCATCCTCACCCAGGCCCCCCCACCAGCAGGATGAGGCCCCAGGCCTCCCAGGAGGTCCCACTCAGAACATCATTGGGGTCACCTAATCCCAGACCCCTGCCCTTTGCAGCCTCCCTCCTGTGGGAGTTCTGAGGAAGAGTCTTGCCCAGGATCACCCACCTCTCAGGGTGGAGTCAGAGACACTGGCCCCCACCTCCAGCCTCATCAGGGCAGGAGGCTCCATCCACCTCCGGGACATGACGTGGCATATCCAGGGCTTGGTGTTGTCCAGGACACATACGGGAAGGGGCTCCTGCAGACCCGAGAGTGGGGGCACCCAGTGATCACAGGGCCTGAACTGAGAGGGGTCTTGGAGGGATCTGGAGGCAGCTTCCCACCCCCATCCCACAACCAAGGCCATCACCCCACTTTACCGAGCCTGTTCATTGATCAGTCCAACAAACACAGCTCAGGGTGGCCTCCAGTTTCCCCACTTCTCCATCCCCTTGACCCCAACCATAGCTCAGGCCCCTCCTGTGGGACCCCCAGGGCCTCTCTCAGGCCTCTCCATTTCCATGCCTGTTCCCACCCAACCCCCGTCCCTCAGCAGAGTCATCGCCTCAAAATGCTAACACAGTTCCATTGTTTCCTGACTCAGAACCCCTCGGGGACTCCTTGGCTCTCAGAACAGGTCCCCACCCTTCAAGGCTACGAGGACTGGGATGGCCTGGCCCCCACCGGTCCCTGTACCCCCACATCCCGGCTGGGTTGACTCCTCTTCCTCCTTCAAGATTTTCTGTTTAAACTTCCCCTCTTCAGAGAATCTTCTCTGGCCACCATCCCCGAACCTAAATTAGGTTCTCCCTCCTAAGGTTTTCCCTCAAATCCATTTCCTTTCCTTCCCAGCACTTAACAGGGGCGATAATTACACACTAACGTGTGGGTTTGTTTAATAGAATCTTTGGGGCAGAGACTTGACCTGATTTGCTCCATGCTGCAGCTGTTACAACCCAGCCCTGAAGGTGGTGGGTGTTCAGCACAGACTTTTGAAAGAGTAAGTGAGTGAAAGAACAATAAACCCCTCTTGGTGCCCACCAAGTGCCAGGCTGAGGCTGGGTCCTGGGGCTGGAGTCAATGTGTGGATCTGGCCTCAGTGTGCTGGGCTCTAACAGATGAGTAGGAGTTCGCCAAGCACTGAAGGTGGGTTTGATATGTCCGTCTTCTGAGAGGCACGCCTTGCCTCTGGATGGCCCTTTCCTAGTCACCCCAAAAAGGAAGCCCTTGCCCTTTCAAAAGTGGTGAATGCAGTGGTTCAGATTGGTGGGTGTTCCTGTGCATAGGTAAGAGCCCAGGTCTCAGGTCCGTCAAGCCTGGGTTTGAATCCTGATTCTGCTCTTGGTACCAGGGCAGGTCACCAAGACGCTCTGCCTCCTGCTCCAGGATGAGGATCTCTTCATCCATGCTCCCTCGAAGTCCTGCCCACCCTGATGGAGGCGGACAGGGTGCAATGCCTTCCCCTCTCAGTGGGGCAAAAACACCAGATCAGGCAGCCAGCAGCCAAGAATGCCAGGCAGAGCAAGGGTGTCCTAAGGGACGGGCAGAATAAGGGCTCCAGAGCCCAGCCAAGGGTGAGGCCAGGGGAGGCTTCCTGGAGGAGGAGGCAAGTCAGAGCCCTCTGTCTCTTACTCCCGTGACTAGATGCCTTTCTCCTCCTCCTCTCATTCCCTCTCTTCCAGCTCCTGCTCTGCTCATTTCCTCACCTCAGTCTGTCTGCCCTAACAGGAGGCCTGAGGACACAGCCTCGTTCCGAGGAATGTATCTGCCCGCTTCCAGTAGGTTGGTGGAGGTCCTCTAAATTCCCCTTCCCCCCGAAGCCGTCTTCCAACACTGCTCTTCCCAGGGTGGGACGCCTGCTGGGAACCTCCACACACGTGCACCCCCCCGGCCAGGTGCAGGCAGCGAGGGCCGTGCAGAGGGGACACCAGGGCCGGGGATTAAGGAGTTAGTGTTCGTGAGCAGCCTGGAAAGCAGCGGGGCTTCTGCAGGAGCTACTCCTGCCTCACCCTTGCCCAGTAGGGTTGAGGGGCTGGCTTGGATGTCACCCCAAGCCAAGGCTGTCCCTCTCAGAGGCTCCTTCCCAGCCCCCCTGAGTGGGTCAGGCACTTCCCCTCTCTGAGCCTCTCTTTCCTCTTCTGTAAAGCAGACTCGGTGATGCTTGTTCAGAGGATTGAAGGACCAAAGAAAAATGACTCAACGGACAGTGGAGATTTGCCAACAGTCTGGTGCTGTGCCCGAGACAGGATATCGCTGGTGATGTCTGATGGATGGGGGTTGAAAGACCCAGTTGTCGCTGGGCAGCTGGGTCTGGTTCCCCTGAGTCATTTGTAATTCACCAACCCAGCCTACGGAAGTTTATTAAGCACCTACTGTGTGCCATGCTCCATGCAAGAGCCAAAGACACCATGAGCAGAGCCAGACCCCACCCTCAGTTTTCCCCCATGAGGTGGGGTCAGCCAGATGACCTGAGGGCTTCTCCAGCCAGCTCAACCCCCTTGATCCAGAATTACTTCCTGTGCCAGGTTGAGGGTGTGACCAGAGAGGCCAGAACCTGGCACGGGGCCTGGGCAGTGGGTGGTGGGAAGAGAGGGAGTGTCTGGGTGGGGGAAGGGAAGAGCAGGTAGTTCCCGTGCAGGGTTCACTCCTCAGATAGGGGGCTGCCATGGCAGCTTCCAGGAAAGACCAGGCATGTGCCTCAACCCATCCCTTCTTGCCCAGCCCTGTGGTCTCTTGGTCAGTGGCTGCTGTGACTCTGTCCTTCTCTGGGAGCCTGGTCTCGGAGAGGAGCCGGGGCCCTGACATTGACTAGAAACCTGACCACATGTCTGAGCAGAGAGCCCCCTATCTCTCCGTGAGCAGATGGGGAAACTGAAGGCAGGGAGGCGAGCAGCTTGCCTGTAGCCACACAGCAAACATGCAGACTGGTTCGTGCTCGTGCTTGGGCGTCTGATGAAGAAAGTTGAAATAATAATCCTAATAGCCAGCGCGTGGGCATGTGCTGTGCCAGGCACACACCGAGCACTTTACAGGTGAGATTTCACGTCACCCTCACAAACTCCCTATGGGATGGATGCCATGCCTGGCCCCATTTTACAGATGAGGAAACTGAGGTGCAGAGGGAAAAGGGGCTCATCCAAGGTCCTCACCCCCAGGACAGTCCCTCTAACTCCCCTCAGAGCACTTTCCCCAGTGGGTATGTGTATGTTTTAGAATTCTTTAATTAATATTTGTCCTTCCTGCTGGATGTTGGCCTCCAGGGGGTCAGTGGAGGTATCTGTTTCCCTCCCAGGAGATGAAAACCCAGCCCCAGCACAGCGCTCACTGTGTAATAGGTGCTTGATAAGGATTCATGAGAAAGGGTCAAATGAGGTTCAGAAAACTTTAGAGAAACCAAGTCTCCTGCAGGCAATACGCCCACGTCCTGACCCCCAGCCCTGGCTGAAGGGCAGCTCCGACTCTCAGCTCCTGCTGGCACTGCCTCCCCTTCCCCATGTGTGCACATCTGCTGAGTGATTCACGGGCTGGCTCGGAAGGAGTTAACAGCCCAAGTCGCTGGGTTTTGCAAGGCCTGCCTGGCTGGCTGAGCCCCGTAATTAAGTCCTGTGCAGAGGATAAACAGGCTACTGGCAGTGGGGCAGGCAGGGGTGGGGACCATCTCGAGGACCCTCTCAGGAGGCCTGTGCACTCCAGGGAGAGTCAGAGGGACTCATTCCCTGCCCACGCACTGGTTCAAAGCGCCACCACATCCCTCACCTCCCTTCATCTTTGAAGCAGCCCAGGAGCAGGCTGCCATCTCCCACGTGAAGAATAGGCCCAGGGACAGGAGGTGACACACTCAAGGCCATGCAGCTGTTTGGTTGTGGAACTGGACCGAGCTCTGCCAGGTGGTTGTCTGAACACCAGCCCAAACGTCTCAGCAAGGGTCCCAGCAAGGGTCCCAGCAGGACACAGAAGCCACACAGGGAACATTTAATACAAAGAACTGTGAACTACTACAGTGGGTTGGAGTAACAGGGACTTAGCCAGTAAGGGCGAAGGGAGCACTATGGAATACAGAAACAGCCAATCAGAAGAGGGCTGGAGAGGGCACCAAGGTGGACGCCCCAGGGCTGAAACTCAACCGCTATTTGGAGAGGGTACCGTTGTGGGTAGTGAATGGACAGGAAGTTGCCATGAAGCCATGTCAGTGGAACTTGCTGGAATCTGCCCTCCAAATCTTGCCAGGAATCTACTCTCTAGGATGCCAGAGAACACCCTTTATAGGAAGGTGAATCACTGAAGGCTCTTGGCTACAGAACCACCTGAGAGGCTTGCTGGGAGATACTGCTGGCCACTGGGAGCTGCTCACCACTGGGCACTGGAGGGGCCACCTGAACAGCAGGAGCTGGGCACTGGAGAAGCCGCCTGAACTGCAGGAGCTGGGCTCTGAGGAAGGGCTGGCACTGCAGGAGCTGGGAGTTGGTGGGGCTGCCTGCACTACAGGAGTTGGGGGATGCTGTCTGCACAGCAGCAAGGGAATGCTAGACAGGCCACATGTGCCAGAAGCCTGGATACTGGAGAAGCCACTTGTGCTATAGGACCTGGGAGCTGGGGATGACAGTCCTGCAGCCATAGCCTCCCTAACCAAGAAAGAAACCAAAACTAGGAAGGAAAGCTCCCTCCTCCTGCAATGTCTCTCCACTGCCCTCTACTGACTACATTTAATGTCATGCCAACGGGAAAGTGACAAATATTCAGAGTGGTACCCATTTTCACTTTCACAGATCAGGCAACAAGGCGTGAATTGGAGCTGAGAGGCAATAAATTTGTAACTGGCACAGTCCACACCTGCTCACCTTTCACAGACACACTTCTACACATATTCGGATTTCCATATAACAGCAACAGAACCCTGTATTTCCATCTAACAAGAGGCAGCTATCTGTCTTACAAGGAAACAAGATCTTTCTCCACAATGAGGAGGCACAGGATCCCAAGACTCATGATGGTATTCACTGTTGGCTATAAATTACTCCTCAAATTCAGTCACAGTTCACTGACTATTCTGTTACTGAAGACTAAATTGTTAACTTCCAACCACTTGTACACAGAATAAAAAGGGGAAAAAGGAAAGAGAAGAAGAAAGTAGCTAGTGAGTACAGATATAAGCGTTACGTAAGTGAATGCGGACGTAGAGTAAGCAAATTGAAAACATGCAAATTTTCCTACTTGGTCATGAGGCCACGATTGATACGTATGGCTACCGTTCTCCGCCCTTCCTTCCATATTCCGACCCCCGCCAACTTCCCTGCCCCCTATCTCAACCCAAAGCTCCGATGGAGATATCAGGATTCTTCGCTTGGTGGAGTCACCCAAACCGTCATTACTGAAGGCTCTGTCATCCAGCCTTTATTTGGGTGAGGAGTAGGTTTCTGTGGTTTTCCATTAACCTTTATTATGGGACGAAGCAGTAAGAGGCACCTCAGAGAATCCCCTGAGGTCCAGACAGGCCCGTCCGCCCAGCACTGCAGCAGCATCCCAGTCTCCCACTGGTAATTGGGAGCAATCATTCCAGGCCACAGGTTAACCTCTTTCTTGTTTGTTGGCTCAGTGGTACAGGCCCAAAATGGCCAGGTGGCAGACTCATTTTTTGATTCAGTGGAACCATTGTTGTGTCCTTGGGAACTAAGCCCTCTAAGCCAGCAGAGAACACAGTTGCCATAATGTGATGAGCAGCAAAGTCCTTGTGGGTGGGTTATTAGGTGTCATCGTGGCAGGAGCCATGCCAACTTCCACCCCTTGTCCCTGAGCCTGGGTGTTCTGACTGTGCAGGGGCAGCTCTGTATCAGGATCTCTGGTTCCAAATACACTCTGCATCTTGCAAGAAAGAACATCATCTTTTCAGGGCATGGTCTCCCAGTTGGCACCACAACTGAGACTTCAGGAAGCCATTCCACCTTTGAGTCAGGCCAGCCACTTCCGGATATGTTGTAAGGCTAGCTAACCTCACGGATTAGAGCCTGTGACCATGTGTCCTCTGCTGTGGCATGAGCTCCTGGATCAGAGGCAGTGCCACAAGGATGCCATGATGGCAGAAGGCATTCTGGGAGTTCACAGATGATGCCAGAGGAGGAAGCATGGGCAGGGAAAGCAAGTCCATACCCAGAACATGGAGGATGACTCTCCACGCCTTCCATGATGAAAGATCTGACGTCCTCAACCTGCCCCAGATGGCAGGCAGGTCCTTGCAGGGGAGGGTGCCGCATCAGGGCCTCAGTGTTGGTCTCTGCTGCTGGTGGAAGAGGAACTGATCAGTAGCATTTGCCAGATCGGCCCTGACAAGGGGCAGCCTCCATCACTGCCACCGCAGCCCTTTCATCCACGGGCCCGTTGAGCGAGCCTGGGCTGGCTGTGTGGGAAGTCATTTTATCCCCCTGCTTATTAAGGGTCTCGCCTGCAGTGGATGCCCTTTAGTGAGCATTCACTTGGGACACAAATATTGTCACCACCTGTGGCCGTTCTGAAGTCCAGCTACACACCTCTTCCCTAAACTTCCTCACCGTCAGGCTCCAGCCCTGTTCTTCAGAGTCTCCGACCACCAGCCAAATATTTGTCCATGCACAGGAGCCCATGCAGCAAGCACATCAGGTTCCTTGGTAAGACAGATTCCTAGTAGAGTGTGGGAAACCAGCTCCACAGTAACACAGGAACCCGCTGCCCCAGGGAGGCGCTGTCAGCTTTGAGTGGAAACCAGACCAGGAGAAGGCCTGTCCTCTGGCCTTCTCTCACTCTGACCTCAGTGGAAAACCAAATGTGCTATTCAAACTCTTGTGAGGATTTCCCTTCACCAGGGCCCTTCAAGGTCACCCCTGTGTGGGGCCATAGTGGGACAGCTGTCCACTTTATGTGGTACCAGCCCATTGTGCAGACTCATCTGTTAACCAGGCTCAAGTTCTTTACTCCTCAGTCAGCACCTTAGGAGGAGGAAGAGGAGAAGGAGGAGGAGGAGAAGGAGGAGGAGGAGAAATGCCCTCCTCCCAGTCATAAGGAACACCCAGGACATCCACAGGGGCCGGGAGATGCAGCAGGAGCTGGTTTCGAAAGACTCTGAGCCACCTGCCCATGCCACTTGCTTGTGCCTTCCCCATCTCCCTGAACCTGTCTCTTACCTCTTCCATCTGCTAGGTTGTGCTCACCCGACCTCATGGTGAGACAATGCCAAGTTCAAGATGGGAAGCTCAGGTTGCATGGTCATCTGATGTCCCACATTTAGATGTTCAGTCTCTACCAAAGCCCAGTAGCAAGCCAGGAGCCATTTCTCAAAAGAAACGCCGTTATCTGCAAAAGAAGGCATAGACTGCTTCAAAATCTCCTATAGGTCTGCATGGGGATTCCCCTCTTGGTACTGGCCAGGGGTTCTCCAGAACACTCTGTTTGCCATAGATGCTTGGAGCATGGTGAGATCTGCTGGGTCATAAGCTCCAAGCGGTGGCGCAGCTTGTGCTGCAGTCTGAATGAACTTGCTGCAGAGCCTTCTGATCTGGTTCCCACTCAAAGCTGACAGCCCCTCCCTGGGGCAGCGGGCCCTGTGTTACTGTGGAGCTGGTTTCCCACACTCTGCTTGGCATCTGTCTTACCAAGGAATCTGATGTGCTTGCTACATCCGACTCCCGGGATCCAATCAGCATGTGATTAATGTAGGAGACCAGTGTGTCGTTTTGTGAAATGTACAGACAGGCAAGTTTGCTGCAGACTATTACTGACACATCAGGGAACTCACTCAGACTCAGACTGTGTGACTCGGCCCCAGGCCCAGGTCCCGTCCTCCCAGGCCTGCACAGTGACTAAGGGTTACAGAAGATTCTCCAGGAGAGCTAATGCCCCAGCAAAGCCTTAGAAAGAAGTGAACACACATGCCAGTTCCTCTATTTCAGGACTTTTCATTAATTCATTCACCCACCCACCCATCCGTCTATCACCACTGGATGAACAGCTACTGTGGCCCAGGCACTGGCTGAGGCCCTGGGACACCGCAGTGGACACAAGCGACCCCAGCTCTCCCTTCAGGGAGCCCATGTGGTAATGGGGAGAGATGACAGACACAAAGGACTGACCAGCTACATGGCATGTGTGTGGTGATGAGGTTGGGGACACAGGACGAAGGGGCAGTGCATAATGGGAGGGAGTGGGACAGCGACATGTGAGACACGATCAGGAGGAGCATGTAGATGAAGATGCCTGAGCTGAGACCTGCAGTCAGGGAGCCAGGCTGTCCAGGGGCCAGCATGGGGTGTCGTTACTCCCAGTGCCATCTTTCACTCTCCCAAGCATCCCAGTCAGAGGATGAATTCTGCTGTCACCATGGTTAACGGGGTCAAATGAGCTCATGTGCATCAAATCTTAACTCCGGGCCTGGCATATGTAGGTGCTCAGTATGCAAGAGCTGCTGTTATCATTATTATTTTCTTACCCTTACTATTCCACATGATGATGATCATCCTGAATGCACATGTGTTCCCGCTCACCTCCTGTTTCCAAGTCTCAGAAACTTCACCGTGGAGTGTGCAGGGTGAGCACCACCTCCACTAATGGAGCTGCCCCACCTGGGCTGTCAGGAGGGACGGAGCACTCTGAGCCCCTACTGAGGGCAGAGGAGGGGGGAAGGGGCCAGGCAGGAGTTGTGGGATGATCCCTCCCCTCCCCGACTCCTTGCAGACTCTCTCAGGCAGCTCTGGTCGGACTCGGCCGCTCCTGCTGACAAATCATCGCATCAGGAGTCTGGGGAAGGTCTCATTAATTATGATTATCGACACCTTTGAAGATGCCAGCTGTGTGGCGCCTGCTCTGGTGACAAAGGATTCCAGTAATTCTGTTTGAACTGCATTTTCCAAGCAATATGGTTTTCATTTTGGCCACTAGGAAAATGGTTTTACCTTCAAGGATGTTGCCTGGGGTGAACTGGCAGGTGCCAGCCTCCTGGGGAGTCATGATGGTGCCAGAGAACTGGGAGAGCCTGTGGTTCCTGGGCAGACCTCAGAGCAGGGGGCATGGCTGCCCAGGGATAGGGAGGGTATTTGTCGACATCAGGAAGAACACAGGCTCCAAAGGGATGCAACGGCAGCATCAGCCTGCACTGAATCAAGCCTGGCACCACCCCCTGAAGGAAGGCTGGTACCACCCCTGATTTCTCAGACCAGCAGTCAGAAGTGCAGAGAGGAGAGATGGTGTGTCCAGACACACCACGCTCCCTTCACCTGTCATCTGCCGGGTGGACCTTGGCCCACTCTGTGTCCTCCAATTCCAGCCCCTGCCGACCGGTTCCTCTGCTCTGCCCTACCTGCTGAGGTCCTGAGAGGCCCCCAAAGTGTGATCAGCTGCAGCCAGCCCCAGATGAAGGAGGGCTTGTTATCAGGCAGGTTCCCAGGACCTCCTCATTCCCAGGAGCCAGAACCTCTGGGGAGGCCCAGGGAATCTGTATTTTACCACCTCCCTGGTGAGTCTGACCTGCTGCAATGTCTGGGCATTACTGTTATTTCCCTCTTTTCCCACCTCCTATAGACTCCCGGCCCAGGCTCTCCCACAGACTCTCCCTGTCTGTGCCAGGCCAGGGCTGACCTCCACCTCCACTGCTCCTGTGATCCTCAGCAATGCCACAGATCTGAGCCACTGCCACCAGTCAATGGGGAAGTCCAGCGAGTCTCCCAATGGGAAGGACATATCCAACTCTGAGCTGGGCTCCTGCCCCTTCCCTCCCTGTCCCTCCCCTGGACTCCAATCCAGGGCCCCCTGAGTTCACAATGAGCATAGCCTCTGGGGGCACCTCACACTCTGCCGAGGCCCTGCAGCCACCTCGCGGCTCCTTGGCGGTGATCATGGCTGGGACTGCACCAAGAGCAAACCTGGAAGAGAAATCATTAGTCCAGCAGCCGACGCGGCCTTGTCTGCCACGTGGGTCCTGGCTCCATGAGGCCCAGGGGGGTCATTGCAAGTGGAGCCACCAAGTCAGCCCCGTGCGTCCTGTTTTGAGCCCTGCGACTTATGCTAAAGACAAAGTCATACCTACTCCTTGCTCTGTAAATTCCAGGGTGGCCTTTGGCCAAAAGCAATACAATTCTGACCTAGCAAAGTTAAAAAGACTTTGAAATTATGAGCCGCAGGCCCTGGCCTGATCCGTGGATGAGGGAGGACGAGATGACTGAGGCAGCAGAAAGGAAAAGAAAGAGAAACTTCACAGCAATGTCCCTTCCCGCTCACCGCCTCCAAGTTTCCAGTGAACCTCACAGTGCCCAGAGCCTTGGTCTGCACTGTGGAGAAAAAGGAAGGTGGGGGAGGCTGGGTGGGGGCGTCAAGAGGGTGCCCAGCTTGGGGAATACAAGGGGCTGCCTCGCCCTTGCTGACCCATCTGCTGCCTCCAACCCTGGGTGCGGCAGCCCAGGGCACAGAGCGGAGGATGGCTGCCAGTGCTGCCAAAGTCAGGGACTCTGGGCGGTGCCTCTCAGCCTGCCAAGGTTCAGCAGCATTGAAGACTCAAAGCACACTGGAATGTGTCCAAAAACTTTAAGGACACCAAACCGTCTCCACAACCACAAAGCCATGTGGTGGCAATATCTCGTTGATGGCGGCACACTTTGCCACACCCTCGAAAGACGCTGGCCCTCATGTGTATGTCACCTTCTGCTGTGTCTCTTAATCTGCGGCGCTTCCCCCTGCCCCACTGTGCCCCTTCCCCACGCACGTGATGTAAGCACATAAGGCAGCTCTGGGAGCTTGCCCTGCTCCTGTGGCACCCTCTGTGGCTGACTATGAAGGAAGGACGTTCAAAGATGGGGCCAGTGGGGCCAAACCAAGTTTGTGTGGCAGCCTCTGGCCTCGTTTACCTCCCCAACTGGTTGGCTGGAGGAGGCAGGAATGATGAGGGGTGTCGTGGGGCCTGCACACCACATGGCAGTGACAAGAATGGGAGGAGAAAGGCTCTGGGGAAGGGCTGTGTGCCCAGCCGCTAGTGCCCCTGGCCCACTTAGTGACTTAGGCCTTGATGACCTGAGCAGCAGGTCGTCTCCTCCTTCATGGGGTAGAGGTTGGTAGGGCAGTGGTAGGCAGAGGTGGGTCTGGGCATTTTTGGCGGAGGTTGCTTGGTGCCCCTCCCATCTCCCTGGGCTCTCACCACCACAGGACACACTGAGGGGCCCTATGTAGGCACTGGTGGCTTTCCACTCGAGGGCCTTCCTTCAGCCTGCCAGCCAGGTCAACTGGAAGCACCAAGGAGTTAATGACCCTGGGAGCAGATATCAGATATACACCATGGATGAGAAGGGGGAGAATACGTACCCCCACCCCTCAGCCCCACAGCGGGGATAGCTCTGAGACTCTCCCTGGAGGTGACCCCCACTCCCCTGTGAGTCTTTAGGGATCTTCAAGCCAAAGGTGTTTGGATAAGCTGTTCACATCTGGAGGGATGGTGAATGACCACTATTCAAAGCTCAAGGAAGTTTTTGTGGGTCTCAGTTTCTGCATTTGCTCTGGTCTAGATTTCACAGGTCCTGGCAGAAAGGCTTCAGAGTTTATGGATAGAGTCTTAGCCAATTTCTGGTTTAAATAATGATGAAATCTATTATCTATTTTCATTTTGTGCTGTCTTCAGTTGGTTTTAAGAGAGGCAAGTTGTGTTTAAATAACTCTCCATCCTTTCCACCTCGACATCAAAGGCCTTCTCATTCATCCCCTCTTTCAATCTTAACACCAACCCAGGGAAGTAGGCAAGGCGGTTCTCCTGAGAGCAGAAGAGAGAATTGGAGAACCAGCATCTGAAAGTAGAACCAGACTGCACAGTCATCTATCGCAGGGAAGAGCAAGCAGTACTCAAAGGTGCCCTGCCCCTGATGTGGGACCCAGTACACTCATACCCTGGGGTTTTGGCTTGACAGACTTCAGCTCAAATAGCATCCGTGTGAAACTCCTGTCCTGCTCGGCACTCCTGTGGCAGACATCACCAATCAATCACAACACTCCTTCTTCCTGACCCTGAATTCAGTCCCAAATTCCTTGTCAAGACAATAGGTCAATCGAGAAGACACAACCAACCAACTAGCATTAGCTTGTGAAATGGAATCTGCTTGCCAGACCAGCATTAAAGTCTCTCCAGCTGCTCCAAATGTCAGTAGTGCAGTCAGGCAGTCCTGGGTCTCAACTTCAGCTCTGTGAATGGTTAACAAGGTGGACTTGGGTTAGAATCTGTGTCACTCTCAGCCTCAGCTTTCCCATCTGTAAAATGGAAATGGTTGGTATCTATGGGGGTGGTAAGGGGATTCCATGAGAAAGCCCCAGCACGTAACACCTAGCAGATGTTCAATGACAGGTTTGCGCTGGGGAAAAGGCTCTTCTTTTGCTACCACATACGTTCCCTGATCACCTGATGACCATCTGGTGGTCACTTCTATCTAACAGGAACCAGGATTTATTGGCATGTTGGTAAAGCCACTGTGTCCGAGTCCCAAGTCTTCTAAGGGCCAGCTGTGTCTTCTGGGGCAAATCACCTCTTCCCTGAGGGTGGGAGAAACAGGTCATGGTAGAACAATGTTCAACCTGGAAAGTGGGATTTGTCTCAATTTCAAACATTCCTTTCTGTACAGACATTCAACAAATTAATTTTTCAAAGTCTGCTACCAACTCACAACACCTGATACCTCCCACCCCCTTCCCACTCTTCCCAGTTTCCTAAGCAAACCCTAGAAGATTACTGTTCCCATGGAGTTAATGGGCCTGGACCCACCTGCTAATTTAATGCAAATCCCAGACTGCCTTATTGTGCAGAAGTTTGAACTCTCAGTTTATTTGAACTCTCTTGGCGACACAATCTGCCCTTGTTTCTAGTAGAGTTTCTAATCCCTGCAATTTCCATGGTGCTAGTAATTATGGAAAAAAGTCTGAAGCACAGAAATCCTGCATCTTGTCTATGAGATTACACACTTTAATGGAGTTTATAAATTTATTTTTGCAGTTACTGAGGAGAAGAAATTCACTGTGCAGTTCCAGAGGGCAAAACAAGGACTGGTTGATGGAATCCACCAAAAGACAGTTTGGAATTCAAAGGGAAGAAGCACTTTCTGATGGTCAGAGCCACTCGGCATGGAGTGAGCCATCCCGGGAGGTCAGGGTGAGGCTGGCAGGGCTCGGGCCTGAGGTGGTCGCTGTTGGGGGAGCAGTGAAATGTAAGAGCTCTGAATCAGATCTGGGTTCATTTCCTGACTCTCCACTTCCAGGGATATCTGGCAAGTGAGTTCACTTTTGTAAGCCTCTTGACTCCCTGGGTAAGATGGTGACAGCTGTGCTGACACAGAGCGATGCTCCATGAGGGGTTACACTGCCATTTCATTACTCAGAGGCAGGGGGAGGCTTCCCTCACTCATAGTTACCCTGGGCAGAGATTTCCCCCCGTCACCACTGCCCTCCACCTCCCGCCAAAAGATTGTGAGTTTGAGGCAGAGCAGGACAAGCTCCCTTGGCCAGTTCTTCTCACTCTCTGGAGCCCAGCTGCCCAGAGGCTCCTGTCTGCCCTGCTCTTCCACCGCCAGAGGTGGTGTTGTTGGTGGTGTTGGTGTTGGTGTTGTTGCTGTTTGGAGACGGAGTCTCACTCTGTCACCCAGGCTAAAGTGCAGTGGCGCAATCTCGGCTCACTGCTATCTCTGCCTCCCAGGTTCAAGCAATTCACCTGCCTCAGCCTCTGGAGTAGCTGGGATTACAGGCACACACCAGCATGCCTGTCTGATTTTTGTATTATTTTGTATTATTAGTAGAGATGGGGTTTCACCATGTTGGCCAGAACTCCTGACCACAGGTGATCTGCCCTCCCCAAGTGCTGGGATTACAGGCGTGAGCCACCATGCCTGGCCTCGCCAGAGAGGTTTTGTAGCAACAGCCCCCACATCCTGACCACAGGGGAGCCTGGAGGGAAGTCAGCACGTGTCTGATGGTGAGCTCTTCTGTCTGGTCCTAGGGTCTGCAGGGGAGGTCCACATGCCCACAAGGGTGAGCCCCTTCCTCCAACATCAGCTTTGTCTCCATTGGCCACATCCTGCATTCTCTGGGTTTGTCTAGAATAAGGGCCCCCACTGCTTCTCCAGGCCTAAAGCCCCAGCATGCATTATTATCACAAGAGCTGTGAATTTGGGAAACCCCCTGATGACACAGCCAACAACAGGCATCTATTCCTAGAACATCCTCTCCCCTAAGGCAAGAACCACAAGATGAACCTTCCCCACTGTTTCTCCAGCCCCCAGTACAGTGCCAGGCACACTCATACACATTCAGTAAATACTGCTAAACATGTTAGGTTTACCACCATCCCAGGGATATGAGTAAAGGCTTGGAGCACAGAATAGGAGCACATAACTCATGTGGCAGGGAAGGGAAGCATCAGGGAGGGCTTCTTGGGAGACAGACCCCTGAGCTGAAGCTTCAAGGGGAAGCAGGGAGAAAGTGGTCAAGGCATACGTGACAGTGAGACCAGGTGTATCAGAAACTAGAGGGCAGCTCAGAGTCAAGCATAATAGAGGAAATAACCAGAGATGAGGTTGAAGAGTCAGCAGGGGCCAGATGGTAAAGAACATTGAAAGCCAGACCACAGTTTGGCACATCCCTGGGGCCGCTAGAGCATCATTTCCCTCCTAACATTCATGGAATGTCTACTATGCACCAGGCACTGTCAAAGGCCCTTCCCTGCATTAACTTGTTCAAACCTAACAAGAAGCCTGGGAGGTAGAAATCAGTATCGTCTTCACTGGCAGATGTGGAAACGGAGGCATAGAGAGATGAAGTAAATTACTAATGTCCACACAGCCTACCCAGTGGTAGAACTATGTTTATGCATGAACCCAGGTATGTACATTCTGGAACCCAAGCTGTTGGCCACTGTGCTATTCTCCAGCAAGAGTAATACAAGAGTCAGGCTTTATTTCAGAAAGGGTACACTGGAGGCCAGTGTGGAAATCTGATCTGAGGTCAAAAGAGTTGAGCTCAGCAAGACATTCAGAAGTGAGTGATTACCATCCAAAGAAGGATGACAAGTGGATCAGCACTAACTGCAGAGCCTCACTGTGACAGCCTCTCTTACACCACAGCTATGAAATTCCCGACATTTCAATGAGTCAAAGCCTCACATCAAGCCTCTTAGTCCCATAGGTTCAAGATTTGAACTTGGTTGTTGGTACAGCAAAATGACCAGGATATAATTGCAAATCACGTGTCATACCAATAACTTCAAATTTAAATGAGCAAAGACAATCAACTGATGGCAAACTCTGAGGTGAATAAGATCCTGAAATTATCTGACAATAATTTTACAGCAGCCATCATAAAACGCTTCCATAATCAATTACACATTGTCTTGAAATGAAGGGAAAAATAGAAAGTCTCAGCAAAGAAACAGAAGTTACAAAAAAATCCAGAAGGAAATTATAGAACTGAAAAATGCAGTTACAGAAATTTTACAAACTTGCTGGATAGTAGAGTAGAGATGACAGAATAGAATTAGTGAACTTGAGGATAAAACAACAGAATTTTCCCTACCTGAACAACAAAGAGAATATAGAAGGAAGAGCCTCAGGAACCTATGGGACAATAAGAAAAGAGCCAACATTCATACAATCAGAAGTCAAGAAAAGGAGAAAGAGAATAAAGGGCTGAAAGTATTGGAAGACATATGACTGACAACTTTTGAAACCTGGTGAAAGAAACAAATCTACGAATCCAAGAAACTGACTAAATACCACAAAAGATAAACAGAAAAAAAAAAAAAAAGCATGCCAAGACACATGATAGTAAAACTTTAAAACTCAACACAAAGAAAGAAGTCTTGGAAGCAGCCAAAGAGAAACACGAATTACCAAATTACCTAAAAGAGAACGCCTGTTCAAATAATATGAGGTTTCTCATTTGGAAACTACTAAAGCCGGAAAGAAGTGGCACAATTTTTTTCAAGTGCTGAAAAAAATCAGTCACAAATTCTGTATCTGATGAAACCATCCTTAAGAAATGGGAAGGAAATAAAAACATTCTCAAACAAAGGAAAAATTTAAAGTTTGCCACTGGCAGTTGTATACTTAAAAACTGGCTATGAGGAAGTTCTCCAAACAGAAAGGACATAATATTAAGAAGGAGTCTTAGAGCATTAGTAAGGAAGAAGAAACAACAGAAAAAGCAGAAATATGGGAATATAGACTATTATTTTTGTCATTAATGTTATGTCATATTTGATTATTGAAACAGAAAGTATAACACCATCTGATACCCAAGACAATATTTGAAAGTGGAGAAGGTAAAGAATCTTTGGTAGAATCTAAAACCAAGGAAGGCAGGTATCCATACTTCACTTGAAGAGGTAAAATGTTGATACCAGTAGAAACCCATAAGTCTCATAAGTGTACATTGTAACCAAAACCACTCCCACAAAAACTCTACCAATAGATATATTTTAAAATATTATAAATAAATTAATATGGAATCCTAACAAATATTCAAGTAATCTTCAGAAAGTCAATAAAATAAAAACAGATGAATGAAAACTAAATATATAATAGGAAGCAATAATAATAAAGGGGTAAATTTAATGTTAATGGTATAAACACAGCAATCAAAAGACAGAGATTGAAAAAGTGGATTAAAAACACAAATTATAAGCTGCTTACAAGAAACCCACTTCAAATTCAGTGACATAGTTTGAAAGATATACCATGCAAAAATTATATTTTTTAAAAAAATCTGATAAAGTAGACTTCAGCACAAAGATTATTACTAGAGACAAAACAGAACATTTCACAATGATAAAAGGACCAATCCACCAGGAAGATATAAAATCCGCTCAGTATGTGCACACTAACAACAGAGCTTTAAAATCCATAAAACAAAGCTGATAAGGCTGAAACAATAGACAAATTCACAATTATGGTTAGACACTTAAGACCATACATCTTTCAGCAACTAAAAGAACTACTAAACAGAAAATTAGCTAAGATATAGAAGTTCTGAACAACGCAATCAACCAGCAAAATCCAATTGACATTTATGGGAGAAAACTGTGGGTTTTTTAATCCACTCTGCCAATCTCTGCCAACAACATCGGAATACATGCTCTTTCAAGCAACCATAGACCATTCATTAAGATAAATTTTATACTGGGCTATGAGACAAACATCAACAAATATAAATGAATTGAAATCATACAGGGTATTCTCTGATTGTAACAGAACCAAAGTGGAAATCAATAATAGAAAGACAACTGGAAGATCTCTAAACATGTGGAAATTAAACAACACATCTCTTTAAAGATCCATAGGCCAAAGAGAAGGTCTTAAAGGAATTTTTTTAAATACATAAAAATGAATGCAAACAAAAATACATCATATCGAAGCTGTGTAAGATACAGCCAAAATAGCACTGAAAGAACAAATTGTAGTATTAAATACCTAGATGAGAAGCAAGAAAAGATCTCAAATCAACAAGCTAAGTTCTTACCTCAAGACACTAGAAAAAGAAGAGTAAAATAAAGCCAATACAAGCGAATTAAGAAAATGATGAGCAAAAAATCAATGAAACTGAAAATAGGAAAATAAGTAAATAAATGGAACAAAAAGCTGACTCTTTAAAAAAAATGATAAGGTTGATAAACCTTTAGCAAATAAGGAGATACAAGAAAAAGAGAAGTAGAGAAGACGCAAATCAGCAATATTGGGGATGAAATAGGAATTATCACTGTAGGTCATGCAGCTATTAAAAGGATAGTAAGAGGTTGAACAAACTTATGCTCATAAAATAAAAGAATTGGACCAAATTCTCAAAAGCCATAAACTACTAAAGGCAAGCCAAGATAAAATGGATAATCTGAATAACCCAATAGCCACCAAACAAATTAGATTATGATGTTTAAAATTTCGGAAAAAGGAGTCATTCAGCCTGAGTAGTTTCACTGGAGAATTCTACCACATTTTTAATGAAGAATAACATCAATATTATACAATTTCTTCAGGAAAATAAACAACATGTACACAAAACCACAGCTGACAAATTATTTAGTGGTAAAACACTGTGTGATTAGGAACAAAAAATACAAAAGATTAGGAAAAAGGCAAGGATATGCTTGATCTCATTTCTCTTATTTGACATTGTACTGGAATTTATAGACACTGCAATAAGGTAAGAAAAAGAAATAAAAGGTATATATTTTGTAAAAGAAGAAATAAAACTATCTCTATTTATAGATGACATAGAAAATCTCAAAGAATCTAGAAAATATCTCCCAGAGCTAGTAAATGTATTCAATAAGTTCTCAGTTTACAAAGTTAACACACAAAAATCAATCATATTTCTGCAAGCTAACAAAACATGCAGAAATCACATTTAAAAACACAATACCATTTACAGTCACACTAAAGAAAAAATATACTTAGCTATACACTTAACAAAATACATATGGAATCTATATACTGAAAAATGCAAATACTTACAAGAGAAATTTTAAAAGACAATGTTCATGGACTTGAGTATTCAACTTAGTAAAGATATCAGTTCTCACCAAATTCATATGCTGATTTAACGCAATTTCTATCAAAATCCCAGCAGATTTTTTGTATACCTAGCCAAATGTATTCGTCAACTTAAATGGAAAAATACAGGCTCTAGAAAGTTAAATCAATCTTGACAAAGAAGAATATGGGAGGAATCACTCTAGCTAGCATTAAGGCTTACGATTCAGGTACATTAACCAAGACACCATGGTACTAATAGAGGGATACATACATCCATGGAAAATCAAGAAATAGGCCCACACAAACATGTTCAATTGATTTTTGACAAAGGCACAAAAGCTATTCAATGGAGGAAGGTTATTTTATTTACCAAATAGTGCTAGAACAATTACACATCCATAAACAAAAGAGAAATCTCAACACATTTTCTGTATAACTAAAAATGAATAATATACATAAATGTAAAGCACAAAACTATAAAACTTTTAGAAGAAAATATAGGAAAAAATCTTCATGACCTCGGGCAAAAAGTATTTGTTGTTGTTGTTGTTGTTGTTGTTGTTTTTATTTTTTCTGAGATGAAGTCTCACTCTTTCGCCCAGGCTGGAGGGCAGTGGTACAATCGCAGCTCACTGCAAATTTTGCCTCCCAAGTTCAGGTGATCCTCCTGCCTCACCCTCCCGAGTAGCTCAGATTATAGGCACCCACCACCACACCTGGCTAATTTTTGCATTTTTAGTAAAGACGTGGTTTTGCCATGTTGGCCAGGCTGCTCTCAAACTCCTGACCTCAAGTGATCTGCCTGCCTCGGCCTCCCAGAGTGCTGGGATTACAGGCATGAACCACGGCTCCCAGCCAGAGTTCTTAAACACCAAAAGTATGATCCATAGCAGAAAATAAATTGATAAAGTAGACCTCATTGGAGTTTAAAACTTTGCTTTTGTGAAAGCCTAAGTGAGGAGGATTCCTTTGACCATGTAAAAACGGCCTTTGTCATGAGAAAGCAAACTTGAGAAACACAAATCATCTCCCAAGCAGGGACGGTAGGACTCTCCAGGAGAGGACTCACGGAACTTGATCCAAGCAAGAAGGAAGAAGACTGAAACCTTCTCCCAAGCCACACCTGGACAAGGGTTTCCTTTCAGTTGCTTAACAGAGAAACATTGGAGATATGTGTAGAAGCTTCATCGTCTCATTCATTCATTCATCTGTTCACGCATCATGCATTTATTGGATACCTCTATGTACCTTATACGTTCCTATGTGCTGGGACCAGAAATGGACAAGATGGACAAAGCCTGTTTGTTCCATATGGGACATGTGGTCCCTGTGGTCCCTGCTGCAGTGGAAGAGAAGAATGGAGTTGGCACATCTACTCATAACTGCCTTAAGCCATAAATGATTCATGTTACTTCTGCTCACAGTCCATTGACCATTACTAGTCACATGATGACAACCTATCTGCAAAGCATGCTGGGAATTATAGGGATATTTGTGTATACTATCTTGGGGCACAAGCTCCACTGAATATTATTCAAAGTGTGTCTCATTGAATCGCCCTTATGGGAAATTGTCTGATTGTCTACAGTTTTCTTCTCACAGGTTGACTTCATGTTTCTCAAAAAATTCTTCAAACAATTTCATAAATCTACAAGTCAAGAAACCACTGCAGGTAACACTACACACAGCCATATGGATGGGGGAAGGACCACATGGTAATCATACTCAAGATTTTCTCAGAGAGTCAAATCAGAAAAACAACTCCTTGGAGAATTTTGCCTCACAAGATTTAACTTTTCCTCTGGGTGACAGAACACCACCTTTCTCCTGGATGTGACGGGAAGGGAAAGGAGAAACAAGATTGGGGCAAAGTCTCCAAATGGAGCCTCATGAATGGGAAAGAGCAGGCGTTAGCCCTGAGTGAAGTGTTGGATGGCAGTGACTGAGTGGCCAGGCTAGGAACCTGCATTAAATGTGACAGCAAGCAAACCAGGAGACATGGCCAATCCATCGCCTCTCCTTACCCGAGGGATGTTTACACCTCTAGGTTACCAGCATCATCTTCCCAGGAGGCTTCAGGAGCCAGGAAATCAAAGGTTACAGAGTCATAAGCCTGGAAAAGACCCCAGAGCAGTTTCCACCATTTAACACTGGCACGTACTCCTGCAAAGCTCCCTATGATGGCACCACTGCACTCCAGCCTGGGTGCAGTGAGACAGAGACCCTGTTGCAAAAGAAAAAAGAAAAGTTCAAGTGGGGAATGAAATGGGTTGTAATGAAAAACGCAGTCTCTGGAATAGTTAAACCAATCTTGACAAGACGAAAATGGGAGGAATCACTCTATCTGACCATGTAAAAACCTAGGTTTTTATGAATGAAGGCCTACTGCGCAGCTAAGTTAATCCAGACACTGCGGTATTGGTGGAAACCCTCCAAAAAGACGTGTTGAAGCCATGATCCCTGGGACTCGTGAATGTGACCTTATTTGGAAATTGGGTCTTTGCAGGTATCATCAGGTTTACACAAGGTCATTAGCCTGGGCCCTAATCCAATAAAACCAGTGTCCTTGCAAGAAGAGGGAAATTTTGACAAAGAGACGCACAGGCAGAATGCCGTGTGAAGAAGGAAGCAGAAGTGGAGGGACGCATCTGCAATGCTAAGGAACGCCCAGGAGAGCCAGAAGCTGGAAGAGGCAAGAGAGGGTCCTCCCCTGGAGGACTCGGAGCATGGCCCTACCAATGCCTCGACTTTGGACTTCCGACCTCCAGAGCTGTGAGACAATGCACTGCTTGGTTTTAAGCCACTCCATTTGTGGTATTCTGCTACCTCAGCCCTAGGAAACTATGACAGGGTCAGTTTGTCCCAGTCGTTAGAAGAGTAAACTGAGCCACAGATGGGAAATGTCTTCCTAAATCCACGCAGCCATGAGTGGAGGAGCGGGCTTCGTTACCAGGCCTCTGGCTTCCAGGTGGCCACCTTCTCTCTCAGAGAGAATCAGCAGAGCTGTGGGCTCCTCCAAGGCCCTGGAGGAGCACTGATCCCTGCCAGAGCTTTCTTCCCTATGAGGAAGGGATCTGTTTTCCTCTTCCAGAGGTAAAGAGGAAATTTAGGTCAGTTTGGAGGCTGATACCTCATTGGCTCCAGAAGGCAGTCGGGTGAATTCAAGGCTGAGGGAGGTGGAGACACCTCCCCAGTCCTCAACTCAGGGACCCCGGTGCTCCTGCCAAATGTGTCTCAAGTCGGGCCCTTTCACCTCCCCCACAACCACTGCCCTGTTTAGGCCCCTATTCCCTCCCTTCTGAGCTGGAGTCTGAGCCTCCTCGCCGGCCACCCACCATTCCCACCTTCAGCAAGCGCTTACCCAGCACTGACTGGGTACCAGGGCCCATGGCTAGTGCTGAGGCCGGGGTGGACAGCACCGAAGTTCCTGACGTGGATTTATGTCATTTGCAGTGAAATGAGACACAGAAAATGACTCCATGCCACAAGACAGAACATTGCAGGCAGAAGGTGAGAAGAACTCAGAGCTGGGAGATCTGCAATGGGAAAGTACTGGGCATGATCGCCAAACACCCAGACAGTTCATCAGGCTACAGCAGGATGAGGAGGGCATAGAAGGTCCCAGAGATGGCAGACAGATCAGGTAAAGGCCTCAGAGGCCTCAGGAGGGGCCTTGAAAGAAAGTGAGGTGACCTGAGTGTTGAGAGGAGGGAGGTGATTTGAGTGTTGGGGGGAGGGAGGTGACCTGAGTGTTGAGGGGAGGGAGGTGACCTGAATATTGGGGGGAGGGAGGTGATTTGAGTGTTGGGGGTAGGGAGGTGATTTGAGTGTTGGGAGGAGGGAGGTGACCTGACTGTTGAGGGGAGGGAGGTGATTTGAGTGTTGAGAGGAGCGAGGTGATTTGAGTGTTGGGGGGAGGGAGGTGATTTGAGTGTTCGGGGGAGGGAGGTGACCTGAGTGTTGAGGGTAGGAAGGTGACCTGAGTGTTGAGGGGAGGGAGGTGATTTGAGTGTTGGGGGG
>NW_022437002.1:2496849-2508743 GCF_009761245.1 Sapajus apella
TGTTGGGGGAAGGGAGGTGACTTGAGTGTTGGGGGGAGGGAGGTGACATGAGTGTTGGGGGGAGGGAGGTGACCTGAGTGTTGAGGGGAGGGAGGTGATTTGAGTGTTGGGGGGAGGGAGGTGACCTGAGTGTTGAGGGGAGGGAGGTGACCTGAGTGCTGAGGGGAGGGAGGTGATTTGAGTGTTGAGGGGAGGGAGGTGACCTGAGTGTTGAGGGGAGGGAGGTGATTTGAGTGTTGGGGGGAGGGAGGTGATTTGAGTGTTGAGGGGAGGGAGGTGACCTGAGTGTTGGGGGGAGGGAGGTGACCTGAATGTTGAGGGGAGGGAGGTGACCTGAGTGTTGAGGGGAGGGAGGTGATTTGAGTGTTGGGGGGAGGGAGGTGCCCTGAGTGTTGAGGGGAGGGAGGTGATTTGAGTGTTGGCAGGAGGGAGGTGATCTGAATGTTGGAGGGAGGGAGGTGATTTGAGTGTTAGGGGGAGGGAGGTGATTTGAGTGTTGAGGGGAGGGAGGTGATTTGAGTGTTGGGGGGAGGGAGGTGACCTGAGTGTCGAGGGGAGGGCGGTGATTTGAGTGTTGAGGGGAGGGTGGTGATTTGAGTGTTGAGGGGAGGGAGGTGATCTGAGTGTTGGTGGGAGGGAGGTGAGTTGACTGTTGAGTGGAGAGTTAGTTAGCCTGAGGATGGAAAGGCACTGAGGTGGCCTGTATCTTTGTCTTGGAGTGAGGTGGCCTGAGGTTTGACTGTGGAGTAAGGCGTCCTGAGGTGAAAAGGACAGGACAGCTTTTGGGACCATCTCTCAAGCCCCAAATCACAGATTCTCACGGTTGCACCCAAGAGCTGCATTTGCTGTTCCTGACCGGGTCTTCCATCCTCCCGTCTTCAGAGTGTCCTCCCTGTGTGCCAGGATTGCTGACTCTCTTCTTATTGGGGCCTCTTGGGTTGCCTTCCCTCTCCTACGTGTCACCTTTCACATTGGGCCCTACAGCTATTCTGAACATCTCCCTGCATCCCGGCCACAGGTTGGAGTTTGGAATTGGATATTTAGCAGGTAAACTTAACACGTGCCTATGGTAGAGCTCACTCTTGTGCCTGGGCAGAAGAAGAATTCGGGTCTGCAGAGAGAGAGGGGGTGGGAGAGGGAAGCAGGAGAGGCAAAGAGAGAGGAATCCTGCTGTGGGAGGACCCTAGCGTGGCTCACGCTGTAGCCTTCTCTGTTCTGAGCTCCTGCAGTCCTACCCTTGGATTTGGTGGGGCTGCCGGGGTCCTGCGTACCGCTCTGGTGTACATTAGCTATAGCAGATCTCTAAGGCCTGCACAAAGGGAGCTCCACTGACCGTGACTTCCCACTCCGTCTTTCAGGGCACATCGCAGCTGCTGCAGCCTCCTGGAGCCCACCTTGACTTTTCACCCAGTGGGGCTCTCCAGCCACCTCTGAACCCAACGCCTTGAACCTTTCCTACCATCCTCATGTGACATCGTGGTTATTTGTCCACATAGCTTCTCATTTCCCCCAGATGGTGTCCTCCTAAGGGTAACGAATTCTGCTTGCTCATTTCTGCAACAAACCCCAGCCCACTGTGGTACAGCAGGTGCTCAGTGAGGCTTCCGTGCACCCACAGTTCATCCTAATTAATGGAGCCCTGATCCTGCCAGGCATTTCCATTTCACCCCCTTGTTGTCTCTTGATCTTCTTGAGCACTCGGGTTGGAGCACTCACTGTCAAGTCCAAAGCCCTAGGCTCAAGTCTCAGGCCCTCACTGACAAGCCTGAGAAAGGTATCAAAACTCTCTGGCCTCAGTTTCCTGATCTATAAAATGGGGGCAATAATACCGCCTACCTGATCACATTGCTGGAGGATAGATGGATTAAATAAACTAGGGATTAGCACTGCACCTGATGCACTATGATTACCATAAAATGCAGCCTCCGCTTGCTCCCTCCTCCCCTGGTAACAGCTCCTCCCACTTTTACAGACACCCATTGCCATCCTTTCCCAGACCAATGTTTATTTCAGTGTGATTGATCCCACCCTCCATTTCCGGAGTGAGCACATAACCTGGCCTGGTCAATGAGACTTTATTCTGGGGTTTTTGTTAGAATTATGGGATAGCAACGTGCTTTTCTTCTGCTGAAGCTACTGGGAACTCCAAGAGGAGAGGAGCTGCCTGGAAGTGAAGTCCAGTCAGAGGAAAGCAGAACCACGAGATGGGGTGTGATAGCCTGACAGCCTCATCTGAGCACTTGAATCCAGCCATACCTGAGTTCCCTTCAACTTCTTAGTTACATAAATCTATAAATTCCCTGTTCTGGCTTAAGCCAATTTGAGTTTCTGTCCTTTGTCAGAGAAATGGACCCAGTTAAAACAATTATTATACCCATTTCCTCCACACTACCGAGAAGTAACTTGCCCATAGTTACTGCCCAGGGATTCAAGCTCAGATCCAGCTGTCTCTAATAATAATGGCCTTGTGGAGAGCTTTAGGAGTTGGAGGCTGAGAGAGGTGAAGTGACAGGCCCTGTTGAGGGTCAGGGAAAGAGGAGCTCAAGATGCAATTTGCAGGGTCTGAAATCACTCGCGGTGGCAATCTAATTTGAGGCGGCCCGTGTTGTAGGCAAGCTCCACAATTTCCTGGACTCCTCCCTGCTCACCTCCTAGAGCCAGTCTGACCGTGACAGTTCCAGAATCAGGCCCGGCAGGACTGAGATCAATCAAAGAGGTGGGGAGAGAAGTAGTCTCTTCTTGCTTCCCGTCAGCTGCCACCAGGACTGTCTGGTGGGAAGCAGGGGGTCTGTGGGGGTCTCACAGCTCCAAATGCGCCTTGACAGGTATTCCCCAGAGCAGCAGGTGAGTCATGAATAGAGCTCCCAACTGGAGAAGAAGTGGCCTCGTGCCCACCAACTCCCTAGGACTTTGGTCTGAAGGTTTTTTGAACCAGGGCAGGTGTGGTGAGGCCTCCGGGGGCTGTGGGATCCTCCTGCTGTTACAGCCAGAATCCACAAACAAAAGGCCCTTCTAGACCAATCTTTGCTAGCAGGCTGACGCTTAAAGGTCATGAGAAAGCAGATGCCTCTCCTTCCACATAGAGTGGAGGGCAGGGATCAAGTCTAATTCACTGCTGGGTCTCACAGCCAAGTGCAGTACTGGCTCATCGTAGGGGTTTATTATTATATATATATATATATACACACACACACACACACACACACACACAAACACACACATACACACACATAGACACATACACACACACATAGACACACACACAGACACACACACACGCACATACACACACAGACACACACACATATACACACACACACATACACACGCACATACACACATACACACACATATCCATACACGTACACACACATACACACACACAGACACACACACACATACACATATACACACATACACACATACAGACACAGACACACACATAGACACGCACATACACACGCATACACATACATACACACACATACACATGCGCACACATAAACACACGCACATACACACATACGCACACACACATACACACACACATATAATATGTGTGTGTATACATCTAGTGCTCGACTTACGACCACGGTCAGAACCGCGGACCGGTCGTAACACGATTTGGTCGTAAGTTGAGTAGGCTATATGTACAGTTGAAATGGTGCACGCAGAGATGGTAGTGCTGCCGGAAGGTGGTCCGCACTGTCGTACGCCCAGCTGGGCAACGTTTGTGCTGCCAGACACGGAGCAGTCGTGGCTAGCAATTGTGGTCGTAAAGTCGAATGGTCGTAAGTTGCATAGGTGGTAAGTTGATCAATACTTGTATATATATATTAGATCCGAGAGGCCCTTAGAAATCATGGCCTAGTTTTATAGTTAGGAAAACTGAGTTTTACTAAGAATTTGTTGCTCTTTTGCAGTCTGATCTTGGAGTAGCCACCAGTGAATTGGTTCAATCTGAGGTTCTCTGAGCCTTCTGTCAACCCTGAATTGCTTTGATGGTCATATGCCCAAGACACACGGCTGGGGATGGGCAGAGTCAGGAGAGAAACCTAAGTCTTCTCACCACAGACTGCCTGTTCACCCTCCCATACCAAGCACTGCCTAGAAATTTACCCAAGAGCTGTGCACACAAAGTGCAGTAGCCAGGATTTTTTGACTGCTAGTGACAGAACACGATGTAAACAAAGAAATGCACTGTCTCCTGTGACCAGTCCTGGGAAGGGCTATTCGTCTGTTCTCATGCTGCTAATAAAGACATACCCAAGACTGGGTAATTTATAAAGAAAAAGGTTTAATGGACTCACAGCTCCACATGGCTGGGAGCCCTCACAATCATGGTGAAAGACAAAGAAAAAGAAAGGCGTGTCTTACACAGCAGCAGACAAAAGGGCTTGTGCAGGGGAACCCCGTGTATAAAACCATCTGATCTCATGAGGCTTATTCACAACCACGAGAACAGTATTGAGGAAACCATCCCCATGATTCAGATATCTCCATCTGGCCTCACCCTTGACATGTGTGGATTATTACAATTCAAGGTGAGATTTGGGTGGGGACACAGCCAAACCATATCAGGCTGGAACATTGGGTCTCTCTCTCTCTCTCTCTCTCCCCCTCCTCCCCTGCTCTCTCTCTCATTCCCCCCATCCCTCTATCCTTCCCTCCCTCCCTCAAGCTTCCTTGATTCCTCCTTCGGAAACAAACTGCCTCCTTTGTGTCAACTGGCTCCTCCTCTACCACAAGTGGCCTCTTCCACAGCTTAAGCTGAGAGCCACGGGTCATGAGCTATGGGTCATACCTCAGGGTCCCCTTTCCTGGAGTCACATTAGAGAGGTGGGAGCCCTGCACCCTGGGTTCTGATGTGGAAGCTCCCAGGGAAGGACTCTCATGAGCCTGCCCTGGAAGGTGAATGGCGGCTACCACTAGGATCACATAGATGGAGTGAATGAGGTCAGGAGAGGGGTGGGCATTGCCTCAAGCAAGTGGCTATTCGCAGAACTGATGGACAGCCTGGATGGACAGAGCAATAGGCATCCTCTGGCAGGTGAGACAATTGAAGAGTGACCCTCAGCGATGCCATCTGAACACGTGGTGCAGACCATGGATGTGGAAGGAGGAGAGGCACCTGGAGTCATCCTCACTCCTTTGTTCCCTCCTAGGAGCCCCATTTAATTCATTCTGTGAATCTCTTTCTGCCTCTGCCCCAGCTGGCTTCTGTGCAAGGGCTGGATAAGGTCTCTCCAGGAAGGGAACCACAGTCCAGAGGGCAAAAGATCTGTCAGTCAGTGGTGGGACAAGGTGACACATGGGTCATAAAAGGCACATTCGAGGACTGCGGAGAGGTGGGGTGCTCCAAGGATCTGAAACTCCAGCTATCCCTGAGGAGGCTGCCTGGAGGAATGGGTTCTGAGCTGTGCACCCAAAGGAAGGGGAAATTTGTGAATCAGAGAGGAGTAAGAAAAGCAAAAACATTCCAGGGCTACATGTGGATGGGTGTGCAATATAACTGCATGCAGTGTGTGTGTGTGCACGCACACGGTACGTGTTTTAGGAACTGGTGCTATTGACCTTATGGAGACAGAAATGAGACTGGGTGGTTTCCAGGGACCCACTAGGTTCTCATGACCATCCTGAGAGGGATATCCAACCAGATCCACCATACAGATGAGGGAACTGAGGCCCAGAGAGGTGAGGCCATCTGCCCTCAGTCACACAGTGGAGAGCAGGATCTCACCCCGGTCTCTCCAGCTCTTCCCAGTCCCCACACTGCCCACCCTCACCCCAGCTGGTCCAGGGAAGTCCAGTGCCCGCTCTGCAGAGAGGAGGAGGCAGCTGCTGTGTGGGACTGGACACCCAAACAGATGGGACCTCTGCCAGGGGCCTGACTTGCATTGTCATAAAAGGCCAAGGAAGATGACCTGAGGACCAGCTCCCAGCAGAGAAGCACAAGGCTGGAGTTAGTACCACGCCTGCATGTAAGCCCTGATCCAGACTCTACCCTGGAGAGGTCTAAGACACACTGACGGTCAAGTCCCAAGGTCAGCAGGCAGCCTGTGAGCAATCCCGGTGCAGCAGCCAAGGGCCATCCACGCATAGGTGAGAGAGAGCGAGCGCAGGAGCTGGCATCTGTGCTGGGGTCTGGACGGGGCAGGGCAGCCCTAAGTCCCACTTGGCCTGGGACAGTCCCAGTTTCTGCCTGTAGCCTCAGTGTAGTTAACAGCAGCGTCCCCTTGCACTCTCAGATGTCCTGCTTTGGACAGTCATTACAGGGTGAGGTGAGGACATTCTCTAAAGAAGGGGGAACTAACACTGACTGCATTTCTACCAGTGCCCAGGGCCCCGACACAGTTTCCCTCCTCTAAGCCTCACAACATCCCTAAATCCTAGATGCCTCTTCCTGCGCATCCAAGGTCAGAGGGCAGGGAATAGACATTCAAAGAAAGAGCTGTGGCCTTGTCCAAGTCCACCTTTCAAGTGCTAATGTGCGCTGCGCTGCGGGATGAAAGAGAACTCTCCACAGTGCCTGGGGCCAGCCCCACAGGAGGAGCAGGCAGGAGAGAAATGTTTAGTGTTCTCTTTAGCTTACCAGTGGGGTAGGGAAAGAATTGTATCATGTATGGGAAAAAAACAACAGTCACAGTCATCATCATCCACTTTCACCGTAATACCAGCGGGTAGAAACTCAACATAGATGGCCCTTTGCTCAGCCAGCCAGAGGAAAGGCCTGGCTCTACAAGCTCCGGCCCCAAGCTTAGTGTGGACAGAGAGCAGCCCAAGGAAGCAGGGTGATAAAATTGAGGAGCATCAAGGCACCAGAGGGAGGAGAATCCGACAGTCTGAAGCCCCAGGGAGCTGCAGACTCTCAGGAGACCTCTGGCCACCCCACAGCACTGGGCAGGGGCCCAGGCTAGTTTACATGCTGTTAAAGGTAAGGAGTTTGGAGACCTTGGGGTCCCACGCTGGCGACACTGGGGCCTGGGTGCCTGGTGATTCTGCAAGAGGACGCCGCGTCAGCAATGTTAAAGTGGCAGGTGGGATTTTGTTCCCAGTTCCTTCCTCCCTCCCCATCATGTGACCTTGCAGAGCACGGGGTGGGGCAAAACGCATTTCCCTGTCTGTTTGATGTTGGGTGCTGTGATGTGCCTCATGCTGACCTACGGGACACAAGCAGCAGCTGCCAGTTGTGCACTGGGGCCCAAAGACAGTTCCTCTGCTTCCCCTTGTGCCCCCTTTACATTTGGCTAGGAGAGGACATGAGAAGAACATGGAGCCGCTGGCTCAGAACGGGGCTAAGGAGCAGCCCCAGTACCCACGGGAGCCTGAAGCAGAGCCCCCCACCCCAGCTCTTGTCGCCCAGGCTGGAGTGCAATGGCGCAATCTCGGCTCACTGCAACCTCCGCCTCCCGGGTTCAAACGATTCTTCCACCTCAGCCTCCCGAGTAGCTGGGACCACAGGCGCGTGCCAACACGCCCAGCTAATTTTGTTTTTAATAGAGACAGGGTTTCACCATGTTGGGCCATGGACTCTTGACACAGAAAGAGACACATTTGCTGCTAAATGCCTCTGAGACGTTCAGCTTGTTACTGAGAATAGTCAAAAAGAAAAATGAAAATCGCACACAGTCACCCAAGCAGATGTCAGGACGGAATCCTTTTTCAGGAAGCACCGGCAGCATGTCTCAGAATGCGGCATCCTCAGAGCCTGCTGCTCTGGGCAGCGCAGATTATCCTCCTTCCCAGCCTGACAGAAAGAAAGGGACCACGCTGGCGAGAGACAACAGACCTCCGCCCACCCAGACGCTGCAGATCCTCGTCTCCTGCTCCACCTCCCCAGTTACCTCCGAGCACACATGGTGGGCACCCGCATGCTCAGGTGCCACCCACCCTCAGCCATCCTCCCTGTCTGTGGACTGCCCACCCCAACAGGCCATCAGTGGGGCCTCCTGTCTGCCACCAGTGCTGGTGTCCCGGATCCTGCACCTCTGCTCAGGGCTGGGCGTGAAATTTCTGCACTGCGCTCCTCCTAAACCCCTGAAGGCCCAGGCTGTGCTGGATCTGTGGCCTGCTCTGGGGAGAATGCCCCATCCCTTGACCCTGGGTGCTACCGGGGCCCCTAAGCAGCACTGCCTGAGTCCTGAGTCTCACACAGAGCCTCCTGAATATGGCTCTGCTTCTGGCCTGCACCCTTCCCCGCTGGAAACTGGAAACCCCGTCCTGAGGTGGGGGATGGAAGGAGCCTGGTGCCCGCATCCCCTTCCTCAGCATCATCTTTGTCTTTACTCCCAGGCACCTCTTTTCTAAAATAAAGCTTTGTCTTCTCCTTTAACACATTGCATTTAACTCATGCAAATAGATACGGAAGGAATGACACCTTATACTATATGCCACAGGAACCTGGGCCCTAGTTCCTAGTCATTCAAAATACCTCCCCCTGTTTTACAGGTGAAGGAACGGGCTCAGGGAGATGACCCAAGTTACCCAAGTTTGCACAGCAGCTCAAGGGTAGGGATGGGCGAGCGTCTGTCCTCATGCTTCCAAAGATCTGTTTCCACCAACGCCTCTTAACCTCTCCTGGGGAAGAACCCTTGAAGACTTGTGTTTAAAGTTCATGTGACATTTGCAATTTTCTCCATCATATCTCTGTCTTGATTCTAATCCAAAAGCATCTCTTGCCACCTGAGATCAAAAGAAGGAAAAGACACCTGCTTATCCTGTAGCTTCATGTACGCTCTGGTGCAGACCCCCGGTGGGGAGCCAGCCCCAGGTTGATGGTCTCCGAGGTACACACCACACTGTCTGTGGATCGGGGAAGAATGTGCCCAGAGCAGAGTAAGGTCCAAGGACCAGCTGTTAGAGGCCCAGGAGAATCAGGCTTAAGGGGAAGAGGGAGTGTCTGGGATGTCATCTGCTGGCAACAGGTGCAAAGAAAAGGAAATTATTCTGGACTCTGACATCTTGCTGTAGTTTCAATGTGTCCCCCAAAGTTCATGTGTTGAAAACTTAATCCCTGATGCAGCAGTGTTGGGAAGTGGGGTCAAATAGAAATAATAGAATAGATCAGGTCATGAGGTCTCTGCCCGCACAAATGTATTATTGTCATGATCTTGGGAGTGGGTTAGTTATCAACGGAGTGGGCTTGTTAGAAAAGTGAGCTCAGCCTCCACTTGCCCTCTTGCTCTTACACCTTCTTGCCCTTCCTCCTTCCACCATGGGATGACACAGCACGAAGGTCCTCACCAGATGCTAGCACCTTGATATTGGACTTCCCAGCCTCCAGAACTGTGAGAAATAAATTTCTTCTCTTTATAAATTACCCAGTATTAACAGTATTTTGTTATAGCAACACAGAACAGACTAAGATGCACCTCCAGTTTACAGACAGGAAAACTGGGGCCCAGAGAGGGAAGGTGACCTGTCCAAAGTCTCCCAGAAAGGGGGAGCTGAATCCAGGCCAGAATCAGACCTCCTTGTGTGCAGTCCATGGAGGCCACACTTTTCCGTCACCCAGGCTGAGCCCTGGGCCTTGGTGACCTCGGTGATGCTGAGCAGAGGCAGGCAGTTACTTGCTCTGTTTTTCAGGAACTCATGGGTCAGGGCTGGAGAGTAGACAGTGGTTGGTGGGGGGAGGAGGGAGTGCAGAGAGAGACGGCATGCCTCCAAAGGAGCCAGCACTCCTGGCCTCAGACCATCCCTACCTCCAGCCCACCAGCCTTCCACTGCGGGACCCAACCCTCCTCTGGCCCAGCCTCTGCCTGCAGAATAAGGGTCTGCACTTGTAAGTGTGTGCTGTGGGTGTGCCCAGCCCGCATGGGCACCTGGATGAGTGTGCTTTGCGAGTGTGTGCCATGGGCATGCCAGTGGTGCACAAGTGGCGTGTGCCTGTGCTAGCCTGTGCACACAGTGTGAGTGTTGTGTGTATATCTCTACCTCCCATTTTGCCTGTAACCACTGCCAGGCCCTCACTGCTCCTGACTCCCTTTCTCTTCCATCTTCACCGCTGGGGATCAGGCAGGGCAGAGCTGAACTGGCCCTGTCCCTAGAAGCGACCTCAGAGGTTGACCTGGCCTGTCCACCCTTCTGCTTGTCTCCTGTCCTTTCCCCCTCCCACGTGGCCTTGGGCACCTTCAGAGTCCCAGTTTCCTCATGTGGGGAACAGGATGATGCGGCGTCACAGAGAAGGTGAGAGGCTGGAGATGAGGGTGTCGAGGGCCTGCCTGGGGCCCAACACCAAGAGGGCAGCTTTGCCTTCCTGCCTGGAAGTTTCCACCTGGCATTGTCCTTACCCCCACCCACCAGCAGAGCTGAGGCCTGCAGCGGGCTTGGAACCAGGCTGACTCAGCCCTGGCTTGGCCCTACTATCTGCCTACTGGGTCCCTGGGCCCTGGTTGGCCCCTGTGACCCAGCGGCTCCTCTTCTGTATCTGAGGTGACCACAGCCCTGTCCCATGCTCAGTGAGTCCCCACACAGGGGTGCTCAGTACAGGGCTCCCATGGGTCCCCATGCTCAGGGACAGGTGGGGTGGGGGGCTCCCCAGCCATGAGGCTGTGCCCAGAGGATCCCAAGGGAGCACCCAGAGGAACCAGGGCCACCAGGTGCCTCTGTCACCTCCAGGAAACCAGGACTGCTGTCAGGTGTTTTCTGCTTGGTAAACATTTTGAAGTCTCATTTATGAAACTTGCCTTTCCTGAGGCCTCCTGCAGTACAGAGGCGAGTGAAGAATTTAATGAGAGCTGGGCCTATGGTCCCTCAACAGCTCCAAGCATGTGGCTCCCAGGAGGTCGTGACTGCCCTTGGAGGAGGAGTCCCCATCCCCATCCCATAGGTCACGGAGCGGCAGGGACGTACTGCACAGGGAGGTGAAGTAGAGTCACTTCAGTATATACAAACACACACAGTCAATGGATGGGAATAACAGCTCAGGCTTTTCAAAGCATATAGTAGGTGCACAACAAATATTTGTTGAATGAATGAAGAACATTTTATTCACAGATATGCCTTGGTTTCCAGAATGACCCTGTGGTTAGGAGAGTGGCTGCTGTAGCTCCATTTTCTACATGAGAAAGCAAAGGCTCAGAGAGGTTAGGCGACCTGTCCAAGGACACACAGCACCAGTGGGTACTCCTGACTGGGAAGCACCTCTCCTTCAACAGACAGGGGAGCTTCCCCCCTACCCAGAGTCCACAGGCCTTTGATCATGCCAGGGCTGCCTCTGAGTCTCAACTCACCCCTTTATTTCTTGCACCCCACACTGTGCTCCAGGCTTCCTGTTTCACACCTATCGTCTCATCTTTTTTTACAACAGCCTGTTTCATTAATTGTTCAGAGAGGTTTAGTGACTTGGCCAAAGTTACACCGGAAGTGGATAGGACAGGACTTGTGCTTACATGTTTTTTCCCACTGCACCAGACAAGGTGACTCGGCCCTGCCTTGGGTTGGCAAGGTGTTCTTTCCAGAATGTCTGCCGAGACTCCCCTCCCTGCCTGCCCCAAACCATGACCGACTCTTCTTTGGAACTGGGACCAGCCAACTAGAGGTTCTCAGCCTTCCCTGTTTATATCAGCAGCAAATATGAGGCGGGGCAGAAGGAAAAGCCAGCGCAGCATGGGGAGAGGGAGCAAACGCAGGAGGGATGGGGTAAGAGCGGCCAGCTGCAGAGAGGGAAGAGTGGAGAGAGTCACCCAGAGAAGGGGGAACAAAAACACGGAGAATGAGACACCAAGAGGACAACAGGGGCAGCAACATACATGAAAAAGAGACCCAAAACACATACCCGTGTGTGCATGCAAACACACACGGGCGAGAAAGACAGCCTTTGGGAAAGGCTCTAAAAGCGAGAGTGTGATGGAGGCACGCACCCTGGGAGTGAGAAACACACACACACACACACA
>NW_022437002.1:2509143-2585556 GCF_009761245.1 Sapajus apella
CACAAACACACACACAGACACACACACACACACAGACACACACACAGAGACACACACTGCACACACACACTGCACACAGCCCCGACAGAGATGGAGGGAGACAGATACAAGTCAGACAGACGGAGGGGAAAAATGGAATGCAGGGCAGAGAGGGAAAAAAAGACACAGCAAGACAGAAAAAAGATAGGGAGAGATTAACACACACACGATTTTCCATGGGGAGAGGCAGCGGAGGAGCCGCAGATGCCCGAGCGCTGGAGCTGAGCTCACACCTTCGCCTCCTCCCTTCCCCTCCCGCTCCGTCCACCACCGCCTGATTCTGCTCACAGCAGCCTGAAATGGAAGCCCCGAGTGGAGAAGTTAATTCTCCCAAGTCCAACCGCCAAGACGCACTCTGCATTCCGCCCGCGTGCCCTTAGCGACAGAGGCAGAGGGGAGTGCATCAGCACCTAGCACGGGTTTCTTCTCCTCTTATCTTAGCTTTGAACCAGATGCACTGATGGAAGGAGACAGACCTGCCCAGCATTTGATCATCGAGCCCACGCCCAGAGCCACTTGAGCAGCTATCTCTGAGCCATGACTGGCTGGAGGTGGGCACAACCCGTAGTCCCTCAAATGCCCAAAGGATGCCCACCAGGGACAAGATGCAGCCCCTGCACTAGGGACCCCCACACGGGAGGCAGACAGTCCTGGGTCCACATGTCCCTCGCTGCCTCCTGCCTGTGATGAGTCCCCTGACCTCTCTAAGCCTCCACGTTCACCTCTGTGAAATGGGATCCTCATGTTCCTGCAGCAAGTAAGCTGAGTTGCAGGACAGTTGCTGACTCCTCTTCAAAGGTGAAAGGAAATGAAGAGAAGAAACGGTCTCATCCCAGGGAAGGCCCCAGACCTCATCCCTGGGAGGTCTGCCTGCCCGGCATTTTACAAGGCAGTGGGCCCCTTGGAGGCAGGAAGCCGAGGTCAAAAGTACATCAGACATCCCTCCGAAGGCCAGTTCTCTCTTTGCCATTATAGTGGCACCAGAGAAAAGATCGGAAAGGCAGTGCTAATTTAATTTGCCAGAATGAATAAAGATAAGACAGTGACTTAGGGTGATGAAGTGCCGGGAGCCCATAATTTACATGCCTGATAGCCCACGTTGGAGCTGATGAAGCCAGAACAGCCCTGGTTTATTGTCTGTCGCTGAGGAAGGTTGGCTTCCCCGGCTGGGCAGCGGGCGTGAGAGGCTTGTAAATGGGCAAATGAGTTTAAGGGGAGGAAAAAGCAGAGATCTGTGGGTCCTTCTTATGCCATGGCCACCAGTATGTGGGAGGAAAACTCTCAGATCATTCATTCCTAATCGCTCAGCATTCATTCACTCAGCACTCATTCATGATCATTTCACCAAGCAGCCCCCTGGACGGGAGTGCGGCGTAGGTGGAGGGTGTTTTGGGGTCCATCATTAAATCCAAAGAACACCCAGACAGGATGGATCAGGAATACCTGGGCACCGGGATTAGCTGTGTCCATGAGGGCACATGCCTCACTGCACATGTGAATTTGTGTCATTGGTGAAACAGGAGCGCATTCTCAATGCCCATGGGCAGGGCTTGTTGGTGTGGGACAGCTAGATACGCACCGGGCTCGTCCATCAGCACGTGCGGGGCCCTGACATGCTCCGCTGCTTACTAGCTATGTGAGCTGGAGGGAGGTTGTTATTACTTCTCTAAGCCCCATTTGCTTCGTCAGTAGAGTAAGGATAGTCATAGGACCCACTTTACAGAGCTCCAGTGAGGACCAAGAGAGTACTTGAAGGAACCCAGCTCAGCACCCGGCCCACGGGAAGGGCTCCACGATCATGAGTGATGATCCATGTTGATTCATGATCACGTAAATTCTCCTTCCTGGGTGCACGTGAAAGGTGGGCGCACTGGGCTGGTTCATGTACTTCGTGAGAGTTGCACTTATGGTCACTTGGGAGACCTTCCTGTCACATCCTAGGTGCTCTTCCTTCCTAGTTTGTGGCTGAGACAGTGAGGGCTTGGTGCCTGGCTGGGAGGGAGGGAAAGAAGGTGGAGAGCCAGCCGCTCCTCTGGGGACAGGAAATGTGGACTTTATGGGAAGCTGGCAGTCTGCTTTGCTGGAACTGAAGGCATTTTGCAATGACACAAAAGGGTGCATTAGAGAGGGAGGGCCGGGAGCCCCAGCAATGGGAGGCTGGAGGCTGGAAAAGAAGGGGCTGAAACTGTCCCAGGGAAGAGCAATTTAAATGCAACCAAGGCACGAACACATCTGCCAGGGACAGGTTTTCATTCACACGGAATGAAGGACCCACGATGCAGGTGCCTTGCCTGGCTGGTGGGGCAGGGGAAGGAAATCCCCACAGAGGCCGGCTGGGTTTTCATTTCATTTGTTTTGTGGTCTGAAGTAGGAACCACTGGACCTTCCCATAATGCCTTGTCCTTGGAGCTGGGGCGAGAATTGGTGTGAAGACTCTTGGGGCTGAGGATGGAGTGGAGAGGGCAGAGCTGAGTCGCAGTCAATGGCAGGAGGGGAGAAGCAGCAGCTGCAAGTCAGGGAAGCCTGGACCTCAGGCGTCTCTCGGGCTCTCTCGTGGGCTCCTGAACTCCCAGGGGCCCAGGCCATCCTGGATTATGGAAATGTAGTGGAACCCCTCAACCAGGGCTCCGGGGCTGAGAGAGAATAGGAAGGCCCCTTGAGTTAACACAGTCATCTAACCTTATAGTCAGAGACACTGAGGTCTGGGGCAGCAAGGGATGAAGGGCCCGGGGAGTTACTGTCTAAGCTCACGCATTAAGTCAGGGTCTAAGCTGGGCACAACCCCAGGCAGCCCGCAAAGAACAAATAAACTCTTTCCCTCCCACCACCTCTGTCCCCTGACCAGGGCATCGCACTTCTGGACAACATGGTAGCCCAGGTCCAACTCTGGAGAAGCTGTGTGTGGCCACTGCAGCTGAGCATGCTGTCTCCGGAGGCACCAGTTAAAGCCTACACTGCCTGGAAGGACTGAGCCAGCCCCTCTCCCATCAGCTCAGCAGCAGGGACCCCTCTCAGACCAGGCAGAGATGCTGCAGTGGTGGAGGGTGAGCCCGGCAGGGGGCCTGGAAGCAGAGCAAGCCCAGGAGGGAGCTGGGCAGCAGCACCAGGGTGAGGGCAGGGAGCCTGAGCGCTGGCGGGCACAGGAGGGAGAGAGGGGCAATGGTGCCTGGGAAATGCTGTGTCTCAGGGGCCACACTCTGCAGAGCAGAGCCCCTGGGTATGGAGTGAGTAGAAGGAATTGGGCCCTGCTCCATGCACATGGCTTCATGGCCCTGGGCAGCCAGTAACCTCACTGCTCTGAGCCAGGGATAGGGATAAGAATGCCCCCTCCCAGGACTGCAGTGGGCAGTGAGATAACCTTACCTTAACCAGGTAACGTGCTCAGCCCAGCACCTGATAGACAGGCTCCCTCCCCAATCCCCAGCCAGGACACACCAGGGATCAGGATTGTGGGCTCCCCAGTCCCACATCTGGGAATTGTGTCCTGCTTCACTGCCTCTGCCTGTGTGACCCAGGGCAAGTCCCTCTCCTTCCCTGAGCCTCAGTTTTCTCTTCTACGAAATGAGGATCACAATAGCACCTCCCACCGAGTCTTGGCTATTCCTTGTGATGTATCCGACACAGGCACACACGACTCACCTGCTCAGAGGCAGCCAGCACCAGCCCAAGCTGGGGATCTGGAGGGACTTTTTAGACAGTGAAGTCTGGTCCCATAGGAGGGGTGGTCATCATTCCCACCACTCTCATTCACTTTGCACGTCCCTTCCAGAGTCCCACATGGGGATCAGACCCAGTCCATTTCCTGTGGCTGAAACAGAACATTGCAGGCTGGGTAATTTATCCACAATAGAGGTTTATTTGGTTCATGGTTCTGGAGGCTGGAGAGTCCAAGAGCGAGGGGCCGCACTAGGTGAGGGTCTTTTTACTGTGTCATAACATGGCATAACGCATCGCATGGTGAGGTTGCGTGAGAGAGGGCAAGAAGGGGCTTGCCTGGTTTTTATAGCAAACCCACTCCCACCATAACAACATAAACTCGTTCACATTAATCCATGAATCACTTAAAGGTCCCTCTTCTCCACATCGTTGCATGAGGGATTAAGGTTCCAACACAAGGAACTTTGGGAAACACTAGAACCGCAGCACTGTCCTCCACTGTCCTTCTCCCGCCCCCACCATCCTGGACCTCTCTGTCGGGCTTTGAGAGAGCTGGTCTGGCCTGAACTCAATCTGCAGAAATAGATTCTCCATATCCATGAAAACTGCTCATTTACTTTGAGAATCCCACAGAAAACGTTCTTCTCCTCCACCTGTCCGCCTCCACCTGTTAAGGATGGGACCCCGGCATGCTAGCATTCTTCTCTTCTGCCTCTATGAGCAAATATGTGATAAGAGCTCATCGCCGACTCTTTGACAAAGTGCGGCATGTCCTTTCAAGCCACATTATGTTAAAAGCAGAATTTCCTCTCTACTAGCTGATAACCTTTTCTGTTTCCTTTCTTTTAAATGAGAGCATCTCTTGTTCATTCTTGTGGAAGATCTGTTAAGGGAGATAAATCGAGAAAAGTCATGAACTCCTGGAAAGATACAGCTCTTTAAAGAGAATTCATTTGCAGCATGAAATCTCTGAGTGAGTGTGTAAACCATGGAGTCATTACAATGTGGTGGAATTGCTTTGCTTTGAATTGAATTGTGGCTCTGTCTCTAAGTACCTGCTCCTGTCTCTGTTTCAAGCCGTGATACTCAGAGAAGCATGCAGGCCTGGCTGGGTCTGTCAGCCCTGCCTTGGACCCGTAGAGTAATCAGGTCAACTCCCACCTGTGCCGTCTCACCTGGACAGGGGGGAGACTGAGGGAGGCCTCAATTCTGAATGCTCCCCTAATTCCCTGTCTGCTTGAGCCTTGACCCTACTCTGGCCAGCTCTGTCTTTAGTAAGGTGACCAACCATTTCTAGTTGGCAGGGACCGAGGGCATTCCTAGTATGAGGCACTTCCAGCGCTGAAACCAGGGAAATCCCAGGCCACGAGGGTGAGTTGGTCACCCTATTCCTTGGGGCTCCTGACACTATCACCAGTGAGCCAAGACCTGTGAGAAAAGGCAGGCAAGGCCACCATGCCCTGCCCGGAGAGGCCAGCATGGTGCTGTGTTCGCTGACATGCACAGGAGAAGAGCCAGGTTCTTTAGGGAGGTGTGGCAGGCAAAGGCGACAGAGCCTCCCAGCTGGGTGCGTGGGGCTCTGTCCTCTTTCTGCATGGTCCCATTTACTCCTCACAACCAGTGTCAGGTGACAACACTGAGGCTCAGAGCAGACGCATCACAGTGACTCATACCAGCCGTCACAGTGTGGTGGCATCGTTCTGCTTTGAATTGAGCTGTAACTCTGTCTCCAAGCACCGCTTCTGCGTGTGCATCCCATCTCTGGCTCCCACCCCAGGGGGCCTCCAGAGCTCAGTGGAGCCACAGGAGCCCGTGCTATGTGCAGGGGCTGAGGCAGGAGCTGGCAGGTGCTGAGTGAGTGGGGCAAGGTCCTAGTCACTCCACTCAGCCCTCTAGTGTCCAGCACAGATCTTGGCACAGACAGCAGGGGTGCCTTGCCATGTGCACCTGCTGAAGGGGCATGGGTGGGGAAAGGGAGGCCCCTCCTCCTCGGCCAGTCTCTCTAGGTCCCAGACGCCCTCACTGCCTCCACCCACACAGAGGCTTCAGCTCCCCACCAGGGCCTGCTTGGAGTTTGACAAGCACCAAGCGTTTCACTTCAAAATTCATGGAATCACCGCATCCAAAAGGGCCCTTTGTCTCGGCTCCGACCGTGAGCCCGCTGTGGCAGGCCCAGTGTGTGGCATGCACAGCTGCAGCCAGCCCTGTGCGCTACCCCAAGAGAATGTTATCTCTGCCCACCTCGCTTCTTCCCTTCTCCGGCCCTCAGAGGGGAACGTTATCTTCGTGAGACGTCTCCGAAGTCGTGGGGGCTACGGAATCAGGAGAGGCGAGACTGGAGAGGATCTGGAAAGATAAATTCATCTGTATAATGAAGATGGGGAGGGAGCAGGGGAAGCTGCGAAGAGGGGAGGAGGCAGAGGAAAGAGCCGGCAAGCACCTCGTCAGGGGACGGTTTGCAGATGTGGCTTCGTGAAGGGCTCTACAGCTTTCCATGGTGAGCATGGAGGCTTCAGGAGATGCTACAGTGGCTAAAGGCTATACGCCCTTAATTTTCCCCAATAAAAGCTGAAATTCCTCCCCAGGTTATTTCAGGCTGCTGGACCATTTCTTCTCATTGTCCGCCGTGTTGAAGCAGGGCCTCCTGAGGCTGCAGTGGCAGCCAGTTGCCCTGTTCTGTGCAGCTTCAAAAGGGCTGGGGTGGGTTCACACGTGGCCCCGTGCCAGAAACATCGTGGGCGCCCAAGTAACAAATGAGCAACTGTCCTACAGGGACAATCGACTTCACACTGACGGAGCGCCTTCGTGAGGGTCAGGCGACCGTCAGGTCAGTGGTGATCACCATCCCACAGATGAGAAGACAGAGAGGGGAGGAGACTGGCCCCTTGACTTCCTGGGTCACCGTAGGGAAGGAGCTTCACCTTCTCATCTTCCAGGAAGGAAGTAGGAGAACAGGAACCGAAGGGAATGCGAGGGGCCAGGAGCTGCCAGAAGCCCTCGTGCATAAGATTGCATCCTCAGGACCTCCCCTGGAGTAGGTATTCTCTCCATTTTACAGACAAGGAAACTGCTACGCAGAAAGGCTTAGAGACGACTGACGTCACACCGCAGGTGTGTGGCAGGGCCAGATTCAAACACAGGTCCCTCTGAATCTCTCTACCCCTCGAAGGCTACTTCAGGGCCTGGCACCCCCACGTGGTTGGGATAGAAGCTGGGGCAGAGGTTTGAGGATAGCTCTGGCTGCTGGCTATGCGTTCTCAGGCCCACAGGCAAATAAGAGACTTCAGAAAGCTGGGCATCGGGAGTGGCCTTAGGAGCCCTGTGACAGTGGTCGGGAAGGGAGAGCTCAGGACTGAGCAGCAAGAAGACAGGGGAGACATGAGGCTTGGGAGAGTCGGCTCACGGCTGGGGAGGTGCAGGGCCCTGGCCGCAGGATGGGCTCGGGAGCAGGGGCTGGACCCCATGACGTGGGTCCACAGAACCAGGCAGGTCCCCAGACCCAGAGGAGGCAAGGTCAGGGAGAGGTTCACAGGCAGAAATAGCTAAGTCCAGGCTCCTGACCAGCCTCTAACTTCCACGTGGGCCCGCCCTCACCAGTCATGGTCTTCCCAGAGGCCAGAAGAAATCTGTAAACAGGTAAAGCACATCCCTTTCAGCTCAGGTCCCAGCCTTCCACAGCTTCCAGTCTTACTCAAGGGAAAATCCAAATCTGCTGGCGCAGCCCGCAAGCCCCTTCCCCATCTGTCCCCTCTGACCTGTCCCCCTCCCTCTTCCCTACTCACCAAGCTACAGCCATACTGATTTCCTGCTCTTCCCCAAAGAAGTGAAGCCTGCTGCAGCCTCAGGGCCTTTGCACATGCTCTTCCCTCTGTGTGGTTGATTTGCACCTGGCTGATGTCTGTGCCTTTGCATGGACTGGGAGCTGAGGACACTGGGAGCCTGGGAAGGGTTTCTAGCTAGGAGAAACCCAGCCAGCTTTGTGCTGCTGAAGGGCATTCTGCAGTGGACTGGAGGGTGGTCTGGAGGGGATGAGCTTGAGGGCAGAGATGGTGCTCAGCGTGTGGAGCTGGGACACGTGGCGGGCTCGGCTGAAGGACCAGGGAGATAACGAATGGTCAGGATGGGCCCCAGGTCAGGTAGGGAGAAGCAGCCAGGTCAGTGGGTTGGATGTGGAAATGTCTGAACTGCAGAACAAGCCTCCTTCCAACCCCCAATTAACATGGAGGTCTCTGCAGCTAGGCAGAGGTGGATTGGCAGGTGGGGACCAGAGGCTGTGGGGTCCAGGAGCTGGGATGGAGGGAGAGTCAGCCAAGACATTACCATAGGCATGTGAGAAAGAAACATTCTGTCAACTGGCACAGAGAAATCCAACAGGGCTCAGAAGTTTCCTCCCACCAGCAAGCCGAAGGGGAAACACATTTGTTTCCACGACCCATTGGTGTTTTTCAGGAGACAATGTGATTGTTTTTGCGCTAGAAAGTCATGAATGGAAAATTCCACCTGCCAAGACAGCCAGTTCCTCCCCCAGGCACTAAAGGATAAAGAAAGCTTCTGTCTCCAGCTTCCTGGTGACTGGAGTTCCACCACGGGAGCCCCGTCCTATGGCTTGGGGCTTTGTCATTTGTTAAAATGCAAACAACGTCACCGAAGTCATGTCTTCAACACAAACATTTTCATTAATTCAACAAATATTTATCGAGCTCTTGCTTTAAATCAGGCAGTACCTGGAGGCTGAGAACAGAGAAATTAATTAAGACTTGTCCAGAACGAAGCCTTCAAGGAACTGGCAAGCTCTGTGTGTTTTGGGGGTGGAGGGGGTGCCGTAAGAAAACTTGACCATATGGTGCTGCAAAATGGTGGTGGGGATAAGGTGCCAAGGGGACCCCCAGCAGAAGTGACTCATTTCACACTTGCCGAAGGCGAGGCTTCAGCTGGGATCTGGAGGATGAGGGGTGGGGAGCCGGGTGGGGCTGAGAATCCCAGGTTGAGGGCGCCATAAGAATAATGAACGGAGTCATGCAGCATGAGGGTGCGTGGCCTGGGCCAGAGCCTGAAGCCCTGGGCCAAGTGACACCTGGGCAGACCTACCTCTGCAGGCCTGGTCAGCTGAGCCAGTAAATTCCTACCTTTCTTTAAGCCGATCTGTTGTCAACTTTCCCCTGAAAGTCCCTAAGGGGTCCAGGTCATTTCTAGAGGACAGAGTTTGACAGAGCTGGAAAAGCAGCAGTGAGTAGGTGCCTGAAACCCCCATGTGCAAGGGTTGGTCAAGCCCCTTTCCTTTTGATTCCGTCTCCATCTACACTTCTTGTCAAGAGAAAATATCCTGCCCTGGAAAATGTCTCCTGATCCCTGATGTTGGCCTGGCACCTGCATAGCAAGTCCTGGTCGGGCAGCCCGGGTGTCAGAAGCGCTGGCTTCTGTCCCAACACTGCCCGCTGCCTAGCTGTAGGGCCTGGGCTGAGTTACGCCCACTCTCTGAGCCTAGATTTGTGATTCGTCCATCAGCCATAGACTGTGAGGTCTCTGAGGGAAGAGGCAATCTCCAACCCATTTGTGTGGTCCCCCAAAGCTGATGCAGTCCTGCCACAGAGCAGGCGTGAACAGGGCTGTTGGCCAATCCGTGTGGGAGCTGCACCTTCCTGTTCTAACCTCCTGGGATCAGGGCCATGTGTGATACTGACATGGACAGCTGTAGTTCCCTCTGTCCACCCTGAGAGCCTCCTGGAGACCTCAACCCCAGGACAGAGCAGGAGGAAATCTTGCAAGAGAAATTTCCTATGCAGGCTGCACTGCAGAGGCCTCAGTTCGAACACAGCATCTATCTCTGTTGAAGGCTCGCTGAGCCACAGACTGTAGGGTGAGAAAAATTCCCCCCAAAAGCTCAACCCTTTACTCTCCAGCTGCAGCCGACCTGGGCAGCCAGGGTCAGGAACTCTCCTCAGTTTTCTCATTGCAGGCAATGATGAGGGGGCCACGCGTGGGGACAAGACTCACAGAATAAAATAAACCCATGGCGTTCAGCCCAGGTTAGTCCTTAAAACCAGCAGAGCCAGTTCCCCGCCCTGCGGTGTGGTGTGGCCTGCACCTCTGAGTACTCAGAGGGTAGGGATGTGTGCCTGTATTCACAGGCAGGAGCAGGGAAGGTGGAGGTGGGAGCATCCACCTTCTCCCCTTGGGAGAGCACTGGAGGGGTGTGAGGGGCCCGATGTCTGAGCTGGTGATCTCAGGCCCACGCTTGATTCTTGTAGAACTCAGGTGCCTCTCGTGGAGCAGATGGCATGCAGAAGACAGGACCTTGGAGTAGGGTACAATAGCCTTGGGAGGGTTCATGGTTAGGAAGAGAGATTCTATCACTCATGCCTTCATTTATTCCCTCCCTAGGATCACAAGCAAAGGGGGTTACAGTTGTTCTTGAGGAAGGTAAATAATAAACAGGGAATTACACAAAACATTTTATGGCCCAATTGTAATAACGGCCATGAAGGGAAGCCAATTTCAGATGATTAAGAGATGTTAGTAAGAGAAAGAGAGTAATTGACACTTATTTTACATACAACTTAACCCTTACGACCGGTCAGCAAGGCAAGTGCAACACAGGAAGCTGAACCTCGGAGAAGGCTGGCCACTGGCGCAAAGCCATGCATCTTACAAGGGGTAGCGTTGAGATCCTGGACCAGCTAGGTCTGTCCTCAGGGCCAGTGCCCCTGGAACCATGCGGGAGTTCCTCCCAGGGACAAGGAGAAGAAGAAGGCAAGGCTACCATGGAGCAGTCAGCACAGCATCCCCACAGGACCAGACCTGGAGAAACTGACCAGCTTGGTCCAGGAGTGTTATTCTACACAAGGACCAGTCCGGAGCTGGATTTCGTTTCTGGAAAAATATTTCTAGCTCAGCAGCCCCAAAGTTTCAGAAGATGAGCATGTCAGGGCGAACTCTGCTTTCTGACTGCAAACAGTCTTGCTGCCCACTCAGAGACCCGTCCACGGAGGTAGGAAAGTCAGGGATCTCCTTCCCCAAAGAACAGGCTGAGCCTCCCACGGCCAAATCCCAGAATGGCTTTCAAGGAAGAGAATCCCAGTGTGTTTGTATCCCGCCTCTGTCTCTTACTGGCTGTGTGATCTCAGGCAAATGACTTTGTGAGCCTGTATATTTTCATATGTAAAATAGATTTACTCATAATAACATACAGAGCCTACACTCAACATATGTGGATTTCCTTTCTCTTTTACTGTCAACTAGATCGCATAGAGTATGGTTTTCCCATCTCTGCCCCTCCATTGTGACCTCCTAGAAGCCCCCACCCATGGCTAGTCACAGCAATGAGCTGAAATCAGATGAAATGAAGCCAACGGGAGAGTGGTGCGGGTTTCCATGGTGATGAGCACGTAGCTGGTTGTCCTGAGAGCCCTCCTGGATGCTCTTAGAGAGATGACAGGCTCACTCTCAGTGGGGACCAGAGGATCCAAATGACCTCCTTGGTGTGGGACTCACCACAGGGGATTTATTTAATTCTTTGAGTCTACAGCAGAGGTGGGGAGACAGGACAAGGTCCAGACAAGGAAGGCATCAACTTAGGGTGATGGCCGAGGCTTGCGTTCAGACAGTCAGAGGAGACAGGCCTTCCATTCCAGCTCCATGCCCGCCTTAAGGATGGGGACACTGAGGCCCACTGGGGAAAGGGACCTTACCCCAACCAGCTCCCTGTCAGGGCAGAACTGACAGCAGAGGCTGCATTTCCTCCCTGACCCTCCTTGGGGTGGGCCCATATCCCAGCTGATGATAATAAGCTCCCATTTCTGAGTGCTTTCTAGGTGCTCAGCCTTGCACTAGACATTTTGTGAACATTTGCTTATGTGATCCTCTAATAGCTCCGCAGGAAGATTGTATTATTACCATCAGGTGAAACTGGAGACAGTTAGAGGTCTGCGATGGGAGGTGGATAATGAGTCATTGGCATAGAAGTGGGGTCTGGAGACAAAGCTTATGGTCCCACCACGTGTCTTAATGGACAGGGTGTCAGGAGCTCAGGGACTTTACAGATCTCATCTCATCAATGTTCAACCAGTCTCCAAAAAGGGACATTGTTCTCTCCATTTTGCAGGTTAGGAAACTGAGGCTCAAGGCGTTTAGGCATGAACACTTAAGGTTACACAGCACTGATAACCATGCCTCAGACTGCTTGGGTGCTTACCTGCAGCCAGGCTCTCTTCCAAGTGTGATTTGTGTGTGCTAAGCTCAGACCTCACAACCACCTAATAAGGGAGGGACAACAGTGATTTCCACTTTACAGAGGAGGAAACACAAGCACAGAGAGGTTAATTGACTTGCCAAGGTCACAGAGCTTGTCAATGGCAGAGAATCAACCCCAGGCCATCTAATGCCAGAGCCTATGCTGTAACCCGGGGCTGCAGCTGCCTCACAAGCTGACAAATGACAGAGCAGGAACCAAGCCCCAGGCAGCCTGGTTCCAGAGCTCACGCCCTGTCCATGACCCAAGGCCAGAGACTGAGGCGAGAGACTCAGGCCAGGGCACCAGCTAGGGCTGACTGGGCTGTGGTTGGCAATTCTTCAAACTCCACTCAGACTTGAGAGGAGGATCTGCTGCAGAGGAGGCCCAAAGGAGAGGCCTGAACCCAGAGCTAGTCCTCCAGCACCCCCAGGGCAGGGACCATGCCTGCATCTGATGAGAGTGTGAGCTTACACAGACACCTGGGCTGCAGTCAGTGGGGCCAAAATCTTCCTAGTGCCTTGTTAAAATACAGATTGAGGCCAGGCGTGGTGGCTCACACTTGTAATCCCAGCACTTTCGGAGGTCAAGGCAAGTGGATCACGAGGTCAGAAGTTCAAGACCAGCCTGGCCAAGATGGTGAAACGCTGTCTCTATTGAAACTACAAAATTAGCCAGGTACAGTGGCAGGTGCCATAATCCCAACTACTCGGGGGGGCTGAGGCAGGAGAATCGTTTGAACCCAGGCAGCAGAGGTTTCAGAGATGGCTCCACTGCACTGCAGCCTGAGCAACAGAGTGAGACTCCATCTCAAATAATAATAGTAATAATATAGACTCATACCAGAGCAAGGAATTAGTTTCTCCTGAGGTGGGGGTCAGGAATTTGCATTTTTGAAAGCCCTGCGGGTAATTCTGAAGAAGGAATCAGACCCCAGCTGATATGGTTTGGCTGTGTCCCCACCCAAATCTCATCTTCAATAGTACCTCCCATAATTCCCTCGTGTTGTGGGAGGGACTGGGTGGGCAATAATTGAATCATGAGGTCAGTTTCTCCCATACTGTTCTCATGGTAGAATAGGTCTCACAAGATCTGATGGGTTTTTTTTCTTTTTTCTTTTTCTTTTTTTTTTTCGTGGGGGGACAGAGTCTTGCTCTGTCACCCAGGCTCCAGGTTAGAGGGCAGTGGTGCCATCTTGGCTCACTGCAACCTCCATCTTCCAGGTCCAAGCAATTCTCCTGCCTCAGCCTCCCGAGTAGCTGGGATTACAGGCACCCACCACCACCAGGTAATTTTTGTATTTTTAGTACAGATCAGGTTTTACCATCTTGGGCAGGTTGGTCTCGAACTCCTGACCTCTTGATCCACCCACCTCAGCCTCCCAAAGTGCTGGGATTACAGGCATGAGCCACTGCACCTGGATGCTATGATGATTTTATAAGAGGTTTCCCCTTTCTCTCAGCTCTCACTCTTCTCTTGCCTGCCACCATGTGAGATGTGCCTTTCTCCTTCTGCTGTGATGGTGAGGCCTCCCCAGCCATGAGGAACTGTGAGCCCAGTAAACCTTTTTCCCTATAGATTACCAGTCTCAGGTATGTCTTTATCAGCAGTGTGAAAGTGGACTAATACACCAGCCGTCCTCTGGGAACCAGTATCCAAAGTCCAACTTGGACAGTCTGAGGTGTCAGACACTAAAGGTAATAGAGACATTGATCACAGCAACATAGTTCCCCTGCCCAAAATTTTGCCTGTCCTGCTGTGTGTCTTCTCTTCTAAGCCCTCACAGTGCTCCTTAAATGAAGGGACTCTTACAATCCCATTTTATAGATGAGGAAACTGAGACCCCGAGTCACCCAGCTGGTGAGTGCAGCCACTGGGATTCACACTGAGCCTGGCTCGGGTTTCTCCCTCCATCCCTCTCTGCAGGAGGCTCAGAAGACAGAGGGTGAGGAAGGCAGTGGGGCTGGTGGGGGCGGAGGGAGCTGGCTCCTGCCGGGGCTTCCACCCAGATAATTGTCTGCCAAAACTCAGGAAACAGCCTTTGCCTCGGCTTTTCTGTCCATTCCCAAGTGGGAATTTAACTTTCAGAAAGACCTAATAGCCTAAAAGAAGATTTGTACATGAAGAAGCAGCTTTTCCTCAAGGTTAGTGTAAGCATGGCTGAGGGAGCAGAAGAGATTTATAAGAAATTCTGCCAGGCCTGAAATAAACACAAACAGCTCGGCTGAATAGAAGACACACAGGAGATGCTGGCCAGATATCCTCTGGGCACGGGGACTTGGAAGGTGCCCAGGCCTCCCCTCTCTATCCGGCTGGGTCCTAGACCCCCTCCACGTATATACATCTAGCAGTGAAATCATCATTACTCCAGAGGCAGTTCCCTCCATTAGTCCAAACTAATAAGGAGAAGGTGCTGATCCTCTGATAATTTCTCTTCATTGAGGAAATGGGGTGGGGCAAGGAACAAGCCATAGAATTTGGAACCAACCATCCCAGCACCCCAAGAATTGTGTGACAAGTGACTTGAAGCAAGGCACCTCACTGGGCCTCAGGTTCACTTCTTTTTAAAGTAAACAATGATTAGTGAGAAGACAGAAGGAGGCAGCACATATAAAGGGTGCAAGATGGTGTCTGGCACATAGTAGGTGCTCAATAAATGTGAGTTCCTTTCTACCAGCCTGAGAGGACTTTGTAGACATTTATGCCTTGTCTGTGGAATGGTGACTAATGTAGGGTTGCTTGACCAGGGGTATGTAACATGTGTGTGAGTGCGTGTGAGTGTGCATGTGAGTGTGCATGTGTGTGTGCATGTGTGTGTATGTGTGTGAGTGTACATTAATGTGTGCGTGAGAGAGAGAATGTGTGTAGGGGTGGAAAAGTATGATGCAGTTATACCCCTACGACAAAAGATCAGTTAACAAGAGAAAAGCATAGCATATTTATTTAATCCAAGTCTTGCATAACACAGGCAGCTTTGGAAATGAAGACCCCACCACCCAGGGGAAATGACCTATTTTTATGCCTAAGATAGTTGAAGATGGGCAGCTGTGTAGAAACATGATTGGACAAAGGGGTGTGAGGCAATGGGAATAGACTGAGGGAGGCAACCCAGCCAGTCCTGTCTGTTCAGATTCCTCCTGGGGCCAGGCGTCTGAAGTGGGGTGGATCACCTGAGGTCAGGATTTTGAGACCAGCCTGGCCAACATGGTGAAACCCCCATCTCTACTTAAAAATATATATATACAAAAATTAGCCAGGCCTATAATCCTAGCTACTCAGGAGGCTGAGACAGAAGAATTGCTTGAACCCGGGAGGCAGAGGTTGCAGTGAGCCAAGGTCATGCCACTGCACCCCAGCCTGAGAGACAGAGGACTGCATCTCAAAAAAAAAGAGAGAGAGATTCCTCTTGGCCTCTCCGTGTAGGTTGGCTTCCCCCATAACCTGGGTATGAGGCAGGACCCTCTTCAAGGGAGAGCAGAGAGAGTGGCCCATCTACGTTTTATGGCTAGCTTTGCAGGATAGGAGTTCTAGTTTTAATGACCCTCCACAGGGAAGAGGAATTCTGGTATCTATGACTCAGATTCACTCTGCAGAAGAGGGGCAGGAGCTAGGAAGATAGGTGGTCAGAAAGACTCTGCTTTTGAGACCTCTGATCTCCTTTAATTCAAAGTGCTCAGCATGCCAAAGCACCATACTTTGGAGTGTCATGTTCTGAGCCCCAGCACGTGCTGTGGGGGAGGGGGGGTGTGCATGAGTGTTTATGCTGTGTATGCACATGTTGTGTTTGAGATCTGAGGATGAGACTTGGAGCAAAGAGATGAAGTGGTGAATGGTGATATGGGGAAGTTAGTCTGAGGCCTACTCAGAGAAGACTGGGCGCTGTGTAATCCCTGGGGAAATCTTAGCCGTGATTGTTTTAATATGAAATAAAGGGCATTTTTTCCTGAACTGGTAGTAAAGTTAACATCCAAGATGTCCCCATCTGACACTTTGATTCCTTATCCCCCTGGGAATACATAGCAGTGAGCCATGGAGCAGACACGGACCATCTTCCCAGGTGTCGTCTTTCTCCAAGATGACAGAAATGCCCATTACTTAATGTTTTAAACACCACGGATACATCATGCAGGGAGAAATGCGCATAGATTTGAAGTACTATATTGAAACGCCTCAAAAAGAAGTGTGCCAGTGGCTGGCTGCTTCAGCTTCTGCTCTAGGCACCCTGGGGATACAGAAGCCCCACCTGGATATAAGAAGTGCATAGTGGATTCCTTTTGGAATCCTTGGATTTCAGGAAATGAGTGTCAGAGAAGGACACGGAGCAGGGCCACAATTTGCTCTCAATGGGGTTTTAGAAAACTGTCTCCGCAACTAGAAGTGGGGGAACCTGGAGGTCTGCAAGGAACCTTTGCAATAATACAGGTGAGGGGTGAGCAAAGCCTTGAAGCAGGACAGAGCAAAGGAAAAAGAAGAGAGGGGACTGGACAGATATGTGGGGAAACTGCTCTTGGACTCTGGACTTGGGAGTGGAAAAATGTGGGACATGGGGAGGGAGGAATTCAGTCTGACTGGGGATTTAACCCTCGATGCTCACTTGAGTAGTCTCAGAGTCGCAGGAAGATGGGCAAGTGTCCATTCTGCAGGTGGGGGTAACAAAAGGGTGGAAGTCCCCAACTGTTGTAAGCCACCAATCCTTTATTCAACTAGGACAACTACATTGTTGAAATAGAAAGGGGAACACTATTCAATTCATTCTGTGGGGCCAGTATTTTTCTGATACAAAAACTAGAAAAAGAGCTAATATGTAAATAAAACTGTAGAATAATATTCTTTACAAATATAGATGCGAAAATCCTCAACAAAACACTAACAAACTGAATGTGAATAAGATTATACACCATAAGCAAGTAAGATTTATCCCAAGAATGCAAATTTGGCTTAATATATGAAAAGCAGGGTGATGTCACCAAAATGGCAGAGTAGAAGCAATCTGGCTTCATTCTCCTCCACAGAAAACCAAAACAAGCATCCAGTGCCAAGATTACACCATATTCCAAAACTCAAATATGAGACTGAGACAATCCCTAGGGCCACAGAAAGATTTAAAAATCTGAGCAGATGGTAAAAGAAATGGACTTCTCTATCCACAACACCTCTCCTCAATCTGCCAGTCACCATGTATGGAAAATTCCTCCTGTACTCACAGTTTTTACACTGGAATAAGAGAGATCAAGATCAATAGCCAGCTTTCCCACCATCTTGGGTTACCTTACAGGAAAGCCATTCTTGCCACAACCCATGGGAAGCAATTAGAAGTGCCTGTAGGGAGAAAAACCACTGAAGGCAGCCAGAGACAAAGGCAGGAGGCAAAACCAGCAACCCCACCTGAAAAGCTCTGCTCTTTATCTCAGCCAAAGGAAAAGTCAAATCATAGTGGCTGTTCAACAGCACCACATTGTAGGAGACAGGTTTCATGGGTCTTCTTGGTATAAACTGACTTTCCCACATAGCTGGGGCATCCCCTTTGGAAGCATCCTTCCCAAACAGCTGGGTATCCCCTTTGAGACATGCTTCCCCCGATTTGGGATCAGCAGTGCTCTGAATATTTGCAAGGGCTGAGGCAATCCTGGGTGTAAGGCACCATCTAGTGCCAAAGAGGAGAAAGAGATCAAAGATTAAGGGACCTCAATAGGCAATTGCAGAGAACATCTAAGTAAACATGCCCTATACCTTAGAAAGACAAAAACAAGCCAGACAGCAAAGACTGGAATAAATAATTCTTCAATGCAGTCATGGGCATAGTCCACAAGAAACAACAGCAAACACGGAACTATGACCCCCTCAAATGGACAAAGCAGGGAGCCAGTAACCAACCCTAACAAGATAGTAATGTGTGAGGTCTCAGATTGAAAATTGAAAATACAGTTCTAAGGAAACTCAGTGAACTTCAAGATAACACAGAAAAGTAGCTCAGGAATTTATCAGAGAAATTTAACAAAGAGATTGAAATAATATTAAAAAAAAAAAAAAACAGAAATCCTAGAACTGAGAAATACATTTGCTGACCTGAAAAATTCATTAAAGGCTCTCAACAGCAGAATTGATAAAGCAGAAGAGAGAATCAGTGAGCTCAAAGACGGGTTATTTGAAAATACACTGTAAGGTTTGGGGGGTGGATCCAAGATGGCGGAATCGGAACAGCTCTGGAGTGCAGTTCCCAGCAAAAACACTACATTTGCAAATGAGTTATTACTGCCCACAGACCAGGAGATTCCCGGGCTGAAAAGCACCATGAGTTTCCAGCACAGCTGTTTGAGCTGGCACAGCAGGTCTCCACACAAAAACTCATACAAATCTGGGCAGCCATTTCAACTGAAGCCTGGAAGGCCTGGGAGACAGACCTGTCCATTCAACTGAAAAAAGGGGGCTGAATCAGGGAGCCAGGTGATCCGGCTCGGCAGGTCAGAACCCCACAAAGATGAGCAATCTGAAACGCTCTGAATTGAGAGTTTCACAGCAAGCGCAGCTAGACCTGGGATGGTCCAGCTCTGTTGGGGGAAGGGTGTCTGCCATTACTGAGGCAGTCCACCATCAGGGCAGTCCCAGTCCACCATCACTGAGGCAGTCCACCATTACAGAGGCAGACCGTAATTACCGAGGCGGTTCTAACTATGCCTCTATAAACAAAACCGTAAGGAAATTGACACAGCAGCTAGGCAGAGCCCACAGCAGCTCAGCAACACCTCTGCTGGCAGACTGTGACTAGGCTACCTCCTAGCTGGGAAGGGCACCTCTGAAAAAGGGCAGCAGCATGTCAGGAACTTATAATAAAAGCCCCACCTTCCCAGGACAGAGCACCTGGGAAAAAAAGTGGTTATGAGTTCCCCTGCAGCAGACTTAAACGTAGCTGCCCAGCAGCTCTGAACAGAACAACAGAGCTCACAGCTCAGCACATGAGCTCCTACAAGGGACAGACTGTCTCCTCAAGCAGCTCCCTGACCCCTGCATATCCAAAGAGTCACCTCATAAAGGAGAGCTCAGGCTGACATATGGTGGGTATCCTTCTGGGACAAAGATAACAGAAAAAAACTGGCAGCAACCCTTAGTGTTCTGCAGCCACCACAGGTGATCAGGTTGTAATAACGAACTTCTCTGAGCTAAGAGAGCATGTTCTAACCCAATGCAAAGAAACTAAGAACCTCGAAAAAAGGTTTGACGAAATGCTAATGAGAATAAACAGCTTAGAAAATAATATAAATGACTTAACGGAGCTGAAAAATACAACATGAGAACTTCACGAAGCCTACACAAGTTTCAGTAGCTGAATCAATCAAGCAGAAGAAAGGATATCAGAGATTGAAGTTCAACTCAATGAAATAAAACTAGAAGGCAAGATTAGAGAAAAAATAGGGAAAAGAAATGAACAAAGCCTCCAAGAAATATGGGATTATGTGAAAAGGCCTAATCTACATTTGATAGGTGTACCTGAATGTGATGGTGAGAATGAATCCAAGCTGGAAAACAGTCTTCAGGATATTAACCAGGAAAACTTTCCCAACCTAGTAAGGCAGGCCAATATTCAAGTCCAGGAAATACAGAGACCACAAAGATGTTCCTCAAGAAGAGCAACCCCAAGGCACATAATTGTCAGATTCACCAGGGTTGAAATGGAGGAAAAAATGCCAAGGGCAGCCAGAGAGAAAGGTCAGGTTACCCACAAAGGGAAGCCCATCAGACTCACAGCAGATCTCTCAGCAGAAACCCTACAAGCCAGAAGAGAGTGGGGACCAATATTCAACATCCTTAAAGAAAAGAACTTTCAACCTAGAATTTCATATCCAGCCAAACTTCATAAGTAAAGGGGAAAGAAAATCCTTTATGAACAAGCAATTGCTGAGAGATTTTGTCGCCACCAGGCCTGCCTTACAAGACCTACTGAAAGAAGCACTAAACATCAAAAGGAACAACCAGTACCAGCCACTCCAAAAATGTACCAAATGGTAAAAAGCATTGACACAATGAAGAAACTGCATCAACTAATGGGCAAAACAACCAGCTAGCATCAAAATGGCACAATAAAATTCACACATAACAATATTAACCTTAAATGTAAACGGGCTAAATGCCCCAATCAAAAGACACAGACTGGCAAATTGGATAAAAAGTCAAAAATCATCTGTGTGCTGTATCCAGGAAACCCATCTCACATGCAAGGATCAATTCTGCTGTTGAGAGCCTTTAATGAATTTTTATTCATTTCTTCCAGGTTTACTGGATTATGTGCATAGAGTTGTTTGTAGTAATCTCTGATGGTAGTTTATATTGCTGTGGAATCTGTGTTGATATCCCCTTTATTGTTTTTTATTGCATCTATTTGATTCTTCTCTTTTCTTTTTTATTATTCTGGCTAACAGTCTATTTTGTTGATCTTTTCAAAAAACCAGCTCCTAGATTTATTGATTTTTTGAAGGGTTTTTTGTGCCTCTGTCTCCTTCAGTTCTGCTCTGATCTTAGTTACTTTGTGTCTTCTGCTAGCTTTTGTATTTTTTTTAATCTTCCTCCTCTAGTTTTTTCAATTTTGATGATAGGGTGTCAATTTTAGATCTTTTCTTGCTTCTCATGTGGGCATTTATTACTATAAATTTTCCTCTAGGCTCTGCTTTAAATGTGTCCCAGAGATTCTAGTACATTATGTCTTCGTTCTCATTGTTTTTGAAGAACATCTTTATTTCTGCCTTCATTTCATTGTTTATCTAGTCAACATTCAAGAGCCAGTTGTTCAGTTTCCATGAAGTTGTATGATTCTGAGTTAGTTTCTTAATCCTGAGTTCTAATTTGATTGCACTGTGGTCTGAACAGTTTGTTATGATTTTTGTTCTTTTGCTGAGGAGTGATTTACTTCCAATTATATGGTCAGTTTTAGAATAGGTGTGATGTGGTGCTGAGAAGAATGTATATTGTGTGGATTTGGAGTGGAGAGTTCTATATATGTCTATTAGATTTGCTTGGTCCAGATCTGAGTTCAAGTCCTGGATATCTTTGTTAATTTTCTGTCTCATTGATCTGTCTAATATTGACAGTGGAGTGTTAAAGTCTCCCACTATTATTGTTGTGTGGAAGTCTAAGTCTCTTTGTAGGTCGTTAAGAACTTGCTTTATGTAACTGGGTGTTCCTATATTGGGTGTATATATATTTAGGATCATTAGCTCTTCTTGTTTCATTGATCCTTTTACCGTTATGTAATTCCCTTCTTTATCTCTTTTGATCTTTGTTTGTTTAAAGTCTATTTTATCAGAGACTAGAATTGCAACTCCTGGGTTTTTGTTTTTGTTTTTGTTTTTGGTTTTGGTTTTTTTTTTTTTTTTCTCTCCATTTGCTTGGTAAATCTTCCTCCATCCCTTTATTTTGAGCCCATAATGGCAAACCAATTGCAACAGCACATCAAAAAGCTTATCCATCATGATCAAGTAGGCTTCATCCAAGGATGCAAGGCTGGTTCAACATATGCAAGTCTATAAACGTAATCCACCATATAAACAGAACCAAAGGCAAAAACCACGATTATCTCAACAGATGCAGAGAAGGCCTTCAACAAAATTCAACAGCCCTTCATGCTAAAAACTCTCAATAATCTAGGTATCCACAGTTTTCCCAACACCATTTATTAAATAGGATATCCTTTCCCCATTGCTTGTTTCTGTCACGTTTGTCAAAGATCAGATGTGTGTCATTACTTCTGAGACCTCTGTGTGTTCCATTGGTCTCTATCTCTGCTTTGGTACCAGTACCGTTCTGTTTTGATTACTGTAGCCTTGTAGTATAGTTTGAAGTCAGGTAGCATGATGTCTCCAGCTTTGTTTTTTTGTTTTGTTTTGTTTCATTTTGTTTTGTTTTGTTTGCTTAGGGTTGCCTTGGCTGTGTGGGCTGTTTTTTGGTTCCATATGAAGTTTAAGGTGGTTTTTTTGAATTCTGTGAAGAAAGTCAATGGTAGCTTGATGGGGATAGCATTGAACCTATAAATTACTTTGGGCAATACAGCCATTTTCACTATATTGATTCTTCCTAACCATGAGTATGGAATGTTTTTCCAACTGTATGTGTCCTCTCTCATTTCCTTGAGCAGTGGTCTGTAATTCTCCTTGAAGAGGTTCTTCACATCCCTTGCTAGTTGTATTCCTAGGTATTTTATTCTCTTTGTAGCAATTGTGAATGGGAGTTCACTCATGATTTGGTTCTCTGTCTGTTATTGGTGTATAGGAGTGCTTGTGATTTTTGCACATTGATTTTGTATCCTGAGAGTTTGCTGAAGTTGCTTTTCAGCTTAAGGAGATTTTGGGCTGAGACAATGGGGTCTTCTAAATATACAATCATGTCATCTACAAATAGAGACAATTTGACTTCCTCTTTTCCTAATTGAATACCCTTTATTTCTTTTTCTTGCCTGATTGCCCTAGCCAGAACTTCCAATGCCTTGCTGAATAGGAGTGGTGGGAGAAGGCATCCTTGTCTTATGCCAGTTTTCAAAGGGAATGCTTCCAGTTTTTGCCCATTCAGTATGATATTGGCTATGTGTTTGTCATAAATAGCTCTAATTATTTTGAGATATGTTCCATCGATACCTAATTTCTTGAGAGTTTTTAGCATGAAGGGCTTTTGAATTTTGTCAAAGTCCCTCTCTGCATCTATTGAAATAATCATGTGGTTTTTGTCATTGGTTCTGTTTATGTGATGGATTACATTTATAGTTGGGTATGTTGAACAAGCCTTGCATCCTAGGGATGAAGCCGACTTGATCGTGATGGATAAGTTTTTGATGTGCTGTTGGATTCAGTTTGCCAGTATTTTATTAAGGATTTTCACATCAATGTTCATCAGGGATATTGGCTTGAAATTTCCTTTTTTAGTTGTGTGTCTGCCAGGTTTTGGTATCAGGATGATGTTGGTCTCATAAAATGAGTTTGGGAAGATTCTCTTTCTTCGTATTGGTTGTAATATTTTCAGAAGAAATGGTACCAGCTCCTCTTTGTACTTCTGGTAGAATTTGGCTGTGAACCCATCTGGTCCTGGACTTTTTTGGTTGGTAGGCTATTAATTACTGCCTCAATTTCAGACCTTGTTATTGATCTATTCAGAGATTCAACTTCTTCCTGGTTTAGTCTTGGGAGGGTGTAAGTGTCCAGGAATTTGTCCATTTCTTCTATATTTACTGGTTTATTTGCATAGAGGTATTTGTAGCAATCTCTGATGGTAGTTTGTATTTCTGTGGGATTGGCGATGATATCCCCTTTATCATTTTTTTTTGTAAGACAGATCAATGAGCCAGAAAATTAACAAGGATATCCAAGACTTGAACTCAGATCTGGACCAAGCAGACCTAATAGACATCTGCAGAACTCTCTATCCCAGATCCACAGAATATACATTCTTCTCAGCACCACATCACACTTACTCTAAAATTGACCACTTAATTGGAAGTAAATCACTCTTTAGCAAATTGCAAAAGAATGGAAGTCATAACAAACAGTCTCTCAGACCACAGTGCAATCAATTTAGAACCCAATATTAAGAAACTCACTTAAAACCACACAACTACATGTAAATTGAAAAACCTGCTCCTGAATGACTACTGAGTAAATAATGAAATTAAGGCAGAAATAAAGATATTCTTTGAAACCAATGAGAATGAAGACACAATGTACCAGAATCTCTGGGACACTTTTAAAGCAGTGTCTAGAGGGAAATTTATAGCAGTAAATGTCCACATGAGAAGCTAGGAAAGATCTAAAATTGGCACCCTAACACCCTAACATCGCAATTAAAAGAACTAGATGAGCAAAATCAAACAAATTCAAAAGCTAGTAAAAACAAGAAATAACTAAGATCAGAGTAGAACTGAAGGAGATAGAGACACAAAAAAATCCTTCAAAAAATCAATAAATTCAGAAGCTGTGTTTAAAAAAAAAAAAAAAAAAAATCAGCAAAATAGATAGATCACTAGCCAGATTAATAAAAAAGAAAAGAGATAAAAATACATTGAAAAATAAATAAGAATGCCTACAAAATATAGACAATAACCTCAAAAGAGCAAATTTAAGAGTAATTAGCATGAAAGAGGGAATTGAGGAAGAGCAATGAGTAGAGAGCTTATTGAAAGAAATAATTTTAAAAATTTTCCAAACCTAGAAAAAGATATAAATATCCAAGTATATAGTGGTCAGAGATTACCAAATTCATTTAATCCAAATAAGACCATCCCAAGGCATATAACAATTAAACTCTCAAAGGTCAGGGACAAACAGAAGATTCTAAAACCAGCCAGAGAAAAGAAGCAAATAACATAAAGGAGAGGACCTCAGTTTTATCTGTCAACAGGCTTTTCAGGAGAAACCATACAGGTCAGAAAGGAGTGGGATGATATATTTAATGCACTGAAGGAAACAAAAAACCTGTCAACTGAAAATATTGTGCCCAGCAAAGCTTTCCTTTATACGTGAAAAAGAAACAAAGTATTTCTCAGATAAATGAAAACTCAGGGAATTCATTACCACTAGACTAATTTTACAAGAATTCTAAAGGGAGTTCTTCAAACTGAAAGAAAAAGACACTAATGTGCAAGAAGAAAATATTTGAAGGTATAAAATTCACTGGGAAAAGTAAATACAGAGACAAATTCAGAATAATCTAATACTGTAATTGTAGTGTATATTCTACTCATATCTCTAGTATGAAGACTAAAATATAAATGATCAAAAATAGCTATAACTAGAGCAACTTGTTAAGAGATAGGCAATATAAAAAGATGTAAATGGAAACAACAAAAAGTCAGAATGTGGGAAGATAGAGTTAACATGCAGAGTTTTTTAGTTTTTCCTTTTTTTGTTTCTTAACTTTGTAATCAAAGCTAAGTTATCATCTGTTTAAAGTAACTTGTCTTATCTATAAGATGTTTTTTTAAGCCCGATGGTAACCACAAAGCATAAACTTATAATAAATACACTAAAAATAAAAAGCAATGAATTAAAACATACTACCAGAAAAAAAATCACTTAACCACAAAGACAGGAGTTATTATACAAAACAACCAAAAAAAGTAAGTAACAAAATGGCAATAGCAATTCCTTACCTATCAATAATAACAAAGAATGCAAATAGACTAAATTCTTCAATTAAAAGACATAGAGCAGCTTAATGAATAAAAAAATAAGATCCAACTATATGCTGCCTTCAGAAAACTCACTTCACCTATAAAGACACATGTAGACTGAAAATGAAGGGATGGAGAAGAAATTTTTCCAACAAAAACCAAGAAAGACCAGGTATAGCTGCGCTTATATAAGATGAAATAGACTTCAAGTCAATGGCTATAAAAAGAGACAAAGTCACTATAAAATGATAAATGTGTCCATTTACAAAGAGGATGTAACAATTGTAAATATGAATGTACCCAATACCAAAGTACTCAAACACATAGAGTAAACATTAATAAACCTAAGGGAGAGATAGACTTCAATACAATAATAGTAGGGGTATATCTACTATTATTCAACACCTCAGTCTCAATACTGGACAGATCATCCAAACAGAAAATCAACAAAGGAACATCAGAGTTATACTACACTCTAGACCAAATGGACATAACTGACATTTACAGAACATTTTGTCTGACTGCTACAGAATAGACATTCTTCTCATCAACACATGGCACATTTTCCAGGACAGACCATATGTCAGACCACAAAACAAGTCTGAACAAATTCACAAAAGTAGAAATCATATCAAATGTCTTTTCTGACTGTAATGAAATTAAACCAGAAATCAAGAGCAAAAGAAACTTGGAAACTACACAAATACATGAAAATTAAACAACATGGTCCTGAATGATAAATAGGTCAATGAAGAAATAAAGAAGAAAATTTAAAATTTTTTGAAACAAATGAAAATGGAAACACAACGTCCCAAAATCTATGTGATATAGCAACAGCAGTACTAAGCAGGAAGTTTACAGCAATAAAAAAGAAAGAAAGAAAGAAAGAAAAAAGCAGGATGATTTCAAGTAAACAACCTAATGATGCACTTCAAGAAACTAGAAAAGTGAGAATAAACCAAACCCAAAATTAATAGAAGAAAAGAAATAATAAAGATCCAAGCAGAAATAAATAAAATTGAGACAAAAAATACCAAAAGATTTTATGCTTTTTAGAAAAGATAAAATCTTTTTGAAAAGAAAAACATTTAGCTAGACTAAGAAAAAAGAAGACACAAATAAACAAAATCAGAAATGAAAAGGCAAAGCAACTGATACTACAGAAATACAAGGGATCATTGGAGACTAAATGAACAAATATAAGTTTAAAAATTGGAAAACCTGGAAGAAATGAATAAATTTCTGGACACATACAACCTACCAAGATTAAACCTGAACAGACCAATAATGAATAATAAGAAGATCAAAACAAGAGTAAAATGTCTCTCATCAAAGAAAGCCCAGGACCTGATGGCTCACCACTGAATTCTACCAAATGTTTGATGAAGAGCTAATACCAATTCTACTCAAACCATTCCAAAAAAAACTGAAGAGGATGGAATACTTCCAAACTCATTCTACAAGGCTAACATTATTCTGATGATAAAACTGGACAAGGATACAACAAAAAAGAAAACAACAGGCCAAAACATCTGATGAACAGAGTTGAAAAGTCCTCAACAAATATTAGCAAACTGAATTCAACAACTCATTAAAAAGATTATTTACCATGCTCAAGGGAATTCATCCCAGGGATGCAGGTATGGTTCAACATATGCAAATAAATAAATGTGATACATCATCTTAATAGAATAAAGGACACAAGCCACACAATTATTTCAACAGATGCTGAGAAAGCAATTGACAAAATTCAACATTGCTTTATGACAAAAACTCTCAACAAACTGAATATAGAAGGAACATGCCTCCAAATAATAAAGGCTAGCCCACAGCTAACATCATAGGGAACAGGGAAAAATTGAAAGCCTTCCCTCTAAGATCTGGAACAAGACAATGATGCACACTTCTACTACTTTTACTCAACATAGTATTGGAAGTCCTAGGCAGATCAGGTAGGCAAGAGAAAGAAATAAAGGGCATCCAAATTGGAAAGGAAGAAGTCAACTTATCCTTGTTCACAGAAGACATGATATTATATTTAGTAGAATCCTAAAGATTCCACCAAAAAACTGTTAGAACTGATAAATCAAGTAAAGTTACAAGATAAAAATTAGTAGCATTTATGTATGTCAACAGTAAACAATCTGAAAAAGAAATCATGAAAGCAATTCCATTTACAGTAGCAAGAAAAAAAAATTAAATACCTAGAAATAAATTTAACAAAGAAATGAAAGATCTTTACAAGGAAAACTAAAAAACACTGATGAAAGAAATTCATTATTGAGGATGAAAAACATGAAATATATCCCATGCTCATGGATTGAAAGAGTTAATTGTTAAAATGTCAATACTACCCAAAGTGATCTACAAACTCAATGCAATCACTACCAAAATACCAATGACATTCTTCACAGAAATAGAAAAAAAAATTACTAGCATATGTGTAGAACCACAAAAGACTCTAAATAACCAAAGCAATCCTAAGCGAAAGGAACAAAGCTGGAAGCATCACCTACCTGACTTCCAAATATACTACAAAACCATAGTAACCTAAATAGCATGGTACTGGCATGAAAACAGACACATAAGACTGATGGAACAAAATAGAGAACCCAGAAATAAATATACACATTTATGGCCAACTCATTTTTCACAAAGGCATCAAGAATATGCATTGAGGCAAGGACAGTCTCTCCAATAAATGGTGCTAGGAAAACTAGATATGCAGAAGAATGAATCTAGATGCCTACCTCTCACCACATGCAAAAATCAGTTCAAAATGGATTAAAGACTTAAATCTAAGATCCGAAACTATGAAACTACAAGAAGAAAACATTGGGGAAATGCTTTAGGACAATTTGGGCAAAGATTTTTTTGGATAAGACCTTAAAAACACAGGCAACAAAAGCAAAAATAGACAAATGAGATTCCATCAGGCCAAAAAAGCTTATATACAGCAAAGGGAACAATCAGCAAAGTGAAGAGACAATATACAGAGTAGGAGAAAATATTTGCAAACTGTCCATCCAACGAGGGGTTAATAACCAGAAGACACAAGGAACTCAAACAACTCAACAGCAATAAAAAATAAAATAATCCGATTTTAAAATGGGCAAAAGATGTAAATAAAGATTTCTCAAAAGAAGACATACAAATGGTAAACAGGTATAAGAAAAAAAATGGTCAATATTGCTAGTTGTCAGGGAAATGCAAATCAAAACCACAGTAAAATATCATCTCACCTCAGCTAAAATGATTTTTATCAAAAAGACAAGTAACAGATGCTGGTGAGGTTTCAGAGAAAGGAGAATGTTTGTACACTATTGCTGGGGCTATAAATTAGTACAGCCACTAACGAAAACAGTATAGAAATTCCTCTAAAAACTAAAAATAGAACTACTTTGTAATACACATAATCCCACTGCTAGGTATTTATCCAAAAGAAAGAAAATTGATATATCAAAGAGATACCTGCTCTCTTATGTTTACTAAAGCATTATTCACAATAGTCAAGATATGAAATCAACCAAAATATCTATCAATGGATGAATGAATAAGGAAAATGTGGTACATATACACAATGGAATATTATTCAGCCATAAAAAGAATGAAATCCTGTCATTTTCAGCAGCATGGATGGAATTTGGGAGCACTAATGTTAAGTGAAATTAGCCAGGTGCAAAGGCAAATACTGCATGTTCCCACTCATATGCAGTGAGAGCATGTGAAAGAAAATAAATGGTTTTCATGGAAGTAAAGGGTTGATTGGTGGTTACCAGTGGCTGGGAAGGGTAAGTGGGGTGAAGAGAAAAAAGAGGGGATCGGTTGATGGATGTGAAAATGAAGTTCAATAGAAGGAATAAGGTTTAGTGTTCTATAGTATAGTGGGGCAACTACAGTTAACAATAATTTGTTGTAGAGTTCAAAATTGCTAAAGAGAAATTAGAATGTTCCTAACATAAAGAAGGGTTGAATGTTTAGGGTGATGAATGTCCCCATTGCCCTGGCTCAGTCATTACACATTGTATGTATGTATCAAAATACCACATATATCCCCAAAATATGTATCACCATTATGTATCAATAAAATGTATATACAGTGTGTGTGTGTGTGTGTGTGTGTGTGTGTGTGTGTGTGTCCAAGAGAAACCTAAGTGTAGATCACCACTAATTTTATTGTGGTATCCTGAAAGAGATCCAAGGACATTAGGTAAAAACTAAGAAAATCTGAATAAAGTATGAATTGATTAACAATAATGTATCAATAATGTTCCATTAAGGATAAGAAATGTATCACATTATTTAAAAATGTTAATAATAGAAGAAAGTGGGTATAGGGTTTAATGGGAACTGTCTATACCAACTTTGAAATTTTTTCCTGTAGGTCTAAAACTGTTCCACCAATAAAATTCATTACGATTTTTAAAATTATAAAAATAAAATAAAATGGACAGATAATATTGTAAAAATCAATCAATAGGATATATCAATTAGTAGAATAAAGGGCAAAAACCACATTATCATCTCAATAAATGCACAAAGAGCATTTGACAAAATCTACCACCTTTTCATAACCAAAAAAAATCAATAAACAATGAATTGGAGGAAATTTCCTCAACCTGACAAAGGTCATCTACAAAAACCGCAGCTAACATAATATGTAGTGGTGAAAGAGTGAATGCTTTCCCTTGAGATCAGAAGCAAGCCTAGATATTTACCCTCGCTACTTCTTTTCAGCATATAACTGAAGGTTATAGGCAGGGCAATTCGGTAAGAAAAAGAAATAAAAAGCATCCAAATGGAAATGGAAAAAAAAAATAAAACTTTCTCTATTTGCAGACTAGATAATTTTTATATAAAAAACCCTAAGAAATCTATCAAAAAAATCATTGGCTCTAACCAGCAAATTCTGCAAGGTTGATGGAATACAAGATCAATACACAACAATCAAGTGTATTTCTTTTCTTTTCTTTTCTTTTCTTTTTTTTTTTTTTGGTGTGTCATGCACTATGTATTTTTTTAAATTGCATTTTAGGTTTTGGGGTACATGTGAAGAACATGCAAGATTGTTGCATAGGTACACACATGGCAATGTGATTTGCTGTCTTCCTCCCCATCACCTATATCTGGCTAGACACTAGCAATGAACAATCTGAAATGAAATTAGAAACAATTCCATTTTCAATAGCATCAAACAGAATAAAATACTTAAGAATAAATTTAACAAAAGCAGTGCAAAATCTATACTCTGAAACCTACAAAACATTTTGAAATAAATTGAGGAAGAACTAAATAAAGGAAAAGTTTATGGATCAGAAGCCTTAATATTGCTAAGACAGCAATATACCGTAAGTTGATCTACAGATTCAATAGAATCCTATCACAATCCAGCTGTCATTTTTTTTACAGAAATTGACAAGCTTATCCTGAAATTCACAAGGAAATGCAAAATATCCGGAATACCTAAATCAATCTCAAAAAAGAATACTGAAGTTGAAAGACTCATACTACAGAGATACAGAAATCAAAATAATGTGGTTATTGGCACAAGGATAAAGATATAGATCAATAGACTAGAACTGACAGAAGACAAACCATTACCTTTATGTTCAATAAATTTTCAACAAGGATGCCAAGACAATACAATGAAAGAAATAATAGCCTTTTCATCAAATAGTGCTGGAACAATTAGGTATCCATACACAAAAGAATGAAGTTATACCCCTAATTCACACCATACACACACACAAAAATACCCAAAATATATCATAGGCTTCCATGTAAAGGTTAAAGCTATAAAACTCTTGTAAGTAAACATAGGCATTATTTATCATGACCTTGGATTAGGCAATAGTTTTTTAGATGTCACACTAAAGCATAGCAAAAAATAAAAAAGTAGATAAATGGAGCTTTATCAAAATTAAGAACATGTGTGCCTCAAAGAACATCATCAAAAAAGTGAAAATACAACCCACAGAATGGGGTAAAATTTGCGCAAATCATATATCTGATAAGTAACTTAAAATATCGAATCTACAAAGAAATCTTATAACTCAACAATAAAAAGACAAGCCACCCAATCTAAAAATGGGCAAAGGATTTGAATAGGCATTTCTCCAAACAATATACACAAATGGCTAATAAGTACATGAAAAGATGTTCCACATCATTAGTCATTAACGCAATGCAAATCACTTCATCCCTACAAGGATGACTATAAGCATAAAGGTAGACAGCAACGATTCTTGGTGAGGATGTGGAGAAATTAAAACTCTCATACACCGTTGACCAGAATACAAATGGTGCAACCACTGTGTAAGACAGTTTAGCAGTTCCTCAAAAAGTTAAACATAGAGTTACCACATGACCCAACAACTCACTCCTCAGGATATGCCCAGGAGAAACAGAAACTTCCCTTCCATTCAAGAGCCCCAGTCCACAGAAAAAGTTGGGCTGGAGGGAGAGGAGAGTTGGAAGAAAAAAAATGGGATGATTATTCCAGTGTGGGTCTCAGGGTACCAGGAAAAGGATTTTTCATGAGTTTAGGACTTTAATACTCCAAAGGGCCTCTTAGGGTCTCTGTGTGTGTGTGTGTGTGTGTGTGTGTGTGTGTGTGTGTGTGTGTCTACTTCCTTGTGCATGTGAGTTGCTAACTATATACATAATAAGCCATAGCATGTGATGATACAGCCCTCATATAAAACTACCATCTCATAGCTCAGTAGTTCAGGAGGCAATGTCTGAAAGAAATATTCAGTTGGCATTTTATCCCAATTAAAAAATAAAAAATTATTAAAAACATCTCTGAGTTCCCTGTCTTCCCACAGCCCTGCAGCCTTAGCTACTTCAGGGAGGGGTAAGCTCTGGCAGTTTGGAGTGAGAGAACCTGTCCTGGTAGAGACATGACAGTCATATGATCATGGCTCTTGACATGGTTTGGCTGTGTCCCATGTGAAATCTCAACTTGATTTGTGTCTCCCGGAATTTTCACGTGTTGTGGGAGGGACCCACAGGAAGGTAATTGAATCATGGGAATCAGTCTCTCCCATGATATTCTCATGATAGTGAATAAGTCTCATGAGATCTGGTGGGTTTATCAGGGGTTTCTGCTTTAGCTTCTTTCTCATTTTCTCTTGCTGCCACCATGTAAGAAGTGATTTTTGCTTCCCGCCATGATTCTGAGGCCTCCCCAGCCATGTGGAACTTTAAGTCCAATTAAACCTCTTTTTCCTTCCAGTCTCAGGTATGGCTTTATCAGCAGTATGAAAACAAACTAATACAGTAAATTGGTACCAGTGCAGTGCAGTGTTGCTGAAGAGATATCCGAAAATGTGGCAGCAGCTTTGGAACTGGGTTAACAGAAGAGATTAGAACAGTTTGAAAGGCTCAGAAGAAGACAGGAAAATGTGGGAAAATTTGGAACTTCCTAGAGACTTGTCGAATGGCTTTGCCCAAAATGCTGATAGTGACAAGGACAATAAAATTCAGGCTGAGGTGGTCTCAGAGGAAGATGAAAAACTTGTTGGGAACTGAAGCAAAGGTGACTCTTTTTAAGTTTTAGCAAAGAGACTGGTTGCATTTTGCCCCTGCCCTAGAGATGTGTGGAACTTTGAACTTGAGAGACATGATTTAGGGTACCTGGGAGAAGAAAGTTCTAAGCAGCAAAACATTCAAAAGGAGACTTAGGTGCTGTTAAAGGCATTCCATCTTATAAGGGAAGCAGAGCATAAAAGTGTAGAATATTTGCAGCCTGACTATGCAATAGAAAAGAAAAACCAGTTTTCTGGAGAGAACTTCAAGCCGGCTGCAGAAATTTGCATAAGCAGCAAGGAGCCTAATGTTAATCTCCAAGACCATAGGGAAAATGTCTCCAGGCCATGTCAGAGAACTTCCCAGCAGCCTCTCCCATCACAGGCCTGGAGGCCCAGGAGGAAAAACTGGTTTTGTGGGCCAGGCCCAGAGTCCCCATGCAGTGTGTAGCCTAGGAGCCTGGTGCCTGTGTCCCAGCAGCTCCAGCTGTGCCTGAAAGGGGCCAATGTACAGCTCAGTCTGTGGCTTCAGAGGGTGGGAGCCCCAAGTCTTGGCAGCTTCCACATGGTGTTGAGCCTGCAGGTACACAGAAGTCAAGAATTGAGGTTTGGGAACCTCCGCTTAGATTTCAGAAGATATACCTGGATGCCTAGGCAAAAGTTTGCTGCAGAGGTGGAGCCCTTATGGAGAACCTCTGCAAGAGCAGTGCAAAAGGGAAATGTGGGGTCTGAGCCCCCAAACAGAGTCCCAACTGGGGCATCACTGAGTGAAACTGTAAGAAGAGGGCCACTGTCCTCCAGACCCCAGAATGGTAGATCCACCAACAGCTTGCACTGTGCACCTGGAAAGCTGCAGACACTCAACACCAGTCCATGAAAGCAGCCAGGAGAGAGTAAGTCACAAGGTTGGAGCTGCTCAAGACCATGGGAACCCACCTCTTGCATCAGTGTGACCTGGATGTGAGACATGGAGTCAAAGGAGGTCATTCTGGAGCTTTAAAATTTGACTGCCCCACTGGATTTTGGACTGGCATGGGCCCTGTAACCCCTTGGTTTTGGCCAGTTCCTCCCATTAGGAACAGCTGTATTTACCTAATACTTGTTCTCCCATTGTATCTAGGAAGTAACTAGCTTCCTTTTGATTTTACAGGCTCATAGGCAAAAGGGACTTGCCTTGTCTCAGGTGAGACTTTGAACTGTGGAATTCTGGGTTAATGCTGAAATGAGTTAAGAATTTGAGGGATTGTTGGGAAGGCATGATTGGTTTTTAAGTGTGAGGATATGAGATTTGGAGAGGTCAGGGCTGAATGATATGGTTTGGCTGTGTCCCCATCCAAATCTCAACTTGAATTCTATCTCCCAGAATTCCCACGTATTGTGGGTGGAACCCAGGGAGAGGTAATTGAATCATGGGTCATCCCTGTGCTATTCTCATGATAGTGAATAAGTCTCACAAGATCTGATGGGTTTATCAGGGGTTTCCACTTTTGCTTCTTTCTCATTTTCTCTTGCCACCACCATATAGGGAGTGCTTTTCACCTCCCACCATGATTCTGAGGCCTCCCCAGCCATGTGGAACTGTAAGTCCAATTAAACCTCTTTGTCTTCCCAATCTTGGGTATGTCTCTCTCAGCAGCATGAAAACAGATTAATACAGCTCTCCATTCACATTTCTTTGTGATTGATCTACTGGCATGCCTTCAGCTTTTTATTACAATAATTATTATGATCACCACTAGTCGTCAATGAAGTCATGACTGTAATCTCCACTAATATAATTGCAGTTAGACAGATATAAATAATTCCTAGTCCCATTAACATGACGAAAGTAGGTAAATGCAATCTGTCACCTGTATAGTCTGGAAATCTGTTCTTCAGGTCATTGTCGGCTTGGTTGATCCCCTCTGCTCCTCTCCATGAACAAGCTCGCTCATTCACGGTCAGCAGGGTGAAGTGGGTAGCCCCTCCCTGAGGAACACATCACTATAGATCTGCAGTGACTACTCTGGCTTTGCCACTGCACTGCTTCTGAAACAGGCTTAGCGTGTGCCCTTATCAATCTCAGAGGAAGACTCTAAACATTTGGCCAATACTATGCACCAGTATCAATCCATTTTATGAGTCTGGTGAGACAGGACACTCACACATAAGTTACGTGAAGCAACTTTATTATTCATAGAAAGGCAGCAAAGGACAAAAGAAGTCTTTGATTAATGGAGAGTCCTCCAAGGCTCAGGAAAACTGCCCAAGGTAGGCAGAGTCTTGTCCACATGTGCTCTACTTGTGCTGCAATCAAGAGATCCTGAAAGCAGTTAGCTCTGGGTTTTGTACCCCAGGGAGCATAGGACTCACTGGGCCACAGCATTGTAGGATATCCGCTCTAGGAGGGACAGGAACAGAGCCTGGGCTGTTCCTGCCAGTTCCTCCTAATCTCCAGAATGTGCCCCATTCTCAGCACACTGTATAGCTATTCTGAGACCTTCAAGTGAGAAAAGTGGGGAAAGCTGGGTCACCAGCGCCATCCAGGGATTTGTCCTGCACTGCTGGCTGCCGAGTTTTGAGAACTTAAACTGAACCTAGTGTGGTGCTAAGTGCCTTGCCAGCCTTACTCTTAGAAAAAGGTGCCATTCTCATCCCCATTTTACAGATGTGAAAACCAGGGTTAGCAGTGTTAGACTTGACCAAAGTCCTGCAAATACTGAGTGATAAGCTAGCTAAGCACACATTTTTCTACTAACATATGGAGCCAGAGCTCCTCCTCTCTCCTTTCTTCCTCCTTTTCTTCATCTTTCTCCTTAATCTTTTCCCCACAGCCCAGCACCACCAAGTTTCTGTGGACAAGCATCTTGAGATCTGAGATTCCATATCACCTTCTGTGACAGCAATGGGGGTGTGCCTCCAGAAACACCCCTACATTATGGGAGAAAGGCCAAGGCCTCCAGACTTACAACCCACTCTGAGGCCCCTCCCCTGGCTCGGAGCTGCGTACCTGGAAGAAGACACGTTGGTTTCTCCTCCACTTCTAGCAGTTCACCCGAGGGACCGTCTCCATCCTCATCATCCCATCGCTGCAGGTGTGTGAGTAGAGACCACATTGTTCCCAGGTTTACTTTCACACAGTGTGCCAAGGAGTTTCTCCTGGACCTCATGTAATCTCACAGCATCCTGGGAAGTGGAGCATTATGTCACACAGGAAGGTAGGGGCAGTACCAGCATCAGATCCCAGAGTTTCTCATTCCCAGGCTGGCATCTGTAACAAAAGGGCAGGTCTAACCTGTGGGTCGGTCAGGAGGTTGGTTGTTTTAGTTTTTCTTTCAGCCTGAGTTGTACCTGCCTGCTCTTCAGAGCTGTGGGGGAGGGTGGGGCAGAGCTGTCCAGATTCAGCTCAGGGCCCCAGGTCTGCCACTGGCTCAGTGTGTGTAACCTTGGGCGAGTGCTCCTTTGCCTCAACAGGCCTCAGTTTTCTCGTCTGTAAAATGGTCTTTCATGGGACCAGGGCGCTGAGTTTGACTCCTCAGCAATCTGTGCTCAGAAGGTCCCATTTCCCAGGGGTTTCAGGGCTGGACGTGGCCACATGGCTCCACAGCAGCCGCTTCACTTCCCCAGCAAGGAGTTTAATTCCTCCTGCTGGAAACCGGTCCATGTGTTTGGCCTGAATAAGGTGATTTGTCGAAATTACCATTTCCTGGGGCTGCTCACATTGGAAGCAGCAGGTGGTTCTTCCATGTGCTTTAGAAAGAGCCCCAGAGTCCAGCTGGGACAAATCCATCCCTTCAAACCAGCATCTGCTGGAAGGCGGCACTGAATTATGTTGCATTATAACAGCTTTTCACTCGGTTCCTGTGACTTTTATTTAGCCAGAGCCAGAATCTCCTGCCGAGGGGCCCACTTCCCTGTCTGGGGACTTTTCCTGGGCTGAACCAGGTAGATTGCATCATAGCGGGTAGGACGGGGATCAACGGCAGGGTGAGGGGCTCTGGCCCAGGCAGGGGTGGTTGCCCTGATGGAGAGGAGAAGGTGGGTTGAGAGGACCGCACCATGGGACAATTCACTTCGCACGGCTGGTCACCCAGCGTGGGTGGCCCTGGAGACTCCTGTCCCCTTCACCAATTCCCTTTCTCACTCGGCAAACATTTCCTGGCCACTGATGTGCTGGGGTGACATGCCAGGTAAAAGGGACACAGAGATGGGGAAGAGCTTGCCTTTACCTCGGGGACTCACAGTCTGGAACAAGAGACAGAAGCTCTGCAGCAAGAGACAATGACAGGCATCAGGGAGCAGGAGGAGGGGGCAGTTAACTCCCTCTAGGGTTAGGGGCCAGGCGTGTGTCTCAGGTTGGCTGCCCCAAAAGCAGGCCCTGAGTCAAGGGCCCCAGTGCTGGCAGTTTATCTGAGAGGGGACCCCAGGAGCACACGTGAGGAAACTGAGTGACTGAGGGGAGGCAGGGAGAAAAGTCAGCAAAGCGTGTGTTAGGAGTGGGTTACAGCAACAGCAGCCGCAGGGCTGTCCTGCTGGGGAGCCTCTGAGGCCTGCGTGGACGATGCCCCCCAGCCACCTTCCTGCGTGGGCACTGACCACCACCTCCGGAGGCGTTAACTCCTGACCCGTGCCTGCCCTTGCATTTCCAGGAACAGCGTGTGGATGGGAGGGGAGGAAACGGAAATGGTCCCAGGGACCAGGGGGATTACCTGGGGGAAATTTGAGGGGGTTGGATGCAGAGAAGCCTTGGCTGGTGGACTCGGGTGAGCTCACGCAATAGGAGAGAACTGAGCACACATTTTTTAACCAACACATGGAGCCAGAACTTCAGAGATGTGGACGTGGATGGACCCCTGCAGAGGCAGAAGAAATGGATCTGGGTGGGAAGGTGCCTTCCACTGGGGAGGGTGGACTCTGCTACTAAATGGCTGAGAACAGGTAGATGTGCTCTTCCACAGAAGGAAGAGAAGGACCTGTGTGGCTCATGGCCTCTACTTCCCAAACAGGGAGAAAGTCAGCTCCCAGCAAATGGCGACTGGTGACTATGCAGGGGCCATGAAGAGGGCCCAGGCCTGAATGAGCCTTTGAAGCGCAGGGCAGTGGGTGTGGACCACAGGAAGGTCAGGGGATGCTGGTGCCAGGCTCAGCATACAGCTTGGCAGAATGTGGTCATTACAGGCAGCCCTCCCCATCTCAGATCAGAGTAGTGAAAGTCAGTGGTCACTTTCGTCCCCTGCTGAGCTTGGCAGGACATGGGTGACACAAAGAGGACACCAGCCACTATACATGCCATGGTCCTGGGGCGGGACCTCACCGGCTCCCTACCTCCTCCCCTCCTACCTTTCGGTCCTGGGAGAACTGGGGGTAGGAGGCATGGAAAAGATCCCACTGGGTGTTAGGGGACTGGCTTTTGAAACAGCCCTGCTGCTCTTTTGCTGAATAATCTTGGGCAAGTGGCTTTCCCTCTCTGGGCCTGTTTCCATATCTATTCTTTGGAACAATGATAAGACCTGCCCAGCCAGTTGCACAGGGGTTCCTGTGAAGGTGACATAAAATAATTAAGGTCTTTGGGGATAGAGAAATCCTTTGGAGGCTGGTTCGAGCAGTGCAGAAGTGAGCAGCTGTTTATCACAAATTCTCCTCCTCCTCAGTTTTCCCATCTGTAAAATGTGTAGGTTGGAAGCTGAGCTGAGCATGGACCACAGTCACCTGATTCCAAGGCCCAGGAAAGATCCTGGCTCTTTCCATGCCACCAGCCTTGTGACATTTTGACATTTTGTGAGGTTCCCTCAAAAAGTGTGGTTAAATCAGAGGTTCCATGACTCCTCAATATGCAACCTCATCCTCATCCCTGCGCAAGGATGCAGATGTTCTCTGAATGGGTCCGAAAGAGGCAGAGGTGAGGAGAGAGGCCAAGATGACAGGAGCACAAGGGGACCTGGATCTTTGAAGGACCTTGAAGGGGAGGGGCGCTCAGAGTTGACCAGAGGACAGGGTGAGGGTTAGGGAGGAAGGGGAAGGGGAAGGGAGCCGGAAGCTCAGCAAGGAAAGACACCCAGGGAGGGGACTCTGACTCCAGCTCTTTTCAGATAGAGAATGCGTTAAACCAAGAGAATAAACACAGCCCAAGAGAGCCACATTATCTCACTTTGAAATGAGCAGAAAATGGCATTTCTTGTCAGGCTCCCTCTTCCCACCCCAGGGAGAGAGTAGGAGGTGAGCTTAGTCAAGTTTCCTTTTTCTTGAAAGGAGCTCTCAGCTCCTGCGCTCCCGCTGACTCGGGCCACCCTCACGGTGAGAATTCAGCAGACTGGGATGACCAGGCAGTGTTTCACACCAGCCCGCTGCCTGCCAGCCCGCCGCCTGGAGAGGCTGTTGATGGTGGGACTTGGTGGAGGTGAGCCAGCTAGAGCAAGGTTGGGAGGGCAGCCTGGCTCAGGGTCGAGAGCAGCCTCAAGCAGCTGCTGTGGTGCAGGCTTCGACTGTTGTTGCTGAGTTTGCATGAGCACTGGCCTTGGAGTCAGTCTCAAGTTCTAGTCCAGAGACTGATTCTTTTCTAACTCTGACATGAAGAGCTCTATCCTCAGTTCCCTGAGCCTTGGCTTTCTCATCTGTCAAATGGGCTTGGCGATACCCACCTCTCAGGATGCTGAAAAGATTAGGAACAATGTACTAGGGACCATGCACAGCAGTCACTATTGTGATCACCTGGACCAGCAGGGTGGGGGTGCAGGCCCTTCAGACTACAGTCAGCCCAGAGGCCCCTGAGCAACGTCAGCCCCATTATCTGAGGAATGTTGACCCCGATGCTGTTCTACTTAGAATACACTCATAGAAAGCACCTAGTCTCACCTCCTCATGGACAGATCAGGAGGCTGAGCCCCAGATGTTTGCCCAGCGCCACACAGCATGGTGGCAGCCAAGCCAGCATTGGAACCCAGCCTCAAGACATCAAGCCGTGTGGTCATCCGAGGACTAAAAATGATGTGCTCAAGAGTATAGGCTTTGGAGCCAGGCCAACCTAAGCTCCAGTCCCAGCTCTGCAACTTTCATTCATTCAACAAATACTCATTGAGTTCCTGTCACGTGCCAGGCACGTGCCCAGTGCAAGGGACACAGGAGGACAAGGCCTACATGGCCCTGGCCTCTCGCTGCTCACAGTCTGGTGGGAACAAACACCCAGTGAATGGACAAGCTCATCACCCACTGCGAGAAAGCAGCGAGGGACAGACACCGGATGGGTGCGGAAAGAGACAGGGACAGTGGGTGCTGGAGCGTCACTCAGGACATTCAGGGAGGGCCTCTTAGGGAGGGGACATCTGACCTGGGGACTGAACACCAGGCAGGAGCCAGGTATGCAGGACTGGAGAAGGGCGTCCATGCAAAGAGCTCAGAATGATGGGGGAAGAGAAGAGGCTGAAGTGTGCAGGACCATGCAGGAGGGACGTGGCCAGAGAGGGCGGAGCCAGGGCAGGGGGCCTCAGAGGTTGCAGTCAGGATCTCAGTGCTCATGCAAAGAGAAGACACTGGAGGCTTTGAGCAGGTGAGTGACAGGGTCTGGCCTGTTTTTTCAAAGGATCATGCTGGTTGCTGCTGTTTGTGTGACGTTGTTGGCTCTCTGATCTAGGCAAGTTGTTTAAGCTCTCTGAGCCTCAGTATCCTCGTCTGTAAAATGGGGATAATCACAGTACCCACCTCACAGGCATCACTGGAGGCTGACATGTGACAATCTGGAGAGCACTTAGCAATGTGGCTCATGCATTTAAGTGCCAAATAAAGCTTTGCTGTCTCACATCCCTGCGTCCAAAGTCCTCGCCCTCCACTGCCTGACTTGAACCTGTTGCTCCTGCCTATGCAATGACTCCATTATTTCTGCACTGCCCTTAGCCATGGGGGTGTTGAGACCAAAGCTCATTACGCTCCTGTCCATCAGAGGTCAGCGGAGGGAGGTCCACAGAGCCCAGGGAGAGAGAACGGCCAGGCCCCGCTCCCAGTGAGGGCCTTGCAAGTGGCCTTGGCATCCATCAATGTCATGGCTCCATCTCCTGGGTGCCTGGGATATATAATGTGTCCCAATCAGGGGCCAGCAGAGAGATCATAGAAGTAATCATTGCTTTCGCTGGCTCCTACAGCCAGTTTATTAGGGCATAAAGAAACAACCTAGCTCCTGCTGGTAACAGGCAGCCGGCCCATCCACGCTTGTAGAAATCCTATTTGCTGGGGCCTGGGTGGATGGAGGTTTCTACCCACACCTGCTCAGCCTGAGGCCCTGGACAGAACCCAGCTGGACCATTCATCTTCCTGTGCTCCAGGCCACCTTGTCCGAGAGGCCGTCACCTCTGACACATCTCACAGCACTTGGGAAGCAGTGCTTAGGCCACAAATTACCCATCTGGTGTTGCACTGAGGGGGCTCTCAGGCTACTGACCTCAGGGAGGCCACAGAGCACAGCAGTTAAAGGCCCAGGTGTGGGAGTCAGCCTGAAGATGGGTTCAAATCCCCGCTCTGCCATATATTAGCCAGGTGACCTTGGGTGAGTAAACTCACTGCCCTGAGCCTCCATGTCTTATCTCTGAAATGAAGGGGTAGGAATCCCCACTGCAAAGAGCTGCTGTGTGGATTAAGGAAGAGACGAAGGGTGGAGGGCTCGTAACACAGGAATAGGCACTAGACGAAAGGTGGCCGTCACCATTTTCATTACCCAGGGGCTTCAGTATTATGGCGTGAGACGCCCTTTATTAAGAGCAAATTATGTCATCAGGGACTATGCTGGCTCCTTTTAAGTATTTCATCCCTAGACCTCACAACCAATCTTGCAGGCGAGTCCTGTTGTGCTTACTGTGGGTGCTTAGGGGACTGTGCAAGGTTACCCTGCTGGCAGGGTGTGGAGCTGGGGGCAGGACCTTGGCCTGTGGGTTCTGGAGCTGGTGCTCCTCCTACACAGCCCACCTCCCCAGCTCCTCTGAGAGGCCACACAAGGCCCCTGGTCAGCCGGGCACGTAGGTCCAGCCTCCCTCCATTCCTCTCTCCCACTCGCCAACATTGCCCAACCACACCACTCAGCCCTTTCCTGGGTGATGGACACATGGGAATAAAACAGATGAGATGAGCTTCCTGCCCTCAAGGAGCTCAACATCCAAACTGCGGGTCAATGTGCAGAGCGTGTGGCTGGCTCTTGTCTTGACATTGCCACCCTTTCTGCCAAATTCTGTAACACTTCCCCAAGAAAACGCTTCTGAGGAGCTGTCTGCTATCCCTGTCTCCTAATCCTCTCCTCTCAAGCTCTCACTCCTGCCACTCCACCAATGGCTGTATGTCACCTATGACCCTCATATTACCTATGACCTCTGCATCACCTATGACCCCCACATCACCTATGACCTCTGCATCACCTATGACCCCCACATCACCTATGACCTCTGCATCACCTAGACCTCCACATCTCCTGTCACCTCCACGTCACCTGTGACCTCTGTATCACCTATGACCTCCACATCACTCTATGGCCTCCGTGTCACCTCTGACCTCCATGTCACCTGTGACCTCCACATCAGCTATGACTTCCACATCACCTGTGACCTCTACATTACAGTAGCTCCCATGTGCATGCTCTTCTTGCAATGTGACTTTGACACCCTTACCACACAGCAGTTAAGCCTATGCACCCTCCCCTTGAATCTAGGCAGGCTCATGGTCACAGTGGCAATGATGCTATGTGACTTCCGAGGCTATGCCATAAAAGACAATATACCTTCCACCTTGCTCTCTTGGGATGTTTGTGCTTAGCATCCACCTCCATGCTGTGAGGAAGCCCAAGCAGCCCACATATAGGCTCAGGTGAAGAGGAAGCAAACACCACAGAACTCACAGCTGACAGTAGCACCAACCTGTTAGCTGTGTGAGTGAGCTATCTAGAAAATGATCTGCCATCCCCAGGGAACACAGTTGAGCCATGCCTGCCAAGCCCTGATGAATTGCAGGGTGTTGTTTTATAGGCCATACATTTTGGGATGACTTCTTACACAGCCATAGTCAAAAAAAGGAAGTTCCTGGCTGGCTGTAGGGCCTTAAGACAAGTCACAGCCGTGCTGAACTTCTGTTTTCCCACTGCCACCAGGCAGGAAGCAGCAGTGGTCCTGGGGTGCCTGGAGAACTGGGGAGGGAGGCGTGGAAGGCCCTTTGCCAGGCCTGGATGTGGTGCATGCTCAGAAAATGCTGGTGGCTGGGAGGCTTTCATGACACTGTCCTGTGTGTGCCTCGTCCTCCAACTGCCCTTGCTTTGTCTGAGCACCTCCATGGCAGGGACCACATCCACTCACCTCCTTGTCTGCAGAGACCAGGACAGGCTGAGCAGGGAGCTGGAGTTAGCAAATGTTTACTAAGTGGATGCATGAAGAAGGGGTTAAGGTGTGTGTCAGGGGACCAGAGATGGCCTCTGAGGCCAAGGGATGGCCCCAGTCCTGTCCCTCACACCCAGAGGCAGATAGGGGTCACCTATCAGCCAGCTAATATGATTTGTTCTTTCATAGATGAAAGAAAATCTTGAGGCTCCTCACAGGGGAGAGGAGATAGTCACCACCATCTCATCCTCAGTTCAATGCCTGCCTCTGCACACAGCTCTTTTACCTGGACCACAGGGCAGTGCTCATTTACCTGGGACACAGGGCAGCGATGACTTACCTGGGACATAGGTCAGAGCTCATTTACCTGGAACACAGCAGTGCTGATTTACCTGGGACACAGAGCAGTGCTCATTTACCTGCAACACGGCAGGGCTGATTTACCTGGACCACAGGGCAGTGCTCATCTACCTGGGACACAGGTTGATGTTGATTTACCTGGGCCACAGGGCCATCAGTGCTCATTTACCTGGGCCATAGGGACGTGCTGACTTACCTGGCTGCTGATTTACCTTGGTCACGGAGCAGAGCTGATTTCCCTGGGACATAAGTTTGCATTTATTTCCCAGGGACATAGGGCAGTGCTGATTTACCTGGATCACAGGTCAGTGCTGATGTATCCGGGCTGCTGTTGAGTGTAGATCTGGCCCCATGGGGCCTCCCTGCCCATGCACTCTGCAGGAGCCCCTGGGTTATACCAGTCTCACACCTACTAGTGCCCTCTGTGTCTTCTTGGGGAAGGATCTTGTTTTTCAAAATGCCCTTGGACACTCCACCCCCACAAAAGCAGCTGACTTCAACACTCACCATGTCCTGACATGCAAATCTGTGCACATTCTCTCCCTTTCTCTGCTTCTGTTTCTCCCTTCCCTCAGTCCAATATGTTAAGTCAATCTGTCCCCTCACAGAGGGGCCATTAAGCAATATTTCAACACATATAACCAGATTGCCTGGCCCTCTGGTCTCTGCTCCCAGCAAGGGTGGTCATAAAGCTGCATGCAACCGGCCCTGGTCTGGTTCAATGCTTGTCCAAAAGCTCTGCCTTCCACTATGCCAGTACCGGCTCCCTTCACAGCAGGCACATTGTTTTGTCTTTGCAGGGCTGGGCTGTGGAAGGAGGAAGGGGGGAGGCACACAGGCAGTGGACAGAAGCACAGGACTGCTGGGACTTGGCAGTGTGTCTTGGCCTTGCCACTCATAGCTGGGGACCTGGCTATGGAACTGACCTGGTAGAGTCTCCGTTTCCCCACTGGCAAACGGAGACAAAGACAATGACAGTGTCCGGCTCATTTGGGGGATTCTGAGCAAGAGAGCAGGAATCATCAGAACCTTGGTCAAGAAATGATGGATCTGGAAATGGAAAAATGACACCTTCTTGTATGGTCCTCACGGCAGCCTGGGAGGCGGGTCTCCTTAGCTCCAGTCTGGGATATAGGGAACCTGATTGTCAGGGAGGTAAACTGTAGAACCCAGAACACAGTTTGTAGTGAGACGAGATGCTGGGACTTTAGCAAAGGATGTGAAGCCCAAAGCCCAGCTGAATGGCCTGGTACATCTACAGGTGGCACCTGGCTCCTTGGGTCAGCTGCTGGGAGCTCCTGGCTGCAGTAACATGAGCTCAGCTGCTCATTCAGAGAAAGCTGAAAACATGGCAGAGAGTGGCTCCTCCTCAGGTCATCAATAGCACCTCAAGGAATGTCGGGGGCCTGGATGCTTGTCCTGGAGTTGTTCCCACCTCCCCAGACACCTTGTGGGAGGGCTGCCCAATCCTGATGCCTCCATGTACCTGGATGAACTGACCTCCTGGATTCTGCATGGTGGATTGACCTCCAACGCCTCCCAGGTCTGGAATTCTCTGAGTTTATCTGTCCTGGGTCTGTTTTGGGCTTCAGGGGGTGGCTGCATCTCTGCTCTGCCATCTGCTTCTGGAAAGGCCCTGAACTAGGGCCAGGGCCCTCAAATCTGACCAAGCCATGAATCCCTGACTACACTGCTGCTTGCTGGATGTTTCTCTATGACAGCTCATTCCATAGCAAGCCTGGAGCCTGGATCAATGAGCCTGTGAGTGGTTACCTCTGGACAGTAATGTTAGCAACGTGTGAGAGAAGGGAAGAGAGAAAAGACAGATCTGGTTTCTATGCTCAGCTCTGCCTCTGGTTCAAAACACAGCTTTTGGCAAGTTCCTTCCCTTCCCTGGCCTCAGTTTCCCCATATGGACCATTAAAGGATAAAAGAAGATGGTCAGTGATGTTGGTGAGTCCAAGAGTCTCCTGAGATCTGACTCAATTCACACAGACAGAGGCAAGTATCATGTAATCATTAAACTATGAACTCTAGGCTCGTTCAGCAGTAGTTCTCGTCCCTGTCTATTTGGCCTCTTCAAGTCATTGGTTTATCTGAGCCTCTATTACCTTAGCTATAAGTTAGTATGATGACAGTGGAGATTCAGTGGGCAAAGCAAGTAAAGCTCCTCAGGCTGTGCCTAATAGATAGGAAGTACCCAGTAGGTGGCTCTACCTAGTGATAATGATGGGCATGATGTTGATGGCGAGGATGATGGTGGCGATTACAGTGAATACGGTTGTGATGATGGAGATGCTGATAGTGAAGATGGTGACGGTGATGGTGATGATGATGATAATGGCGATGTTGGTGGTGATGATGATGGTGAGCATGGTGGTGATGATGGTGATGTTGTTAGTGAAGATGGTGATGATGATGGTGATGTTGGTGGTGATGATGATGATGGTGAGCATGGTGGTGATGATGGTGATGTTGTTAGTGAAGATGGTGATGATGATGGTGATGTTGGTGGTGAAGATGATGATGGTGAGCATGGTGGTGATGATGGTGACAATGATGGTGAGCATGGTGGTAATGATGGTGATGATGTTGGTGAACATGGTGGTGATGATGATGGCGATGTTGTTCGTGAACATGATGATGATGATAGTGAAGACAGTGATGTTAATAATGAAGATGGTAATGTTTCTAGTGATGACAATGGTGATAACAGTGAAGACTGTAGTGGTAATGAAAGTGAAGATGGCGATGATAGTGATGGTAATCATGAGATTGATGATGATGATGATGATGACGATGGAAATCTCTGCCCTCAAAGTCTTATCTCCTGCCAGATTCTCCAGTTGATATGAACACAAAGCTGGGCAGGACCTCAGGGATTATCAGTTTAACCCCTTCATTTTAGAGCTGGGGATATAGCCTTAGAGAGGCACAGAGGTATGTCCAAGGTCACACATCTGAGTGGGAGCAGACTCAGGATCCTGCCCCAGCCCCATCCTGGTCTCTTCCCTGCTCGGGCTGCCGCAGATTCTTCTCTTTCCTCCCAGGCTGCTGCAGCAGCACCTGGCTTTTGGCTTCTCACCTGTCCCAGCAGACTTTAACTACGAGTGTTCATCGCTGGATTTTAATTATCCTGGAAGTTCCCCAAACACTTTCCAGGACACATTTTTCTCTATTATTTTCCTTCAGATGAATGAATTTGGAGTCACTTGTCTCTGATAACCGGGGAATGCCGCCTCCTGACAGCACTAGTGCCTGCTTACTTCTCAGGGGCTTCTGGCCCATTGTTTTCAGAAACAAGGATGTCCCCTGGGTGCAGCCCCCTGTACAGAATGGGGAAACTGAGGCCCAAAGCATCAGGATATGCTCAAAGTCACACAGCAGGTCAGCAGCTGAGGCAGAGCCTGAATGGTCTCTGGGCTCCCGGCCCACAATGTCACGACAGCAACTACTGCATCTGCCCAGCCTCAAGGAGCCTGTGACACAGTTTCCCAATGGAGTCATGAGTCAGGTTCACCTGTTTCTCACCCACATTCTGCCCTTGAGGGTGGAGACATCTCAGCGTTTCTGTATGGCTCCTCCATGTCCTTCATTCTCATTATTTAAAATAAATAATAACTTTATTGTTTTAAAATGGCTTGTGCTTGTTGTGAAAAATTAAAATGACACCAAAATACAAAGAATCTAAAATCCCAAACGCACCAGGGTCAGCATTTTTAACACTGTTAGGAATATTCTATGGCTGGGGTTTCCCTCCACCACTCCCTGCCTGCCCCATCTTCCTCGGCTCTGCCCTGATCTGGCCCCAGGCCAGCCTGCGTGGACTATACCAGGGGGCTCCTTGCAGTCTGGCTTTCACCGGTGTGACCCAGGCGAGGCTCCAGCAGGAGATCCAAGGGCAAGGGTGGGAGGAGAGGAGGGCCAGGGTCTTCCTTCCTTGATCCTTCCCACCTCAACTGCAGGTCTCAGGCAGCTGCTGTTCCCTGGCTGGGACCACAGCTCCTAGGGCAGCCCCTCCCACAGGGCTCCAGCCCTTTCCTGCCTCCAGAAATGCTGTTCCCTCTCCTCATCCCTCCAACCAAAGGGGTGGCCATGGCTTCCAGGTGTTGCTGCTCTCTGGGTGCCTCACATCCCCCTCACGTCCCTTCCTGGTCTCTTAGCCCCGCTGTCACCTCCACAAGCAGTCCCTGCGTAAGAGTCTCTGTCTCAACCATCCAGGGTGAATTTTATTTCCTACAAAGGTTCCGATGGATACTTCAGCCCTCTTTTTATGAATATTCATTGCTGCAGTTTACCCAAATGGGATTGCACTGAACCTCTTTCCAGGCTAATAAATACCACCTTCACTCTCTATTAGTGGCATTTAAACATGGCAACCCATGTAAAGTACTTAGAACAGAGCCTGGCTCATGGGAAAGACTCAATCAGTGTTAGCCACATGGGCCTCGCGTGGCGCTAAAGGGCAGCATCAGCCTCTCCCCGGCCACGTGACGGACTGTGGGGCAAGTGGTTTCCCAGGAGAAACCAAGGGCCTGTTGCTCCAAGAAGAGGAATGGATGCTACAAGCTGAAACAACGGTTGCCATTAGAGGATAGGGTAGCTCTGTTGGGTTCTGAAGGATGTATAGGAGTTCATTAGGTGGACAAAAGGGTGGTCAAAAGAAGGAAACGAGCAAAAGAGCCTCAGCATGAATGGACTCAGAGTAAATGGTTCAGTAGCATCCTCAGGACAAGTCCATGGGCGAAGTCAAATTATTACCCACACGTTACAGATGCATAAACAGAGGCTCGGGTGGAGCATCTAATCTCAGGGTCACCCAGTAAGTGGCCAGGCCAGGATCTGAAGCCCAATCTGAGGGACGACCAAGCTCGTGCTTTCTCTGTGTCCTTCACCATTTTGCCTCTGCTGTTGTCATAAACGGGGCTGGTGACTCCCTGGCCTGGTGGATTCCATGTGACAGACTCAGGCCTGTCTGCAACCTGACCGTGTGTGTCCTCAGGGTGAGCTGGATTGGTGAGGTACAAGGCCAACAGGCCCCACATGGCAACTAGTTAATTAACTGTCCTGCAGTGGACCAGTGGGCCAACCGGCTACAACCTGGGCCTTCAGGCAGCTCTCTGGGCATGGAACTGTGTTTTCCTGTCCTCCCTTCCCCTTCTCCAAGTCAGAATGTACAATCCACCATTCATTTGTTTGTTTGTTTGTTCACTGGATTATAGTTTGATTATAACCAGAGTGATTAAACCTCAGTGATATGGTCTGGCTGTGTCTCTACCCAAATCTCATCTTGGATTGTAGCTCTCGTAATCCCCACGTGCCATGGGAGGGACCCGGTGGAAGCTAATGGAATCATAAAGACGGCTGTTCTCATGACAGTGAGTAAGTCTCATGAGATCTGATGGCTTTATAAAGGGCAGCTCCCCTGCACAGGCTCTCCTGCCTACCACCATGTAAGACGTGCTTTCGCTCCTCCTTCACCTTCTGCCATGATTGTGAGGCCTTCCCAGACATGCTGAACTGTGAGCCAACTAAATCAATCTCTCTCTCTCTCTCTCTCTCCCTCTCAACAAACTACCCAGTCTCGGGTATGTCTTTATTAGCAGTGTGAAAACAGACTAATATACCCAGCTTCTACTGACATGGTTAAGAGGACAAGAAGGGCCCTGCCATCCTGAACTGCTCCCATTTGGGTTCACCATCACTTATTGACAGACCCCAAGGTCTTGAAATCTATGGCAGAGAATAGGGGAGTCAGGGAATGTGGAGCAACCTGGGAACTCAAGCAGGGTAGGATCTGGTGGAAATAAGAATCGGGCTTTTCCTGCTGGAAGGGCCAGGTAAAGCCCTCCTATCCCCCCTAAGTCAGCCCTTCCACCCTCTGCTTCTGCCCCTGCTCAGCATTCTCTGGCTGGACCCCTTGGACCCCATTACAGGACATCATGGCTGCCTCCTCCCAAGCTGCCTGGCAGTGTCTGTCTCAGAGCTGGCAGTGAATAGCTGAAAAAAAAAGGTGTGTGAATATACTCTCCAAGACTTTCCCTTTGGGCTTTCCACAGGCTGTGGGGTCCCACAGTGAAACCTCCTGGACACTGAGGTTTAGGGACATGTGTAGGGACCAGGCCAGTTCCCCAGAAGCCTGGGCTACTTGGCTGGGAACCTGAATGTCACCTGAGCCCTGGATGTTGCCTGGAACCTGCTTGCAACATGGAGTGGCTCCTGCTTCCTCGCTCTTGAACCCTGGCCCTGCCTACCTGGGCCCTGGCTCTAACAGTGGGGTGCTGCTGTCTCCCAGATGTTCTGCCCTCACCTCCACTTCCCATGGAGCTCTCCTTTTCACTGCCAGGCCTCCCAATGCAGTTTGTACAAGGGGCAGGGATCCACGGTGAGGGAAGCAGTAACCAGCCACCCTCCCTGCTGGGACTACGTTCTTTGCATTCCTCAGTGCCAGCCTCTCAAGCTAGTCTCTTTCCTTCTTTCTCATCGTCTTACCACTTTAGGCTGTAAGTGCCAGAAGGCAGGGCAGGGGCTGGGGCAATTTTGCTTGCTTCATTATCCACAGTGCTTTGACCAGAGCCTGGGACATCGTAGGCACACATTAAATGTCTGCGATGTAACACATGAATGGACACAAGGATCTCCCAGACACCAGAGGGGCATGAGGGGGAGGAAGGGCAGCGCGTACTGAGCTTTGGTCACGGGGTGGCCATGGTCAGGATGCAGGAGGCAGCAGGGAGGACAGGGACCGAGGTGGACATACATGGTGGAAAAGGACTCGGATACACACTCACTCTCTCACTCACTCTCCTCTGTGCCTCTGATGCCTCCTGAGCAACCCCTGTGTATCAGGCCCTGCCCCTGCCCCAGAAAGTTCCCTTAAACTCCTGGAAGTGGGATGATAAGCTCCACAGCAGGACATGCAGTGACTCCCCCTGGGTCCCAGGCGGTTTGTACATTTAATTTTATTGAGTGATTTTATGGAAGAGGGGTTACGGTTTCTTTCTGACAGGTGGAGAAACCAAGGCTCAGGCCTTCTGATGCCAAACTCCATGACTCCACTCCAAAACTGGCTCCCATTTGGGTTCTTCTATTTATTTTACTTATTTCGTTTTTATTTATTTATAGAGATGGGGTATCACCATGCTGCCCAGGCTGGTCTCAAACTCCTGACCTCAAGTGATCCGCTTGTCTCAGCCTTCCAAAGTGCTAGGATTACAGGCGTGAGCCACCGCGCCTGGCCCCATTTGAGTTCTGGATCACCATTGCTTATTGGCAGCTGAGTCCTGGGCTTGAGCCTTGGGGACATAAATGTATGACAGATGATGTGGGTGTGGTCGGGAGGAGCTCCCAGCCAGGTGAGGAGACAGCCATATGCAAGGAGACAGCCATAGCAGCATAGAAAGCAGTGGGGCCCAAGGACCAGCCAGGAGCCCCAGGAGAGCAGGGCCCTTTCTTTTCCATCACCTCAGTAAAAGCTGGGGTTTCATCATCCTGTTTGTGAGTTAGTGAATGAACAAATGAAGAATGAATGAATGGATGGTGGCATTGATAAGTCCTAGCAAGACAAGAGAAGGAAGCACAGAAAAGCTAACACGCTAAATATTAGTGTCCCTGTGTGATGTTGGACAAGGCTCTTGTCTTCTCTGGGCCTCAGTTTCCCGCTCTGTAAAACAAGTGATCCTGAAGGGTCATGGCAAGCCACCCATTCTAAGCTCTTCCATGTTGGGCAGGAAGAAGGGCTGAGACACCTGTTGGGTCCTGCACAGGTGCAGCCATCAGCCTGGGCTGCATCCAGGATTTGAGGGGGGACATCCACCTGTGCCGGGATGGAACAGGTGTGAGGGTGCACAACGTGAGCAGCAGGTCTCCCAGGGAGGCCAGGCTGACAAATTGTCAGTACAGTTCTCACACTCACCCCCCCCACCCCAGAGGAAACAGGTACTCCAGTCTCCTTCAGAAGAAGCTCAGCATGTGGGAGATCTGGCGGCTCCCCCAGGGAGGGGAGGCAGAGGGACAGTGGCTCCAAGTGCCTGGAAGCCTGTCTCTGCTTACCCACAGCCACCGTTTGCTCAGGCTGGTCCTCTCTTTTGAAACATCTTCTACTGTCTTCCTAGGCAATGGGTGTGAGGAACTGGGACCACGAAGGTGAGTGGAACCCAACCTGTGTTTGAGACACACACAGTGATTGTGAGAGCAGCAGTAAGAAAAGCCAGTGTCCACTGAGCTCACTCCTCCAAGCCCTTCACTTCAATTACCTCTTTTATTCCCGCCAACCCCCCCAGAGAAGTAGATGTGTTAGGAATCTTTTGTTGGAGACTAAATTAAAGTGGTCAAACTAAAGAAGGAGTTAGTCCAGTGTTTCCAAAAACTAGGAAGGGCAGAGATATACCTGCTTCAGGCATGGCTAGATCCAGGGGTTCAAATTAGATGATCAGATCTCCTTCTTTCTCAACATCTCTTATTGTGCTTCCCTGCAGATGTGAAGGGGAGTTGAGAGTGGCTCTTTCTCTCCTTTTACTGCCTTATGGAGCAGGCGAAAGAGGGGAAGCAGGAGTTGCAAGCTTGCATTATCCCAGTGGGGACTCCATAGAGGAGAAAGAGTTGCTATCTCCCAATAGCTGGATACCGAACCCCAGACAGGGATTGCGATTGGCCCGATTGGGTCACATGACCATTTCTGGGCCCACTCACTGTTTCCAGAGATCTATGGATCTGTGATCGATGGATCTCTGATCTATGATTGGTCTGACTGGGCGAATAGATGACTAGACGGATGAATAGAGAATAAAAACAGCATGCATTGATTACAGTAGATATTATTAATTCTACTTCATAAGGGAAGAAACCAAGTGTCAGGGAATCTAAACAACCCTAGCACGTTAGAGTGTGGCAGACTGGACACTCCACAGCCCTTCACTGTAACCACTAAGCTATAGCACTTCCCAGGGACGCAGGCCTCTGCAAGTACCTCCAGCCACCCCAGGTCTCCAATCCAACAGGTTTAAGCTCATAATTGCAGCCCAAACAGGACAATTCTCAAAGCTCAGGCACTCGGGCCCCTGGAGGACTCCAGAGCTTACAAACCGAATTATCATGATAGATTTAATTTGAAGTTCCTTTTTTCTAAGACCACAGTGAACTGATCACAACAGCCTGTGGCAATTTCTTGTCAACTGAGCTGTGCTGAGCATGAGTGCATCAAAGGGAACAGAGGGCAGGTAGGTGTTGCCAGGGGCGACAGCAGCCTGGAGGCGCAGGAAGCGTTCAGGCGGCTGGAGTGTGCGCTGTCTGACGTGTGAACATGTTCCCTGGTGAGGCACACAGCTCAGAGCGCTCAGAGGCACCCAGAGCCTCCCTGGTCTCCACTTCAGGTCTCAGCCGTCCTTTAAGGGATGTTGCACAGCACGTCACTACTGAGCCTCAGGCCAAACCCCTTCATATTACTGACGTGTAAACAGAGCCCTGAGTGGACCAGGCACTTGTTCAAGGTCAAAGAGTAAGTTAGAGGTGAAGGAAGAAGCACGGAGGGAAGGCAGATTCGCCGCCAGGCACTGTGATGGGCGCTGTTACAAACTCTACTTAATTGAATCCTTGGGCAATGATGAGTCCCATTTCATTCATGGGAAAAGTCACACAGCTAGGGAGCAACAGCATGGGTTTGGAACTGGTTGTCTGGTGCAGAGGCCAAGGCCGGCCCACTGTGCTGCTCATGCATCCGGCCATCTCTTTGCTCTCTCCCCACCGGACAGCGTGCCTCTGTGCCAGGCTGAAGCCCTGCCTGCTGCAATCCCACTATCCCTTGAGCACTAGTTCCACCAAGCTTCAGACGATGGGAGGCGCTGTCAGAGGGCTGCAAGGCGGAGGTGAGGGAAGCTGCTATCCTCCTTTCTCTTTGCTCCTGGTGGTAGAGGCTGCTGTGGCTTGTGGTTCCGGCAGCAGCAAGAATTTCTGCCATCTCAGCAACAGCCGTGGCGGCCCCCTCTCCACCAGAGTCAACAGCAGTGTCCTGACAGCCCTGGGTGGCAGCCGTCCCCAAGTTGCTCATTCCGGGGCTGCCATTCCTTCCCTTTTGGCTCCATCAGCCCTTTCCACCCTTCTATGGCCAGTGTCTACATTAGCCCTCCTCTGGATGTGATCATGTTGTAGTTTGGCTTCCTAAATGGACCCCAAATGGTGCAGCATGGAGCACCAGGATTGTTCCTGAGAGATAATCCCTCAAAGGTGGAATTAGGGCTGGGATAAATAGCCGATTCACAGCAATGACCTCGCTGACAGGGGGGAATGAGACACTGGTGGTCCATGGTATGCAGGGGCATCACTCTTACCTAAATTACCAACCGCGTTTGCGGGGATGAGATGTCAGTTGAAGGCAAGACTTTAGCAGACCAGGTGGCCACTGCACTTGACCACTAGAATCCATGCCTATGACATGGAGCGTGGGTGTGATGGTGACTTCTGACTGTGCTGGAGAGTCTCTAGGAAAAAAAGTGACAAGCTGTGGGCTTTAAACTTTCAGATCAAAGTATTCTCAGAGAACCAGAGATTTAGGAAGGCCCTAAAGAAACGTCTTGCCTTTCGTAGCCAGAGAAGATACAGCTAAAAATCAAGCCCCAAATTTAATCCACATGGCAATCCAGTTTCATGGATGGAAGAATTACAACATCAATTGAACTCGCACCCTTGCCACAACCCTTATGTGAAATCAATAAGGCATTGATTGAAAAAGAGAGAGATCCCCAGATGGAAATGAGAGCTCAGATGAATCTGAGAACCTCAAACCCCCAGATCCCTCCAAGCCTCCTTTGCCTCTGTGTCCTTATTTGAGGCAACCAACCTCCACTTGCTTAAAGATTCTATGATATTAAAAGATGTTGAGGTGGTGGGTCTCTGAGTTCTATCACACTTTTTACACTTATGTTTAACTTGCCTGTGTCCTGTGCAGAAAGGCGAACTGATCTTGGAGCGTGATCATGAGTTATTATAAATTTGCTCAGGTGGTGGCACCTGCTATTCCAGATGTCACATCTCTCCTGGAAGAGAAAATCAGCACAGCTCCTGGAACTATGATCAGCTACTGTTCTGGCATCTATCAGAAGGAGTTCACTGTAACTCACAGCAGGGACAACAGGATACCCTGCCATGCTTCAGAGCTATGTCAACTCTCCTGCTAGGACATAATCTAGACTGAAGGGATTTGGTGGCTTAGGACCTCATGGACATCATGCTGGTTTGTCAGACTGATGACATCATGCAGAATGCATTTGCTGTGCAGAAAGGAGACAGTACCTAAGAAGCTGTAACAGCTGGCCAGGCGTGGTGGCTTACACCAGTAACTCCAGCACTTCAGCACTTTGGGAGGCCAAGGCGGGCAGATCAGAAAGTCAAGAGATTGAGAACATCTTGGCCAACATGGTGAAACCCCGTCTCTACTAAAAAATACAAAGTTAGCTGGGCTTGGTGGTGCATGCCTGTAGTCCCAGCTACTTGGGAGTTTGAGGCAGAAGAATTGCTTGAACCCAGGAAGCAGAGGTTGCAGTGAGCTAAGATCATGCCACTGCACTCCAGCCTGGCAAGAGTGAGACTTCATCTCAAAAAAAAAGGAAGCTATAACAAGACATATGCATGTATGCCAGATGCCAGATGGTGGGAGCAAATCCCATTAAATTGCAGGAGCCTGACACCCAGATAAAGTTTCCGGGGTCCAACATTCTGGGACACACTTGGATAGCGTTTCTATAGTGACAGACAACTGGAACTGACTTCCACGTAGAAGCACAACATTTAGTAGGCTTCTCTGGATTTTGGAAGCAACCCACTTGCCTCCTCCTCACCTTAGTGTGTGATACTCTGAGCATTTTTACTGACTTACCTGTAATGCCACTGATTTTGATTGGGCCCCAGGCAAGAAATGCTCTGCAGAAAGGCTAGGCTGCTGTGCCAGCTGCTCTGCCACTGGGGCATCTAATGATCTTCAAAGTGACTGTGACAGATGGAACTGCGGAGGAAGTTCCATCATGCAAGTCCCCTAGCATGGACACTCAGGGTGTCAGAGTCAATCTTTGCGCTCTTCTGAAGATAACTGTTCTCCATGGGCATCAAGTTTCCATGACACATTAGCTGCCCATTGTAAGCCGGGTGTTATCTGATCCACTGAGCCTTAAAGTTGACTGTGTGCGGCAGTAATACGTCACCAAATGGAAATGATGTCTACAAGTCTGTACTCTAGCAGACCTTGAAGGCACACATGCAGTGCACGCGCAAGCAGCTCGCATCACCAGAGCACCTGCTTCTTCATCGCTGCTGTTCTCTTCGCTCACACCAATGGCTTCCCTGTGTATGAGGCTTCCTATGACCAGAAACTATGTCCTGATTTATAGGTAGCCCTACCTGATATTCTGGCACCATCCAGAAGTGGACTTCTGCGGCATTTCAGCCCAACTCAGGAGTGTCGCTGAAAAGCTGCAAGGAAGGGAAATCCTCCCAGTGGCCAGACCTTGGAACAGCCCATGCTTGCCTACTCTGCCTGGGCAGATGGGTGGTCAGAGGTGAAGATCTACATTGATTCACAGGCAGCATCTAACAGATTGAATAAATGATCACGTAAGTGGAAAGAACAGGATTAAAAATTTGGGAAGTAAAGATGCACTCCAAATCAGCTCACCTGCACTGAAGGGCCCACTGGGATTGGCTGAGAACGCTGGACCTGTTGATTTGCTCAGTAAATGCACTAGGAGGGACAACACAGCAGTGAATACACGGACCCAGTCCCTGCCTTCCAGGAACACCACATGGTAACTATCATACTGTGGCTGCACTCAGATTTTCACGCAGCAGCTCATTCAATCTTTGCATGAGCCTTCTATGAGGATCAACTAGTCTGATGCCATGTTGTACACAGGTGAGAAACTGAGGCTCGGGGAGGGTGAGAGGTCTGTACAAGGTGTAGGTGGGATTTGCACTCATTTCTGTCTCACTCCAGATCCTGTGTTCTTAACCACTATGACAAAGACAGGAAATGAAATCAAAGATCTTGTTTCCCAGGGCTGTAGAAAGCCTTTCCGTGGGTGCCTGGTGAACATGAGCTTTCTAGTACCTCTCAGTTCATTTTGTTGGAAATAGATGCTTGGTGCCACAAAGAAAAATCAGCACTGAAACAAAGGAATTTTCAGCAATTTTTACTTCCTGGGCTGCAGGAAGGGTACTCTCACTAGCCATCTTGCCACAAGACTACAACGAACAAAGGAAAACAGGCAAATTTATTCCTTACACATTTGGGGTCATCCTTACTGCTGTGTCTGATCTCTGTTGGCTGGAGCCAGACCGCACAATCTAAACTAAAACCTGATTGTCTAACAACTTAAAACTTTTCTAAACAGGTAAAAGCAATGGAGAGCTGGGACATGCCTGTGAGCACATCCAGCACAGATATCTTGGTTAAAATACAAGGATATAGAGTGTACTACGTGCCTGTAAGCATGGCGTGTCTAACAGCTACATAGGATAGGGCTTAACAAAGAGTTATTCGCACACTTATTCTTTAACAAGAAGGAAAACTTTAAAAAGGAACTTTTCTGCTTCCCACAAGGGAAGGGTACTCTCATGGCATGATGGCTAGTGAGAGTACCCTTCCTGCAGTCCAGGAAGTAAAATTGCCTTGCTGAAATATCCTTTATCTCAATGCTAAATTTCCTTTGTAGCACCGAGCATCTATTTCCAACAATACGCAGCTGACCGCGGAGGAATCAGCACTCACTGATTCTTGATTATGAGTCAGGGGCTTTCTGGTGCACTCCCCCATTCACACCCCCAACATCGTCTCCATTTTACAGAAGAGAAAATAGAGGCCCAGACAGTGCTTGAGGTTAGACAGCAACCAAGGGGCGGAGGCAGCAACAGAGCGGCAAGGATTGGGCTTTTCTCCTTCGTGCGTGTCATCCTCAGGACGATGCCACGAGGTCACTTGCATTCCACGAACCTAGAACAGGCTTGCAGGTCCCAGCCATCGCCTGCAAGCCCTGCAGGACTGCGCCCCTGCTCATGGCCACTACCCTTGCTCTTGCCCACAGCACTCTGGTCACTGGTCTCTTTGCAGATCCTCCTGCCCTTCCCTCAGAACACTCCCCTTGCCTCCCACCCCACACCTCCAAACGTCTCATTTCTCACTCATTCAGTTATCTACTCAGATAGCACATCCCCTAAAAGACCTTCCCTCTACAAGATGAAAAACACACACTCCCTTTATGCTTTATTATTCTCCCTAACTTCTGTCAATAATTAGTCATCGATAAGTTACTGTTTATGTGCTCACTGTATATTTTTTTCTTCTCTTAGGTTGGGTTCCCCCAACAGCAGAACTTGAGAGAAAGATACAGGGGTATTTGTTTGGGAGCTGCAGGGAGGTCTAGAAGGAGAGGAAGGAAGTGAGCGAGAAAAGAAGAGGATGCACAGTGAAGCCAGCTACCACCGTGGGCAGCTGGAGCCCATCCCACTGGGCACCCTGAGAACTATCCTGCCTAAAGGGTGATGGGCAGGGCATGGGTGCACCAGCTCTTGAGAGGCATTGGTCAGGAGCTGCTCCTAGCATTGTCAGTTCCCTGGGACTCTGGCCAACTGGCCATCCAAGGTTCAGAAGGAGCCTTCCCTCGAGGATTCCAGAAGCTGGCCATCCTGCTCCAGCCCTTCTCGGGATTCTTAGACATCATCAGGTAATGGGATGAAGCCCCGGGAGCGCCGGAGTGAGAGGTGCCTGGAGTCTGAGGACTAGGAGAGGGGAGATGCTGGCAGGAGTCAAACTGACACCCGCAGGTGGTTCTGAGGGTCCCTGTCCAGCAGTGGAGCCGGCAACAGCCAGAGTTCTCCCTGCTTGTCACCCAGAGGCTAGTTGTGGACTCGTGTGGGGTCTCCATCAAATCAGGGGAGTTAAAGTGGGTGACCCCTAAGGCCTCCTCCCCCACCTTCCCCAGAGTCTACTGTGTCCTCGGAACACACTCAAAGCTCCCCTGGGAGCTGGCACCTTGTGTCCCCCCCCCAGACCGCGGGTTCCTCCTGGGCAGGCCTGAGTCCGTGCTGTTCTCATTTCTATTCCTTCCAAACCACCCTGCACCATGGGCCTGACCAGCCTGGAGTGAGGCCTGGTTATTATCGCAGGTCCCCACAGCCTCTTCCAACGTGGCCTTTTCTGGATGGTCAGAGCCGCGCTCCCAGGACTGCAGGGTATGTGTGTGTGTGTGTTTGTGTGTGTGTGTCTGTGTGCGTCTATGTATGAATGTCTGTGTAGCTGTATCTATGTGTATGTGTCTGTGTGTATGTCTGTGTGTATGTGTGTGTCTGTATGTGTGTCTGCATGTGTGTCTGTATGTCTGTGTGTGTCTGTGTGTGTGTCTGTATGTGTCCATGTCTATGTGTCTATGTGTATGTCTATGTGTGTCTGTGTTTCTGTGTGTGTTTGTGTGTGTGTCTGTGTGTATCTGTGTCTGTGTATGTCTGTGTGTGTATCTGTGTGTGTGTACGTGTCTGTGTGTGTCTGTGTCTCTGTGTGTGTCTGTATGTATATGCCTGTGTGTGTGTCTGTGTGTATGTGTCTATGTGTATCAATGTGCCTATGTGTGGCTGTGTGTCTGTGTGTGTATCTGTGTTTATGTGTATGTCTGTGTGTATGTCTATGTGTGTCTGTATGTGTGTCTGTGGGTATCTGTATGTGTTTGTGTGTAAATTTATGTGTCTGTGTATGTCTGTGTGTGTGTCTGTGTGTGTCTCTGTGTCTGTGTGTGTCTCTGTGTATATCTGTGTCTATGTATCTGTGTGTCTGTGTCTGTGTATGTCTGTGTGTGGATCTGTATGTGTCTGTGTATATGTCTGTGTGTGTCTGTGTCTGTGTATGTCTGTGTGTATATCTGTGTGTGTCTGTGTCTGCATCTGTGTTTCTGTGTCTGTGTGTGTGTCCGTGTGTATGTGTCTATGTGTGTCTATGTGTGTATGTCTGTGTGTATATGTCTGTGTGTGTCTTCGTGTGTGCATGTTTGTATCTGTGTGTTTGTGTGTGTGTGTGTGTGTGTGTGTGCATGTAACAGAGCAAGAAGGCTCTGAAGGCACAGCCACAGTGCCCACCAGCTGCTGGGATGGGAACAAAATGGTCATCTCCACACAGATGTCTGCACCAGCAGGAACATCCAGACAGCCCCTCCCAGACCCCTGGTCCTGTCTCCCCCTGATTCCAAGCTCTGGAGATGAAAATGCACATAGGAGAGGGGAGCTCCCCCAAGCCACAGACCAGGCAGCCCCGGAGCTGGGACGGAACCCCAGGGCCCCAGACTCCCCTCTCAAAGGGCCACCATGGTGACACTCTGCCCCACGTGCCCAGCAGCCCTCACACCGCCTCAGACACAGCCCAGGGTGTCATCTCCAAGTGTGTGCCTCCTCCATGCCGGGGCGGCTGCGTTCTCTTAAATAACTATCAAGGAGAGGATGGAATCAGGACGCCCAAGAGAAGCCCACGCCTTGTGAGATGAGGCGCTCCACCCCCCACCTTCCCTGACAGCTCTCAAACTAATTCAGAGTCATTAAGTGTTCCGTAGTTTTCTTTTATACACTTCAATAAGTGTTTATGAAAAACAATTGACATTTTCTGTATTTAATGCATAATAACTAGTCTTATAAATCTAAATTATCCCTATAAATCTAAATTAAGTGCCCAGCTTTAAATGTATTCAGGACTCTTAGTTAACAAAGCACTGGCAATAACCACTACTAACCTGTTTACTTCCCGCCGACCTTCGTTTTCACAGGCTGTTTCTGTGCTGTGTATGGTGGGCAGGAGGAGGCACGGGGTCCCTGGGAAGTTTCGCTGGTGGCTGTGGGCATTTTCCATCTTCATGACACCCTCCAGAGCTGCCTGGGCCTCTTGTGCCCAGCCTCCTCCAAACTTTGGGTCACCTCCCTGCCCAGGAGGAGAAGAAGGTGGCCAGAGTGGCCTGCAGGTAGAGGCGTGGGCAGGAATCAAGAGGATGGGCTTGGCCACTGATGTGCTGTGTGACCTCAGACAAGTCACTTGCCCTCTCTGGACCTCAGTTTCCTCTTCTTCATAATAAGGCAAGGACAAGGTCATCACAGGGGCCTTTCACCAGCTGTGGGGAGGGAGTTGTAGGTGTGGGGAGGTTGGTCTGTGACATGTGAGCATTGTGACCTTGGGCAAGTGACTTAACTTCTTTGTGCCTCAGTTTCCCCATCCATACACTGAGGACAGTAACAGCACTTACCCCTCAGGGCTCTGCGATGTGCCTACTTCCGGGCCTGATAGTTGAGGCCCTGTGGGTTCAGCTGTGGTTATTCTCCCAGGGTGGCCGGTCCTCGGCCATTGTAAAGGTTATCAGAGCCAATGGATGATTTGCGGGGAGGGGTGGGACAGCAGGGACAACGTGGGACGGGACGGGAACACCAGCAGCCAGAGCTGGAGGGAAGCTGTCAGAGGATGGGGGCAGCACTGCTCTGAGCTTTGTGTCCCAGAGGACAGGAGGCCCTGCCCTGCCCAGCCCCCAGGGCTGTTCCTCTGATGTCAGACCTGTCAGGACACAGCTGGGTCACTTGAGAGACAGCAGCATCAGGGAAGCTCAGACTCTAAATCACACCCCCTTTCTTACGTGTCACTGAGCACCCACCTGCGTGCCAGGCCCAAGGTCTGCACCATGTCACCCTCCACCGCCGACAGCCAAACCATCACCAGCTTGGTGCCAGGCCCTCCCTCATCATGGCTGCCCCCACCTTGGTCCCAGAACCATCAGTCACACAGGCTGTGGTGAACACCAATACCTCCTCACAGCCCAGGCTCCACCTGCCCCCAGCAGACCCCTCACCCAACTCCCCCTACAGCCCTCCCTCCCCCTCCCCCAAACCCTCCCCTTACAGCCCCCCCACATTCCACCTCTGTCCCAGGCCACCCTCCACTCCACTCATCCCCCAGCCCACCATTCCCTCCACCCCTCCCCCAGCCTACCCTCCATCCCACCCCTCCCCAGCCCCCCTTCCCTCGACCCCTCCCGCACACCACCTCCCTGCAGCCTACCCCATGCAGCCATGTCCTGGGGCTTGGTACATCTCATGCCTCAGCCACCTTCTTGGCTCCTGCTGTGACTGAGATGATGCATTTGCTCTCATGTTAACTTTTATTACTTATTGATTTTTCTCTGATCTAGCTCGGCTGTGTCCATTTTTATTTGATCAAACAAGTAAAAGCTATTTAGTGGGAAAAGTAGAGTTTAAAATTCCATGACCACATCCAGGGATCCATATTAATGGGGCCATCCCCTTTGAGGGGGCAGGAGAAGGCACCTGCCTGTCACAGCTGTCACTGCTGGGCTGGCAGAGACTGAGAAGGGGCTTTTGTCCAACATCCCATGGCAGGGGCTTCGAGGGAGCCCCGCTCTGGAGGACACTCGGAGAGGCACCTGGGTCGGGGTCTAGGATGGGAATGTCCCCTTGTGTGACCAGAGGACCTTGGACAGTCCTGGAGGCACAGACAGGGCTATGTTTGAGGTGGAAGCTGAGGGGGACCTTGAGGGGAGGCTCAACAGGGGTCAGACAGGATGAGGGTTACAGGACATGACATGGATGAAGCCAAGGCCAGGCCCTAATGGAGGCAGAGACTGTGAGCTGAGCACTCACGTGCACTGGGAGCTCCCTAGGCATTCTCTCACCCACCCCCTATACACCCTGAGGAACGTATCCATGGGTCCAGCCACCAGTCAGGGCGATGGAGCTGGGAAGGGATCCCTGGGCTGAGTCCCCAGCCCCAAGCATCCTGCTTTCTCCTCCTGAGGTGGGGCCATCGTGGTGGCCAACCTCTGTACAACCACAGAGAGAGGCCCTGGGAGGCCAGGTCATGTTGAAGGGAGAGCTGTGTTGGGGTGTGGAGACCTGGAGCCACCTCTGGGCCCTCCACCTATTCAACAGGGACCTGGGCACATCCTTCACCTCCCTGTTCTGGGCTTCGTCCCCTGTGAGGGGGAGAATGGTAGAACCTGCCTCTTGGAGTTGTTGGGGAAGGGCTGGTAATGAGGTCTTGTCACACAGCCTTTCACTGCGCAGTGCCTGGGCCACGTGGACTCAATGGAGGGGTCTGGGGCAGTGGAGCTGTGATGACAATGATGATGATGATGATGGAGGGGTGTGTGTATGTGAGAGAGAGAGACAGAAGAGGAGAAAGACAGAGGTTTCTTTAAAGAACTGGCTCATGTGATCATGGAGGCTGGCAAGTCCAAAATCTGCAGTGCAGGCTGGCAGGCTGGAGACCCATGAAGAGCTGATGTTGTAGCTTGAGTTTGAAGGTCACCTACCAGGAGAATTCCTTCTTATTCAGGGAAGGTCATCTTTTTTCTCTTAAAGTCTCCAACTGATTGGATGAGGTTCAGTCACATTATTCAGATTTAAATGTTAATCTTATCCAAAAAAATACCTTCACAGCAACATCCAGATTCATGTTTGACCAAAAATCTGAGCTCCATGGACTAACCAAGTTGACCCATTAACCATCACAATGGTGACAGTGATGACTAAGGGAGAAGAAGAAGATGCAGGCAGAAAACCACCACTGACATCTGACCCTTCCCCCTAATTATCCATCCCCATAAAATATAATCCATCAGTTGTAACTCATGATTGTAAGTTAAGATGAGATTGAGTGTCCACACATGGCTGGCTCCCTTCTGCAAGGGGGAGTGAGGTCAATCAGCAATAATGCAATAGCCTCCACCTCCAGGGCCCTGCTCCCAGCTGCAATATCCCTGCTTCTGCGCTGTGCTGGGTCATGCTTGACCCTCCCTGGACTATCATCTCCACAGCTGCAGGGCCTGGGTGTCTCAGTCCCAGGTCTATCCCCATCAGAAGGCTCAGTGCAGGACAGTTCTCTGGGTGTCCTTGGACCATCCTGTCCTCCTCACTTTCTCACTTGTAGTTTTCAGGAATAACTGTAGAATGTGCTGAGAATACAACATCCTGAGATCCAGAGGGACTGGCCAGAACAGCCAGCTGTGTTCCAGTTACCCCCAAAAACAGGATGTCCTTCAGTGCTGGGGCTCAGCAAATCCTGTTATTCCAGGGCATGAAAGCCAGAGTAGGCATCTTTCCAGGGTCCCTCAGCAGCAGTGCTAGTGAGCCTACACAGATGAGATTCCACCAACCCTGGGCAGCGTTCCTGAGCCTCAGGGGAGCAGCTCACAAGAAATCCTAGGTTTCTGTTGTCCCTTGCTGCCTATCTGTAAGGAATACACCTGCTTTGTGCAATTTGTGTGTGGTTTGTTCTGTCTCACCAGACTCAAACAAGTTGGCAACCAGCACATAGTAAACCTGCTTCATGCCCAGTACCTGCCACATGACAAGAACACACTAAAGCATGTGTCCCATAACTTGGCAGGAGGCAGAGAACCAGCACCTCTGTGGTCCACGACTCCAGTTCCTCAGGCTGCTCTTCCCTTCACTGCTCCTCCATGTGTCTTCCCCACTCCTGGGTCTCAGAGGACACCAAGAGGCTTAGAAACTCCCATGACTCAGGAGCCTCCTTAAGGGTGTGGCCTTCCAGACCCCTGCCTGCCCTGGGTTGGTGACAATTCACGAACCTGAGCCGTCAGAGGCCATTTGCTTCATGGCAATGTTGACCTTTACTGGTGAAAAGGCACAATTTCCCCTGCTTTCTGCACTGCATGGCAAGGAGGCATGAGTTCAAGGGGATTGAGAGACCTCAAGGCCCAGGAGGATCCCTCAGGGACACCCAGCATGGGCGCTCTTTGGGTGCCCTCCAGGACCCCTCAGAGAGCAGCAGACTCTGTCATCTCCAATCTTCTGAGTGACGGGCTCGCCCGAGGGTGGCCAGAAGGAGGCAGAGGTAAGAGTTCCTCTCCACCCTCTATCTAGGGCTGAGGCTCAGCCCACTCCTCTCCTGACCTCTCCAGGATGAGTTTGCCTGAGTGCCCCCATTCATGCCTCTGCACTTGATTTCCAATAAAGGCTCAAAGTGTGCGCTTTGCAAGAGTCAATACACTCACTGGGGGAGGCCACAGTCTCTGCAGGGGCTGCCCATTCTCCCCCAGCCTGCAGTCATGGGGCAGCAGTGAAACCTACAGTTCCAGCTGCAGGCAGGAAACAAGAGACATTCTTGCTCTGCCAAATACCAGAGTGACTTAAATGTTAGTTTCACCTGTTATAACTGATAGTTGTAAGTTGAGAACAATGGTCACACATGGCTACTCCCTTCTGCAGGAAAAAGTGAGGTCAGTCAGCAGTGGAGGTTTGAGGGAGGCAGGCTCAGGGAGGCAGGAAGGTGTTTCTCAACTTACTGGTGATAAAACTCAGATCCAGAGAGGTAAAAACACTTGCCTAACGTCACACAGCTCAGTGACAACACAGCAAGGGTTGGAACTCAGCTCTTTCCAGGACAGGACACTGCCAGAATATCAACACTCCAGGTGGGGGTGGAGGAAAAGGGAAGTCACTTGGTGGGGGCTGGGCAGGAGGAGAGGATAGAGAATGTCCAGCCATGTACACTCCACAAGGACAGGGTCTACTGTGTCCCTTGTTTTCTGCTGCATCGGCAGGACCTGGCAGGCAGTAGGTACTCCATAAACGTCCACTCCCCACCCTCTTCACGGGGTTGCCAGGGCTCTATGGGCTGGTGCAGACCCAGCATCTGCTGCTGCACTTCCCCACAGCTAGGCAGTTACATGCCCCAAGCTCCTGACTTCACTCTACCTCCCCACTCCTGACTCCAGAAGTCTTGGCAAAGACTTGGAAATACATCTGAGTTCAAATAAATAAGCACACACCTAAAAATTCTGCTTGTATTTTCTCCTCTTCTCTTTCATCCACCCAAGTTCTATCTTCACTTTCCCATCTCCTCAAACCTCCAGCCCTCTGGGTACCCCCTTGGCCCTTCCTACAGGACCAAAGGGCCCCACCTGTTTTGAAAAATGAAGGAATGATGGAAGAGCCAATAATCATAAAACATTGTTCCCCTGCCTCCGAGGCAACAGAGTGCTGGGAAAATGTCTTGACATGTGTGTGATGGAGTACAGGTATTGATCGACTTACGACCTATGCAACTTACGACCATTCGACTTTACAACCACAATCGCTAGCCACGACTGCTCCGCGTCTGGCAGCACAAACGTTGCCCAGCTGGGCGTACGACAGTGCGGACCAGCTTCCGGCAGCACTACCATCTCCACGTGCACCATTTCAACTGTTATCCCAGACTCGGTACAGCAATTTGTGTTTTGTGTCTTGGATATTTTTCATCAAACCCCTCCCAATAAACTTCTCATACATTTCGAAGCAATGGACCCAAACATCGAACGATTTGCGAGGATTGAACGGATGACGCACGAGGTGTTTCATCCATATCATGAAATTTATGAAGAAAAAAAAACATACAATTCAGACAAAGCTCACCATGTTTATGAAAAAACCAACTCCGGTAACCCCAACTGCTGCCTCAGATGACGACATCAACTATCTGCAGCCAAGCACCAGCAGCCAATAAAATGTTTCGTACATGTTTATATATTTTGATATGTTTTGCAATTGGGAAAATGTTTCCTATGGTATTTGTTACACCTGTATTTTGTATTTTTGTATGCACCTGTATTTTGTAATTTTGTATGTGTTGCAAATATTAAACCAGTTGTACTGGTAATGCAGTGTTTTACTTAAACCTGACGAATGTAAAAATAAGAAACAAAATGGTGTAGAGATGATACAATTGGCATAAAATGAACAAAGATAATTATGATATATAACAATAATGAAAGAAAATTATGATTAATATGACTTAAAGACTTTTATAACATCATTTCACAGTACTGTACATATAGCCTACTCAACTTACGACCAAATCGTGTTACGACCGGTCTGTCGGAACCAATCGTGGTCGTAAGTCGAGCACTAGCTGTATATGTTGTTTACTGAGAAACGATGCAAAGGAGCATCAAGTTATCCCCAGGCAGAAAACTGCTAGAATAGTAAGCAATATGTACCTGTCATGCATTAGTTAAACCAGTTCCCAAAACACAGGACATATGACCTTGTCCCCATTGCTGACTCGCAAAGAGTGCTTTCTAGCTTATTTCTATTTTAGCAGTGAACAGGCACTATCTGCCTGTGTAGTCTATCTTTATTCTACCAAGAACCACTAAGCACCTGCATATTAAAAATAGTCCACTTGTTCACAAAGAATAAATATGTAGGTCAGAGTCTGCTCCGGGCTTTCAGCTGGGAAATGCTGTCAGTCCCCTGACGTCCCACTCTGATTTCCACTTTTACACTCTATCTTTGTTTCTGTTTCTTAGTTCCTTCAGCGCCACCTGGGTCGGGGTCTCCACGACTGAGCTGGTCTCGGCAACACAGCAGCTGAGCAGACCCAACTGAGTTGCGGGGCGAGGGCTGAGCTTAGGCAGATGGGGTGCACACAAGTCACCAAGAGCCACTGAGGCCTGCAGCTGGTGACCCAGTCACGTGCATGGCCTGAATGCTGAGCTCACCCACAGCCATGGAGTCACACACAGGGCTTACTCAGAGCTGCCATCCATCGTCATCCAGTCAATGGTGTTTGAGTGCCTGCTCTGTGCCCTGCACTGTTCCAGGACTTGGGGACACAGCTCCTCACGCAGCCAACCTTCTAGCATGGGAGACAGACTCCAAGGTCACACCTCTCAGCCAGCTTTGTCCTGCTCTGCAGAGTCCTGATGCAGGACCCTCAGGGCCATGTCACTGGCAGAACTTTACTGGCCCGGTCCCCTGGCCTCTGATGGGGCTGTGACTGCTTTCACAGCTGAGGACCCAAGAAGGTTCCTGGGGCTCTGCAGACCTCCTGGGCCTGGGGTCTGGGTCTCCAGGATTCCACTCAGGACCTCCTTCCTGGTCCCATTGAGTATTCCCATTTAGCAGCTGCCCCAACCCCTCAGCTATCTGGCCAAAGATAAAGGGTTAGGGGAGTGGCTGGCTCTCCAGATGGACATAGATGGTAAGAACCAAGATGGAGCAGGTATGTGCTCAGTGGACATCCCTCCATTATTGCCTCTGCAGCCAGAGCTCTCTGTGGCCAGCTAGCAGGGCACAGAGGTGACCCTTTCATTCCCCAGTTCCCTGGGACAGATGAAATAATCAGCAGTTTGTATGCCCAGCCTGATTGGCTGCTCACCAGTTGTGTGAACTTAATCATGTCCATTTACCTTTCTGGGCCTCAGTTTCCTCCATCTGTGAAGTGGGCATGTTGGCAGTACCTGCCTTCTAGAGCTCTTGGGAAGAGACAGGCAGCGATGCTGGGCATAGTGCCAGGTGGTGGTGAGTCTCCGTGAGCAGTTCCTGTGTGTTAGGGGATGCCCCAGACCTCTTCCTTATTCCAAGCTGCAGCCCTTCCAAGTCTCTCAAACCCGTTTCCTCTCCCTGCACCTACTGTCCCAGCCAGAGTGTGGCCATCCTCCCTGTCTCAACCAACCCATCATGCCGAGGGGAAGAAGGACACATGGCCATATTGTACAGATACAGAAGATTTTTACCCTCACAGAGGGACTCTGCCCAGGGATGGGGCTACTTTAGAGGAGAGATCGAGGAAGGTTATTCAGTGAGGGCATCCCTTGATTTGGCTCTTGAACCAACAGTGTATTTTTTCCAGATGGAAGCAGCTGCAGGATGGGGTGGAGGCCTTCCAGGCAGAGGATGCATCAGGGTAGGAGAGTGGGGCTTCATAGTGATGAGGGTGGAGGTTTAAACCTGATGGTCAGCACTGGGGAACAGCTGGCCTGGACTCTGACTCTGCTGCTTGCTGGTTGTGTGACCTTGGACCTGAAGTCCCCCTCTCTGGGATCCCATTTCCCATCTGTGATAAGCCAGGATAAACCAGCAGGTGCTCTGGTGATGACTGCAGGAAGTCTGGCTGCAGGGGGAGCTCCTGGAGTTTGAAGGCTTTGGGAATTATCAACAGAAAGGTGATAATTGAAATCTCGGGTGTGATGGGGACCCCACAGGGAGGGTGTGGGAGGAGAGGAGATGAAAGGATAGCAGTGGGGAGAGCCCTGGAGCCTTTCCCGTGATTCTGCCCATGGACTCCTCTGATGTCAGAATAAGGAATCCAACTCTGGCTACAGCAGAAGAGTGAAAAGTTAGACACAGAGAAGAACTTTCTCACCATGACAGAGAAAGTGTAGTGGTTGAAAGGGTACATGTGAAGCCCAGCTTCTCACTTACTGTGAAACCCTGGGCAAGTGACTTGACGTCTCTGTGCCTCAGTTTCCTCATATGTAAAATGAGGACAACAGGCATACCTGCCTCACCATTGTCCAGAGGGTTACATGAGATAATCCATGCACAGTGTTGTGCTCAGCACTAAGCAAGTGTTCAATGTGAGCTGGATGCAATGATGATGATGTTTACAGTGATGAGGATTCTGATGACGTTAATGTCGACAATGACGGTGATAACAATGACAGTAATGAAGACAACAGTCGTGGTGATGAAGATGATGAGGATGATTGTTACCGACTGAACTGTGTCTCCCCAAAATTCATATGTTGAAGCCCTAATCCTCAATGTTACTCTATTTGGAGACTAGAGCTTTAAAGAAGCAAAGTTACATGAGTTCATCAGGATGGTGACCCTAATCCAAGAAGATTCCTGTCCTTATAAGGAGAGGAAGAAAACCGGGCATGGTGGCTCACACCTGTAATCCCAGCACTTTGGGAGGCTGAGGCAGGAGGATCACCTGAGGTCAGGAGTTTGAGACCAAACTGACCAACATGGCAAAACTCTATCTCTATTAAAAATACCTAAATTAGTCAGCCATGGTGGTACATGCCTTCTGGAATTCCATCTACTCAGAAGGCTGAGGCATAATAGTTGCTTGAACCCGGGAGGTGGAGATTGCAGTGAGCCGAGATCATACCACTGCATTCCAGGCCGAGTGCAGTGAGGCAGAGTGAGACCTTGCCTCAGAAAGAAGAAGAGGAAGAAGAAGGAAGAAGAAGAAGAGGAAGAAGAAGGAGAAGAAGGAGGAGGAGGAGGAGGAGAAGAGGAGGAGGAGAAGGAGGAGGAAAAAGAAGAAAAGAAGAAGATGAGGAGGAGGAGGAGGAATAAGAGGAAGAAGGAGAGGAAGAAGGAGAAGAGGAAGAGACACCAATCAGGGAGTGTGTACACAGGGGAAGACCATGTAAGGACGCAGCAAGAAGACAGACAGCATCCACAAGCCAAGGCAAGGGGCCTCAGGAGAAACCAAAGCTGCTGACATCTTGGTCTTGAGATTTTAGCCTTAGAACTGTGAGAAAATAAGCATCTGTTGTTGAAGCCTCCAAATCTGTGGCTTATCTTGCAGCGACAGCCCAAGCAGACTCAGACACAAATGAAGATAGGCCCCAGGCCAGGCTCTTCTCAGCTCTCTGCCCTGCTGTTGCCAGACATGCCTTGTGGTCCATCCTCCCATCCTGTCCTGCCCCAGGGCTTGTTTATTGGGGGAAGCTTAGCCTCTATCACTCTAGCATCAATATTTACTTAGTGAAAACTGTAGGCTGAGAGCTAGAGAGAATAGAAGTATTGAAAAATGATAAAGCCTGTGGATGAAGAGCACTTTTTTTTCTCAAATCACAAAATTTGGAGCAGAGGGAAAGCCCAAGAAAAGCTGAAAACAAGGCAGGAATTAACCTCCTTGACCTGAGGAGAGAAACTTTATGGGACTGAGGGTCACAGTGGGCAGTGTCAGAAAGGCCTCTGGGAAGGTCCTCAGGCTGTCCTAGGTCACTAAGAGGGCAGGAATGTGCGTGGAGATTCTGCTATCCTTTGAAGTTGATGTCAAGAAAGCAGCCACATCCTCCCAGCTTATTCTGATAGTTTCTGTCTTAAGGATTGATGTGGATACAAATTGCAGAGCCCATGGCAACCTAATCATGAGCTTCCATACTGTATTAGTCCATTTTCACACTGCTATAAAGAACTTTTCTGAGACTGGGTAATTTATAAAGGAAAGAGATTTAATTGACTCACAGTTCTGCATGGCTTGGGAGGCCTCAGGAAACTTACAATCATGGCAGAAAGGGAAGCAGTCACCTTCTTCACAAGGTGGCAGGAGAGAGAAGAGCAAGCTCAGGGGAACTGCCCTTTCTAAAACCATAAGATCTCGTGGGATTTATTCCCTATCAAGAGAACAGCCTGGGGAAAACTGCTCCCATGATCCAACCACCTCCCACCAGTTTCCCCCCTCAAATGTGGGGATTATAGGGATTGCAATTTGAGATGAGATTTGGGTGGGGAGACAGAGCCAAACCACGTCACATATTCACATCAGCCCCTTCAGGCCATCTTACATCAGGATGTGCAATTGTGTGTATAAAGTGGCTGGAACATGGAACTAGCTTAGTTGGTGCTGAGGATGGTGGTAATGATGGTAATGGTCATGTTAGGTGATAGTAATGGTAATAAGCGATGATAGCAAGAGTAATAGTAATGTTAGTGATAATGGTAATGGTGATTATAGCGATTGTGTTGATAATGGTGATGGTAATGGGTGATGATGGCAATAGTAATGGTAATGAGAGTGATGATGATGTAATGATGATGACGGTGATGATGATGTAGTGGTGTTGGTAATGGTAATGAGTAATGGTGGTAATAGTAATGGTAATGGTAGTGTTAGTGATGGCGATGGCAATGAGAGTGATGATGGTGATGATGATAACAATGGTGATGGTGATAGTGGTGGTGTGATCATGATGCGGGTGGTAGTGAAGGTGATAATGAGGGTGATGATGGTGGTGGTGATGGTGATGAGTGATTATGGTGATGGTGATAATAATAGCAATGATGGTGGTGGTGGTAATCTTAAGGAGTGATGGTGGTAAAGGTGATAATAGTGGTGATGGTGGTAATGGTGATGATGATGGTTGTGGTGGTGATGCCAGTGGTGGTAATGGTAATGGTGATTATGAGGATGATGGTAATGTTGGTGATGGTCATTGTAATGAGTGATGGTGGTAATGGTGATGATAGTGATGATAGTCACGGWGATAATAGTGATGATGATAATGTAGGTGGTGATGGTGATGWTGAGGATGATGATTATGGTGGTGGTGATGGTGATGAGTGATGATGGTGAYGGTAATGATAATGGTGATGATGGTGGTGATGGTAATCACAAGGAGTGATGGTGGTAATAGTGATAATAGTGGTGATGGTAATAATGGYGATGATCGTGGTGGTGATGCGGGTGGTGGTAATGGTGACTATGAGGATGATGGTAATGGTGGTGATGGTCATTGTAATGAGTGATGGTGGTAATGGTGATGATAGTGATGATAGTCATGGTGATAATAGTGATGATGATAATGGTGATGATGCAGGTGGTGATGGTGATGAGGATGATGATGGTGGTGGTGGTGGTAATGACTGATGATGGTGATGGTGATAATAATGGTGATGATGGTGGTGATGGTAATTGTAAGGAGTAATGGTGGTAATGGTGATAATAGTGGTGATGGTGGTAATGGTGATGATGATTGCGGTGGTGATGCAGGTGGTGGTAACGGTAATGGTGATTATGAGGATGATGGTAATGGTGGTGATGGTCATTGTAATGAGTGTCGATGGTAATGGTGATGATAGTGATGATAGTCATGGTGATGATAGTGATGATGGTAATGGTGGTGATGCAAGTGGCGATGGTGATGATGAGGATGATGGTAGTGGTGGTGGTGGTGATGTAACGGTAATGAGTGGTGTGGATGGTGATGATAATGGTAATAGTGATGGTGATGATAGTGGTGCTGGTGGCGGTGATACAGGTGATGGTGATGGTAATGGTGACAGTAATGAGGATGGTAATGAAAAGAACAAACACAGGTTGGATTGAATAGCTTTAACACGGGGAGCTGTTACCTCTGATGGGGATCTGACAATCTAGAAATGCCCCAACCAGCCCTTCACATTCCCTACTGTTGCCCCACCTCACCTGCTCTGCAGGAGAGGATCCAGGAAGCCTCGCTTTTCAGAATTCCCTTGAAGACAACTTGGGGATGAAGTTGGCTAATTCCATCTCTGGAATGTTGGCCACAGCTCTTGCCCCTAGGGAAAGGGTGGGGTGGTGACCAGGAAGATACAGGTCGGCCAGGGGCCGTGGATGTGAACAGAAGGACAACAGGTAAGGCTCAGTCCCCCTGGCTTGTTAGTGAGAGACTATTAGCAAAACAGCCCTGCCCTGAGATCAGCTCACTGTCCTGATCTAACCAGTAGTTTGCGTCATTAAACTGTACACCCAACCCGAGTCCATGCCCCTGAGAGATTTCAGATCAGATAGGAAATGATTCCTGTCTCTAAAGCAAGAATATAGAAACAAACCAGAGGTAGAAACTAGAATTTTCAGTTCTAATTATGCAGTGTGAGTTAATTTTTTTCCCCATTTATTTATTTTATTGCATTTTAGGTTTTGGGGTACATGTGAAGAACATGCAAAATTGTTGCATAGGTACACACGTGGCAGTGTGATTTGCTGCCTTCCTCCCCATCACCTACATCTGGCATTTCTCCCCTTGCTATCTCTCCCCAGCTCCCCACCCCCCACCGAAAGTAAAATAAATAACACCACAATAAAATATCCCACTCCCAAAATAAAAAATAATTAACATCCTGAGTTATTTATGTTCATTTAAAGGAAGAGGGTATTTTTATTCTTTAATCCCTTCCTGTTTTTATGGTTTGACTTATCCATTGAGATCATTTGCTGAGCACCTACTTGTGCCAGGCATATGCTGGGGGCAAGAATGAAAAATAAGCAAGTCAGACAAGGTGCCCACCCTCCTAGGGCTCATAGCCAGGAGGAACACATGGCCTTTCAAGAAAAAGCCACAAAGATTGAAGTCCACCTTGAAATACAGCCAAACATGCCATGTACAAGAGGCCATGTGGGAGGATAGTCAGGGGGACTAAGCTGGATAGGGCTGATTTTAGGAACTGATATCTAACTTGAGGCTGAATAAGCCAGTGACCTGAAGAGTAGGGGCCAGAGTGATCTAGGGAGCAGGAACAGCACATGCAAAGGCCCTGTGGTGGGGAGGAGTGTGTTGGAGGGACTAAAGAAGGCCCTGAAGCAGTGTGTGGTGAAGAAAGAATGTGCAGAGGTGGAGGAGGCAGCAGCTGACCTGCAGGGCTTTGTGACCTTGGCAGCAGGGCTGGGTTTACTCAAAGTTCCCCAGCTAGCATGAAAGAGTTCTCAGCAAAGGGGCAGCTTGATTAGTTTGGGAGTACTACTTTCACCATGTTGGCCAGGCTGGTCTCAAATTCCTGACCTCATGATCCACCCGCCTCGGCCTCCCAAAGTGCTCTGGGATTACAGGCATAAGCCACCACACCCAGCCTTTTTTTGTTTTTGAAATCAGGCAATGCCCCAGTAGGTGGTGAGACAGTGTCCATTTTGCAGATACAGAAACTGAGGCTCAGGGGAGGGGAGGGCTTTGCCCACCTTTGCGGTGGCTCACACCATTAATCCCAGTACTTTGGGAGGCTGAGGCAGGTGGATCACAAGGTCAGGAGTTTGAGATCAGCCTGGCCAACATGGTGAAACCCCATCTCTACTAAAAATACAAAAATTAGCTGGGCTTGGTGGTGTGCACCTGTAGTCCCAGCTACTTGGGAGGCTGAGGCAGTAGAATCGCTTGAACCTGGGAGACCAATGTTGCAGTGAGCCAAAATTGTGCCACTGCCCTCCAGCCTGGGCAACAGAGTGAGACTCTGTCTCAAATAAATAAATAAATAAATAACCAAAAAAAACCACCCCAGAAACACAAAACAGAACAAAACTGAACAAGCCCATTCCAGTCCTATAGGTCAGTGGTCCCCACCCAACCTTTTTGGCACCATGGACAGCTTTTGTGGAAGACAATTTTTCCACAGATGGGCGTGGGATGGGGATGGTTTGGGGATGATTCAAATGCATTACATTTATTATGCATATTATTTCTATTATTATTACATTGTAATATATAATGAAGTAATTATACAACTCACCACAATGCAGAATCAGTGGGAGTCTTGAACTTGTTTTTCTGCAACTAGATGGTCCCATGTGGGGCTGGTGGGAGACAGTGACAGATCATCAGGCATTAGATTCTTATAAGGAGAGCTCAACCTGGATCTCTTGCACGCATAGTTCACAATTCCCCTATGAGAATCTAATGCCGCCACTAACCTGACAGGAGGCAGAGCTCAGGCAGTAATACAAGCAATGGGGAGTGGCTGTTAACACAGATGAAGCTTTGTTTGCCCTGCTGCTTACCTCCTTCTCTGCGGCCCAGTTCCTAACGGGCCACGGACCAGTACTAGTCCATAGCCCAGGGATTGGGGACCCCTGCCCTAGGTTCTGTGGCCCTGCTCTCTGCGTGCCTAGGAATGGGGCTGGGGTTGGCACAGAAGGAGTGGGAGAAGCTGGGATCATGGGCTACACTGTCTTCAGCCTGGAGAAGAGGCTGTCCACAGAAGATAAAAGAGATTTCTTACCCTCAAAAATATCTCAGTTGCAGCCTGGATGTCTAATACCTGGGAATGTCCCTGGCCGCTCTGACCTTAGATCTGGAACTAAGGCTTCATGAAATGCCTCCCCAGCTTCCTTCCCCAGATTCAGCGCTTGCTGACAGCAACCAGAAACACAGTCCAATTCCACGTTCAAGGAGCATGGGAGCTCCTGGGCCCACGTACATCAGGAAGACTGAACAGAAGTGGGTGGTGCTGTGCAGGTGAGGTGGGAGAGGGGTGTGGGCAGATTATGGAAGGAGCTGTCAGCCTGGGGAACATATGGATTTTACAAACAGCAAGCAGTGGAGAGCCCTTGACAGGGAGAGGGAAATGGAGAGGGACAGCAGAGGAGAGGAGGAGAGAGAGAGAGAGAGAGAGAGAGAGAGAGAGATCAACTGCTTGCTTCAGAGGGTGGCACACAGTCCCCTTCTGCATGGCCCAGCACATAGTAGGTGTTCCGCAAATACTTCCTAGGACACTGAACAGCACCTCCTGCTTGGGGCAGTGGGGGTGGGGATTCAACAATGAGTTCCTAGCAGATTCCCTGAGCCCATGGAGGCATGGAGGGGAGGGGATTCTGGTGCCCCTCCCCCACACCCCTGCCCCCTGGCTCCTGGGTTATGCAGCCCAAATCCTGGCATTAGAGCAGCGTCCTCACCCAGCTGTACACTCAGATCACCTGGGAGCTGAGGCAGCACCGTGCAGGCCCAGCCCAGCCCTATCACTGCACTAGAGACAGGACCATTGTGGGGTGTCATGGTCAGAGGGAAGCAGGAGCAGTGGACCCAGGGCCTGCTTCTCCTGCTCTGAGGGCCTTGCTTCCTAGACGAGGAAAGCCTTGGCACTCACCTGGGGCTGGCGGTGTTGGGTCCTGGATGCCTGCCTGCTCCTGACCCCCTTTCATGGGTCTGTTTAGGAGGCGCTGACTCCACATGGGATCTCTAAGCCTCTCATAAACCCACAGATGGCTTCCACTGCACCTAATTTCTCTGTCCAGTGTCCCTAGGTTCCTTAGGACATTTTCCTCCTGCCCTGTCCTCAGGGATGGGCCCCACAGCCTCTGGGGCTGCGACAGAATGACCAGGTCTCATCACTCATTGGTCCATCTTTGTATTACAGCAAAATACAGTCATGTGTTGCCTAATGACAAGGATACGTTCTGAGAAATGCGTTAGCCAATTTCATCATGGGGGCACCGTAGAGTGTCTTATACAAACCTTAATGGTAGAGCCCACTACACACCTGGGCTCTGTGGAATAGCCTATTGCTCCTAAGCTACAAACCTGATCGTGTATTGCTGCACTGAATGCTGTAGGCAACTATACCACAATGGTAAGTATTTGTGTATACTAATTTCTAAACATAGAAAAGGTAAAGTAAAAATACAGAATAAAATATAAAAATGGACCAGGTGCGGTGGCTCATGCCTATAATCCCAGCACTTTGGAAGGCTGAGGTGGGCAGATCACGAGATCAGGAGTTCAAGACCAGCCTGGACAACATGGTGAAACCCCATCTCTACTAAAAATACAAATATTAGCCAGGCGTGGTGGTGCATGCCTGAAATCCCAGCTACTTGGGAGGCTGAAGCGGGAGAATCACTTCAACCCA